>NW_004524599.1:6114589-6157370 GCF_000260255.1 Octodon degus
GGCCCCAAATGCAGTATTTCTAATTGTCTGATGTTTCTCAAAATATTATTTGTACTATTTCTATGTTTATGATTAATAGAAAGCACCCCATTTTCAGGGCACATTGACAATAGCAACAATATCACAAAATGCCCAGGAGAGAAATTACCAAATACAATTTAATTGCCTCTAACACCACAGCTGAATTTGAGTGCCAATAGTCTCTTTTAGAACTGTAGCTCTTTCTATCATAAGAAGTACTTTAGCAATAACAGGTTTCAACAGAAGTGGTAGATGTGTGGGAGGAAATTGAAAACAGGGACAGGCATAACATTTTATTGTAGGTGGTTTTTTCCCTCTCCCCCTACATGATGTCAGTTCTGTGTGAGCTTAATCGCAGCACATTACCTTTTCCTTGGGGAATTTTGTGTCTTTTAAAACCCACCTGGTTGTTAATGTCAGTTCCACTTTTTTAAAGAACAATGGCTGAGAATGGCGATGCTTATTTGAAAATGTTCCAACCTTCTGGGTTCAAATGGGGCCAGATGAAACTTGGTCCTTGACTTCAACCAGACAGATTGTCTCAGGCAAACTTGGCCCACCATGCACCATAGACACATTGCTAGAATAACAGAATTAACACTCCTTTCCGATGAGCTCTGTCATAGCAACAAATACTAGACAAGAAAGAAACCTGAGAGACTCATTTTGTCCTTGCCCATGGATACTACAGGGAAGAAATTGAATTCCAGGCCCACATAAAGGGCTTACTTTTAATCACACAATGAGTTAATGACAATCGTAGGACACTAACCTTCCAAAGTACGTCCTTTATCAACGTTGCCTGAATAGAATTTGGATTGGCTTTTTGGTATAACCTTCACTTGTACATTCTTGCTGATAAAAGACAGGATACCAACAGATGATAGGAAAGAAGGCACAGCACTGTGTTAGTACCCATCCTTCCTTTCTTTAAGTTTTAAGATATTTTCCTTTGATACATCTATTTATCCATGAGGTAAAATAAAGAGCCTTTACTGAACAAAAGGAGAACTGATGAGTGGACAGATGAACGGACTCTGTATTATATAATGTGAGCCATCCATCTAACGAGCCACTGCATGAGCTATGCTTCAACTATGTCAAGCAAAAAATTATAAAAACTGTGGAGTATTGTCCCTTACTGATAACGCTTAGGGTCTGAATGTGCACACAATATGTTCTAGTTTAGAATTAGATTACTTTTCAAAAGTTGAAGTATTATTGACATATAATAACATATAGATGCCTACTGTTTATTGTGATGAGTTTTAGTCATTTTTCCAAAACTTCCTCGTGAAAATTTTCAGAAGAAGAAACATCTATATTTTGTTACCTAGATGCAGGTTTTCTTGAAATTTTTGTTCTGTTTTGCTTTGTTGCAGCAGGATAATACTATGCAGTGGAGGATAGTCTCGAACTCATGGCTATCCTCCTGTCCCAGCCTCCCCAGGGCAGGGATTACAGGCAGGTGCCGCCATACTGGACTTCTTGAGATTCTTGAATCTATTCTGCCTTTTTCTAAAGTGAAGAATATCCAGACAATATTTCTCAAAACATTTTAGAAGGATGTCATTCTCTTTTTCATCTAGCATTCAACTCTAACATACATGCATTATGCATGTGACACATTATAGTATCTCCAGTGGTTCCCGAGGCCTTACTGAATTATTTTCAATCTTTTTTCCCCCTTGTCATCTTCAAGTTGAGTAATTTCTGTTTCTCTGTTGTAAAGGTTAATAATTCTTCACTGTATTTTTTTTTAAATTTTAGGGAAGGGTCTACAGGTCTCACTACTGGATTGGACCCATAGTGATCCACCTATTTTCAGCTTCCCAAGAACTGGGATTACAAGTGTGCACCACCATGCCCAGTCTCAATTGCAGTCCCAGGACACCCCAGGGGCAGGGCCAGCAAGGTAGGCCTGGGGATCGAATCCCCGGCCCCTGTGCCTGCTTGCGGGAGCTTTAATCCGCTGAGCTATTTGGCCAGCCCTTCTACTATGTGTAACACCAAATTTTTATTTCAGGTGTTCAGTTTCTCAGTTCCATAATCTCCAACCCACAGCTTTTATACTTAGACTGCACTTCTTGTCTTTTTTATTATCCAATAGCATAGCTTTCCTTCCCATCTTATGTCACAGCTGTAGCAGTTGTTTTATAATCTTTGCCTATTAATTCTAATACTTGGATAATCTTGGGGTCAATCTCCACTGAGTCCCCCATTGTTTGAGTGTGGATTTTTTTCTTATTAAATAATTTTGAATTATATTCTAGATAAATAATGTGTTATAAAGATACCAGACTTTAATGTTTCTGAAAAAAATACTAATTTTTCGGACTAGCAGGCACATACCTCGGCTGGACTCACACTGCAGACTGCCTTGCTTACAGATGGAGGGAGCTGAAATCTCAGCTCACTTCTTCAAGCCTCAGCCGGATGCTAGACATCTTCCCATGCATGTGTTGTCAGGAGATGACAGAAGGTTTGAGCAGAGCACAGGCACAGTTTTTAAGTCTCTCTCTCTCACCCTCTCTTTGTTTTTTTATTATCCCCTCACTCCTCAGCTGCCTTGAGCAAACTGACTTCTGCTCGACTGTTCTTCAAGCCAGCAAGGCGCCCACTTACATCCCAGTTCTAGCTGCCCTGCGAGGCACAAAGCCGGGCTTCTCAGGCTGAAAGCCACACAACCATGGAATTTGCCTCGTTATTTACTTTATCTAACTCTCACCCACCTTCCAGAATCTGTCTAACTTTTTCTTTCTCCAATAGTGTCAAATAGTTGTTTTTAACATTTCTTCCAGTTTACAGTACTCTGTGGGTGAATTCAACTACCAGGAATAGAATTTGCTCACCCCTGTATTTTAACCTCTGTATGCCTTCTTATAGCCTCCACCCAAAGCAGGATCTAGAGCATTTCCATCTTCACAGAGAATGCTCCATGTTTCTTTCTAGTCAAATTCTCTTCATGGACACTAGCTGATTTCAATACCTATCTATTATTTTTGCCCAATTTGGGCTGCATAGAAATAGAGTTTGACATATACTACAATGTTTCATGTTTAGCTTCTTCCACCCAGCATGAAGCTCTTGTGATTTCATCCAGGTTTTTGTGTACCTTCATAGTTCTTCCCTTTGCAATACTGAATATTATCCCATTACATGAGCACACCACAAATCATACAACCACTTTCTTGCTAAGAGATGCAGTACTTAGGGTTATTTAGGTTTGGGTTATTATGAGCAAAGCCACTCTGAATATATTTGTACAAGCCAATGTTTTGTGGGCATGTTTTTTTTTCCATGATTTTATTGAGAAACAAATAGCAATGAGACAGTTTCAAACCAAATTGGCAAGACAGATTCAATAATTAACACATTGTGTACATTCTTCCTAGTGGTTAATTGTTGTACAAGATGCGGACATGATATCCTATTTACAAACACTATTACAACAAATCCCTCTATTCATTAAGAGAATGTAACTATATATCTATCTTAACCATTTTGAATACACAGATACAAAATGGATATTCATCTGTATCCCCTTTTTTTGTTAAGTTCTGTTATTTGAATATTATAGGTGTGTTAACTCAGCAAAATATTTTAAAAGAGTCCAGTAGTCCATAATAGTATTGGGTCTTCTGCTTCACGGGCAATGTCAGAAATTGTTGACCTGAGTCCCCTACAGCTCAACATAACAGCATGGCTTTACTTCTTATGGTTCGTTTTTATACTTTTCTGCTGGATGGTTAAGACCAAGGTAAAGCAGGACCTATGTAACAAGAGTTGTAGCTTTTGGGCCCAATAAGGTCAGTGAAATCCCCTCAGGATTTATCCTGAGATCCTGTACCTCAGATTGTAGAACCTTTGTCAGTGTCAGTCTTGTAGATGAGTCACGGCCATTGCTTGGCCAATGTGCTTTCGTGAAAGACTGAGAGAATGTTTTCTCTCCATGTGACTCTCCTTAGGCACACTCTACATCATCGATCACTTTCCTCTTTGGCCCCATAATCTCCTTGATCAGAAAGTTTGGGACACTGCCGAGTTATATGACATTACAGTACAAGTTCTCATATGTCCTATTTTTGTGGACATGTTACTACTTCTTGTTTGTATATGTTGTTGTCATGAGTCTCAAAATAATGTTTTGGTCAAAAAGAAACATGTATGTGATGGTGATCCTGTGAGATGACAGAGGAGCTGCAAGCTTCCTGTCATATCATGATACCGAAGTCACTGTGGCTTTGTAGAGAAATGCGTTCCTCCCTTCCTTGTGGTGGTGCCAGAGGAAACAAACCTTCTGTGTACCCTTGTGTACAGTAAGGACACCCATTTGTTGCTGGACAAAATACTTGTAAAAATCAACTTAGTGGATGAAAGTTTCTGCGCCTCATGTGCAATCCACAGATGCTGGCTGACTCTGCTGCTCTGGGCCTCACGTGAGGAAGAACAGCATGGTGGGTAGCACATGGCCCAGGAAGCTGTTCTCCCAGAGGTGGGGAAGCAGACCCCAGCCACCGCTTAAGGCACACCCTTCGTGACCCACTTCCTCAACTAGGCCCATTTCTGGGGTTCCTGCCACTTCCAAATAGCAGCATCAGCTGGGGACCAGGCTTTTAGCACATGACCTTCTTGGGGGGGCATTATAAATAGCAAGATGAAATAGATAGTAGAAAGTAGGAGACCATTCTTAAAGGGAAAGGGGAACAAGAGAAGGAGGGACCAGGGAGAAGTGGGAGGGAAGGGGACCTCAAAAAGAATTCAGGCGTATTATGTACATGGACCAGGCCCCACAATAAATGTAATCATTGTGTGTCACACACATGCACCAACAAAAACATTTTAAAGTCTGAATTGTCACACTTGATAATGAAAGTAAACAACCATGTTACTGGTTTATGTATTATCTAAACTGCTGTAGAATCTTCTTCCTCTACCCATGAAAAACAAAACTTTGGGGCTGGCCAAATAGCTTAATGGATTAAAGTGCCTGCAAGCAGGCGCAGGGCCTGGGGTTCGATCCCTGGGCCTGCCGTGCTGGTCTAGCTCCCCGGGGCACACTGAGAAGGCAATTGAGACTGGGCATGGTGGCACAATCTCAGCTCTTGGGAGGCTTGTAAACAGGCGGCTCACTATGAGTCCGATCTAGAGGTGAGATCCTGAACACCCTGTAGATCCTTCCCTAAAATACAAAAACAAAACCAAGAAAAGAAAACTTTACTGCAGGGCCCCCTGTCCCGCGATGTGCAGCAGCAGTCTCGGCATCTTGTGTTTCCCTCTGTCTTGACTGTACTAAAGCCAGGGGAGAGATTGGCCTAGAAGGAGCCCACCTAGGTTTGTGCAAGCGCTCCTTGGGATGGCTGCAAACAGGCAGGGTCACCTTGGATGTCTTTCCCAGAATGCTTTTCTGTCTTTAAGTCGCATGTGATCACCCACAGAAGAGGACTTTCTGAAGCCCGTTCTCCAAAGTGATGTGCTGTATAACACAAGCGCCAACAATAATCAGAATTTCAGGTGCTGCACATCTTTACTCGTACTTAGTGTTGGGACTCCCTCTAATTCTGGCCTAAGTGAAAAGTGGTACTTAGTTTATTTGAAAGTGCATCTCACTGATAACTAATGAAGTTGGCAACTTGTGTGCTAATTTTTTATTAATACATATTTGTAGTACATGCAACTTACAGTAACCTTGGGGAGTGGGTACATTTATTCAGTTTCTGAGTGGAGTCTTATGGTATGCTGATATTTTAAAATTTTGGTAAAAGTCAACTTGCCAGTTTATTGTCTTAGGGGGAGTGTTTTGTCTGAACTGTCCGCAGACTTTTGCCTATCCAAAATTTCCATCAAACCACAATATAGTGTATATTAATAAGCTTTTGTGACACTTTTCTTCTCTTTGAGGCTTTGAAACTTTACATTTAGCTAGTGTAACATGCTTTCTGGTATATACTGAAATATTTTCTGCAAAATTTTAGAGTGCTGAGCAAGTTAGCTAAAATAAAAATAAATAATCTTCAGACAGTGACTTGCATGAAAACCTGCTCCATAGATGTTTTAGAAGGTAACTCTAGTCACCTAGCCAGTACCAGACTCATCTGAAGATTGAAAGTCTCTGATGTATGACTGCAAATCCATGTGGCATGGACTTGGAACAGACCTAGGGGTACTGCCTGGTACAGAGCTATGCCTAGGAAGGAAGGGCCCCACGCTAAAGCACACAGATGACACTCTTCTGCCAAAGGGTGTGGACAGGAGCCTTTCTCCAGCCAGGACTCCTTTCAAAGGCAATGCCACCTTTGGATCATCAGTGAAAATGCCATCTTTCCACAAAACACTTAACTGCATAATACTGAGGGTTAGCTCTTCAATTCAATAAAACAGTGAAACAGTCTCCAAATCAATGTGCTCTAGTTAGATTGACTAACAGACAAAACTTTGAACACGCCAATTTAGCATGAGCCAAACGGGTGATGAAATGTAACGTTTGCCAAGACTGCCTTGCAGGTCAAAAGTTGATATTCAGCATGGTTCTGCAGACTATTGATTTTTCCTGTGAATACTACTTTTTTCAGTGACTTTCAGAATTGAATCTAGGAAGAGACAAACATAGCAAGGCAGCACCAGTCCAGGACAGGTCCTCCCTTCTGAAGATCTCCGCTGTCTGACTTCCCTGCCTTGTGGTTCTGCTAGGATCTTAGGTAAAGCTTTTGCTGAAGAGTTACTTGATTTATCCTAATGTCTAAACATTTTTCTACTTATGTCTTAGTACAATCATCTCCCTTTCTTTAATACTTCAATTTCTGTGATGCTCCCAGTAGAGCTGAAGATATGTTCTAGGTACTTTTGGCATATTTTCTTCAGTTTCTCTCCTGGTAACATTAGAAATATATTTTTGTATCCATTTTGTAATTCAGCAGTTCATATTCATTGGAAAACTGTCAAAGCCACCCAGCTGCTAAGTGGCCTTTTGGAGATTCAAATTTAGGATCACCTGTCCATACAGCACATGTCTTTGCCCAGTTACATGCACACTGCACTGCTTCCTTGGTTCAAGGACACCATGAAATTGACTCCAGTATATGGAAATTCCAAGGCAAAGCTTTTGTAAAGATAGGACATACATGTGGTCTTACATTAGCCAGTGTGACCAGCTGTAAATAACCTCATGGCTATTTCCTGTAATTTCTGTATTGTCAACCTTGACACACACTTTTATAATTTGTCATTCTGGTCAATACCATTTCACTTCTCCAGGAGAAATTCAGATAAATCACTCCATCCCTTTTTGATGAAATAAGGAATAAAGTCAGTCCTAGTTTGATATAAGCAGGTTAATTGGAAGGATTGAGCAAATAGCTGGCTTATCTTTGTTTAGGTGATCTTGGCTTCAGTAAGTGGGGAGAAAAGGTTCAAAAGGCCAGAAATGGTAAGAAGAAACAAGAAAGCCATCTAACTTGGCTTGGTTTTTCAAGTTGGTTATTTGTGGCTAGCAGTCCACAGAAGAATTTTAATGATCAAAGCCTGGAAATATGCACTGTGCTATTTTGAGTCTGTTTCATTAAAATGTAAGGCTGCTGGAGGTATGAAGAAAAAGTTTTAACTGTTTAAAAAGGCATGCACTGTTGACAGTCTTTACAAAGTTGCACAAAATTGCTGCTTAGTTAAGTGAATTTTATACCAGGATTCCAGAAGAAATGCATTTGCATCTTTTCTTATTACTGTCTTACAGATAAAAAAAACAACGGCACACATTGTCGACATGCACTTTCGTTTTACAGGAAATTAGCTAACATGCTTGGAATGTGCACTTTTCCCTGTTCAAGGTTTTTGTTTGCCATCCTCTGCAGAAAAAAAAATTTAATATTCTAGTAAGAACAGATCAATAAAGTCACCATTACAACGATGAGTAGTTTCATTTAAATGGATAAAGCAAAATGGAAAAAAAGCCTTTGATTATATAATAAAAGAGTATGAAAAGTGTTTTCTGTTATATCATACATCTTTATTATATGTCTCTTTTATATAATGCAGTGTTGGCAGATACTTTTAAAGGACATTTTATAATTACCATGTTTATTATGAATTTTAGCAACTGGAAACTATTTCTGCACTGTATATTTGTATTTCAAGATGTCTTTTTAAATAGAGATTTTTCTTATCTAATATTTAATCGAAGACTCTTGTTCCTGATCTCAGAATCCCTGCAGTGCATGTGCCTGTGTATCCATACATATTTCGTACAGTTGTTCTCTCCATCCACGCATTCTCTATCCATGGATTCAATCAAACCGAGATCAAAATAGTTGAGGGAAATATTGTACTTGTCCCAAACCTGCAAAATTTTCTTATCACTACAAAAATGCAAATTTTTCTTATCATTATTCTCTAAACAATGTAGTAAATCAATTGCTGGCAGAACATTTAAGTCATTGAGAGATATTAGAAGTATATTGTTATAGCTCATCAAGAGGTGCTACAAAGCACACAGAAGGATACGTGTAGGCTGCCACATGCTATGCAATTCTCAGGGAGCTGCGCATCCAGGGGCTTTGGTGGCATGTGGAACACTGGAGCCACCTCCCTGGGTTCACCAAGCCTGGCTGGACAGCCACCCCTATGTGCACTGAGGGTTTGTTATTTTTTTTTAATTTTATTTATTTGTGTGTGTGTGTGTGTGTGTGTGTGTGTGTGTGTGTGTGGCCAGCTCAGCCCACCAGGGGGCGGGGCTGGCTGGCATGTGGTGCTGGGGGATTGAACCGCGGTCCCTTTGCTTTGCTAAGCTTGTTCTAAGTAGGTGCTTTAGACCACTGAGCCATCTCGCCAGCCCCTGAGGGTTTGTTATTACCTCAGCAAAATATTACTGCTGTAGCATTTTTCTCACCAGTGTTGCGGAACTATAGAACTGCCTTCACTAAGCCTATCATCACATTTACAAGGACACAGCAGAACGAAGGTCACGTAAACTCTCCATTCATAGCCAAGTCTTCCTTCGATAGCCAAGAACCTGACTGTCAAAGCAGGGAAATAGTCTTGGCCCTGCTAGAGATTTTACCTGATAGATAAGACTATTTAAGTGAAAGTGTTTGGAATCATAAAATTAAGACAAATGTTATGCTTGCTTTATTCACAGATAGTCTGCATTATGCTCCACATTCTAAACCCTTCTCAAAGTAGGAAGGAGATGAGGGGGATTTGCAATCAATCCAAAAGATGAATGACTATGGCTAAACTTTATAACCAGAGATTTTAACCTAATTTGATGCTTATTCTGCTAGCAGGATTCTGGAGCGATTCTCCAGCATATATTCTTTGTAGAAATGAGAGGGGAGTGACAGATGCATGTATGTGACAGAGATGAAGAATGGGTTGCAGGGACTGTGAGAAAATCAATAGGGAGGGAAAGAAGAGATAAGAAGGAAACGAGATGTTAGTGTGGATACAACAGTCTGGCTGATTTTATTTTTTTAAATCTCTTTTCTGTTCTCTGAACTTATTTTGGGCTGTGGGGTGCTGAGGTTATTTTTTCATGAGTTCAAATACCCTAATCTGGTGAGATACAGGCAACTGATCAAACTAGACTTCTGTTGTGACCAAGTCAATGGCCAAGAGGAACCTCCTCTGACTAGAGTGTTTGAATATTCTCGAAGGTGCTGGGCTCAGGGATTGGCAGTGCAGGCTGGTCCTGCCAACGCACCATCCAAGGAGTACAGGCAATTCTACCTTCCCACCTCCTTAGTCACAGTACGTGCTTTCCCTTCCAACACTTGATTTTCAGATTTTTGATAACTGCTGCCCACCTTAACTCCTATCAATCAGAGTTTATGTAACAGTGCTGTGTTCGGTACCTAAAATGAAATGTGTTCTTCAGAACAGCTATAAGTGGAACAGGCTCTGAGAGAAAAGTGGATGTCAAACACTGTTTGTCAGATCCTAAGAGCAACTAGGTTTCCATAAGTAATTCATGATGCAATTGCAGCTGGAAATAAGGGGAAGATGTCAGTGGAGGTGATCTAAAATTCTGTAGACAAAATGAGGAGAAATTTCTTATCTATGAGGAAAAATATCCAAAGTATTCCTAAAAGTGGTAGACCTCCTCTGTATAAATCCCCATACAATTCTACCAAACCTTTTGAGAGTGTGCAACTGAAGCTCATTTGGTAAGGTTTGAGCTATGAGACTTTTCATTGTTGATTTAGCAGGGTTTAAAACTCAGATGCCATAGGTAGGATGGTTTTCTAACTTAATTTGAAAAGTGTTTCCATCTCTCCCTCCCCAGCTCTTTGGCTGTCACTCTCACAAGCCACGTGATGATGATAGCTGAGATCCTGATATGGCATCACGGGGCCCATGGTTTTGTACTCTTTTTAAAAAAATATTTTTATTTTATTGAGAAACAAATAGCAATGAGACAGTTTCAAAACCGATTAGTAGAACAGTTTCAATAATTAATACACTGTACATCGTTATCTTCTTAGTGGTTGTTCATAGTATAAGATGCAGACATGATATCCTGTCCAGACACTATTAGTACAAATCTTTCTTCTCATTGAGTTAAGAGAATGCAGCTGTATATCTATCCTAACTATTTTGTATATACAGATACAAAATGGTCCTTCATTTGTATCCCCTTTTTTGTTTAGTTTTGTCAGAGATGGATATTCCATTGCCACTTAAATATTGTGTTTGTGTGTATACTCATAAGTGCATTATACCCACATGTGCTTTTGTGTTCTCCACTGTCTGGCTGTTGGTGTCCAGCTCCTCCTTCCATCACTGCTTGGAAAATGACACTCTCTGCAGGACACTAGGTGGCAGCAAACTGCTGAGGTAATAACCAAGGGACCAAGGGCTTCAAACCTCTTCCTTCACCAACACTCAGCAGGGACAAGCTAAAAATGGCGTGTGGGTAAAACTGAATGATGTGGAGAAACACTCTCAGGCTTAAAAAGAATTTGTAATTGTAATCTTTGGATCTCCTTCAAATTTTTGAACTCCTTGAAGGTAAACCTACCTACCTACCTACCTTCACATTCCCTAGAATAGTTACATATCTAATAGAGCCTACCACTTTACTGATGAAGACCACATACAGTTTGATCATTTTTTAGAGTCAAAATTAGACATCCATATAGTATGGGTTCATTAGTTCATCATTAAAGTTATTATTTTAATCTGAATTTTCAATTAATCTTTCTTATTGGAGAAGAAATATTTAAGAAACACTTAATGTTAGGAAGCAATTTTAAAGTAGAAATATTTAAATTCAGATAATTAAAACCAATAGGTTGTCCCTGGGCCAATAGTTGAGAATAAGGAATAACATTTAAACAAGTATAATGTTTGTTAAGATAATTTCCTATGAAGTTGCCGGCCCCACCACTGGGGTGTACTGTGACAGCTATTGAGACTGGGTATGGTGGTGCACACCTGTAATCCCAGTGCTTGGAAGGCTGTAATCAGGAAGATCACAATGAGTCTGATCTACGTAGTGAGGTCCTGTAGATCCTGTGTCCCCTAAACTAAATGCATAAAAAAGATAATTTCCTATGAAGGACTATTACATTGTCAACAGAGGTTTAAAAATAAGGGGTTGGCAAGATAGCTCAGCAGACTAAGTGCCTGTTTAGGCAAACACAAAGACTTGGGTTCAATCCTTGGCATCCCATGCTGTGCCAGTCTGGACCATAGGCTTGTTGAACTGGCCACTGAACCCAGGTGTGGTGGAGCATGCCTGTAATTCCAGCACTGGGGAGACTGAAGACAGGAGGATTGTTACCAGTCCAAGCTGTGTAATGAGACCCTTCCCCAAACACACTAAAAAATAAATAAACGAAAATAAAGATAAAAATAAGACAAATAAAAACTGAACCAATACAACTTGATGAAGAAGAATAAATACTATATTTTATAAATGCCAATAATACTGCAATTTTTCATTTTTTCCTATGAATCCTGTAATATTTCCTTATGAATTGTACGGTTTACTCTAGTTCTAGCACCTAGACTCAACCTTATCTTGGAAAATCAACATCTTTAAATCAATGACCAGCTACAATAAATAAGGTAAACCATAAATAGGATAAAGAATAAATAACATATCAAAGAATATATTTTAAAATCAGTTTCAAGACAGAACATTTTAGATCTTCTTAATTAGTGATTTCTGTACAATAGAGCATAAGATGAACATGAATGGCCCTGAAGAGAAACCCTAAAAAAAATAAAATGAGTATTCCCAATAGCAAGCCAGTGAGTGCCTCAGGAAAATCCCAGGGTCCTTTTTGGAAGACATTGGTATTCGGAATGAATTTCTTACCTGCTACTATCAAGTAAAATTGACATTAGGGACAATTTAAAGTTTTATGAATTCATTTCGAGGGCTTTAGGTTGATTTAACCTGTAGGAATTTATGAATTTCTGTCCAACCTGAATGGTTCCTTGTAATAGGTCCATGAGCTTGTCAACCTGATATCACAAAGGGTTTCATGAAGTGTAGGTGGAGAAATAAGAGGCAATCAGATTTTGCATGAAGAAGTAAAAATATTTCTTAGCCTCATCTAGCCTTGCAATAAAAATGAACAAAGTATGGGCCTTATAATAAGATACTAATCTGTCCTTTGAAACTCTGACTTCTTTGCAGAAAGACAACGTTCTGTAGAATACCATAAAAGATGATAAATAGTTTTATTATGAGTTTTGTATGAAAATTATATAAAAAATTATCATGTTCATTGGCACATGTAATGTATGCTTTATAGAATGATACATTTATTTAAAGATCAAATTATCTAGAAAATAAGTCACATGTAATATTGAGTAAACAAAAACTTAAAATGATAATTTAAAATGATTTTTGAATTTTGTTTTCTTAATCATTTATTTATGCTTTGATGGTGACAGAATACATTTCTCTTGAGGACTAATGTCCCAGGTTGCAAGAGAGAGTCTTGCATGCTAGTAGATGTGCCTGGTCTATCCTACAGCATCTGTATCAAATCCAGTTGGGCAAGAAATAGCACCAAGAATCAGCAAGGGGATCACATCAAATTAAAAGGCTTCTGCACAGCAAAGGAGGGCCGGCCAAATAGCTCAGTGGATTAAAGCACCTGCAAGCAGGCTCAGGGGCTGGGGGTTTGATCCTCCGGCCTGCCGTGCCAGCCCTGCCCCCCCCAGGGCACACTGAGACAGCAATTGAGACTGGGCATGGTGGCACGTGCCTGTAACCTCAGCTCTTGGAAGGCTTTAAACAGGCTGATCATTACAAGTCTGATCTAGTAATGAGACCCTGAACACTCTGTAGACCCTTCCCTAAAATACAAAAAATAAAATAAAATAAAATAAAATAAAATAAAATAAAATAAAAACCACACAGCAAAGGAAACAGCTGACAGAGTAAAAAGGCAACACGCAGGACCAGAAACAATTTTGACAGCTGTCCCTCAGACAGAGAACTGATACATAGAGCACAGAAAGAACTCAGAAAAATTAGACTCCTGAAAATAAAGGACCCAATCAAAGTATGGTGATTCAAATGAATAGACAGTTCTCAAAAGAAGAAGTACAAATAGCCAGTAAGTATGTGAAAAATGTCCATCTCTGGCCACTAGAGAAATGCAAATGACAGCAACACAGGTCTCACCTCTCTCCAGAAAGTGATTTTATCAAATAATGAATGCTGGCAAGGCTGGGGAGACAAAGGAATCATTCTGCACTCTTACTGGGAAAGCGAACTAGTACATCTGCCATGGAATTTGCAGAGTCCTCAAAACACTAAAAGTCCTAAGTGCCTGCCTGGCAAGCACAAGGCCCCAAGTTCGAGCTCCAGTAGAAAAAGAAAAAAAAAAATACAAAAAGTAAAAATTCCATTTGACCCAGATCTACCTTTCCTGAACATCTCCCTAAAAGAACTGCGGCCATCTGAGCACAGTGATCCACTCATACCCATGCTTGTGGCAACTGAAGTCACAATAGCTAAATCTTGGAAGAGGACAGTAAGACAAAGAGCGGAATGGATAGAGAAAATGTGGAGCCCATGCACGGTGGAGATCGACAGGCGGGCGTAAGGCAGGATGAATAGGACTCATTTGCGGGAAATGGATGCGCCTTGAGGATGGAGTGGATGGATGCGCTGGGTGGAGCGCAGCAGACACACACGTTCAATTGCCTAGTTTCTCTTATGTGAATTACCTAAGATATAAGTATGAGAAAACTAAAGGATAAATGATAGGAGGCCGGGTGGGGGACGTTAGGGAGATGAGGAAGGGATTTGGAGATGGGCGCGAGGAAGGGAAGAGGAAGAGAAAACGGTGCACATGTGACAGGCGTATTTACGGATTCTCCGAGGTGAATCCCTATTATACACCACAGATGGGTGCTGATGAAGACAAAAACCCTGAGAGTCTGTTTTGTCTCAGATCAGAAAAGCCGAAGTTATGCCCAAAGCTACAAAGAACAAAATGAGGGTGATGCTCCCAGGGGGCAACGTCTATTTTAGGACATTTAAAAAAAAATTGATACGGGCACCTGGGCAGGTTTCCTCTTTGCTCTTTTCCACCCGTCCGCCCCAACGCGCCCACTGCAGCCTTCCACATGTTGTAGAGAATGATTCCCATGGCGTAGTGGCAACCGCCAAACGGGGTTGAGGGTGTGATAAGAGTCAGAAGCGATTGTTGAAAGGGCCGTGCCTCGCTTACTTTTCTCATTGCTGAAACAAAGGACCCGACACCCCAAGTTAAAGAAGAAAGGGCCAACCGTGGCTCAGTCGGTAGAGGTTTCCGTCCACAGCCGGCGGGAGCCACGGCAGGCGGCGTGGCGGAGGACACGAGCGGCAGGCAGCAGTAAGCAACAAGCGAGCAGCCCGACCAGCTCCTTCTGAGCCTCCTCCCCAGGCTGGCTTACCTCACACCCTTACTGCTGGCGTTGCACCAGGATCAGCCCCAGCAGCATGTCCTGGACCCCCGCAGCACAAACCCTAGGTCCAGCCCCCACACCATGACATTCTGAGGTTTTTTGGGGGGGAGTACCTAGATGCAAACCATAGCAACTCAGTCGAGTTTTAATCGCTAAATACACCGGTTCCATTTAATTCCAGATCGGTTTCCACTTGGAATTTGGGGGTTACAAGCAAAATGGTAAAAGTTGATGCTGGAAGTGACCTTTGACAGGGGCGAGGCTGTTTTAGCTCACGTTTTCCTCTCGGAAACTCCGTCCCCGCTAGAGGGCGCTGCAGGCACGGGCAACGCCGCGGCTGGCAGGCTGGCTCCGGGCGGGCCTGCACTTGCGGACCTTGGAATTTGCCCGCGGCAGCCGCGCGGGAGAGAAGGAGCTTAAAGCCTCATAAATCGTCAGTGCGGATCTGCGGCCTGCTTGGTGCGCTCCACAGGCCGGTTCTTTGGGTCTAGCTGTAGTCGGACTCCCTAAGCAGGATCACAGCGGCCCTGTTCCTGGTGTGCTCGGTGCAGGTGGGGCAGCGTCTGGGAGGGTTACACCTTTATCCTCCTTCCCTGTTATTGCACCCCTGTGGGGTCAGTGCTGTTACTGCCCCCCTGTGACAGGCCGTGAAACAAAAGCTCAGTGTTCTAGGCAGAGCTGGGGCTGAAACCGAGCCCACCCTTCTAGCACCAGTCCAGTCTGATCAACAACGCAGAGGGGTGGGGTGGGGTGGGGTGGGGGTGGAGGGAATGGGCCTCTCTGGGGTCTCCTTGGAAAGAATAGGTCATGGCGTTGCCCCAGGGACAGAAGGGTGAGAGGAGGTGATGTGTGTGTGTGTGTGGGGGGGATACAGGAGAGGACAGAGAATGAATTTACCAAGTTAAAGGTAGCATTTTCTGTTTGACACAGTCAAAGGAGCCAGTTTGGCAGGTCTGTAAATCTAGTACTTTGGAATGACCTCTCAAAAATTAACAAACAAACGGCTCCGTGGTTCACTCCTGTAATCCCAGCCCTTGAAGGCTGAGGCAGGTGGATTGCTGCGAGTCCAAGGTCAGCCTGGGCTTCATAGCAAGACCCTGTCTCAAAAAGCAACAAATAAATAAATAAATACATCTCCCCAACCTGCCATGAAAGAAATCCCACTGCACTGGTCCTGGTGGTTTTACGCCTATATAATCTCAGCACGCTGGGAGGCTGAGGCAGGATTGCAAATGTTCACCCAGCCTGAGCAATTTAGGGATTTAGTGAAGCTTTGTTTCAAAACTTAAAATATGACAAAGAAAAGGCTGCAGATAAAGTTCAGGGGACAGGTGCTCGGTTCAACCATCAGTATCACACACACACACACACACACACACACACACATCTGCTGGTATGAGCATCAATTGTGTGATATATTTACAGTCAAGAAGGTACTGCTTTTTTTTTTTTTTTTTTTTCTGGAGCTCCTTAGAATTCTGGGTGAGACCCAGGGCTGTCACTCACACTCTGCTCAGCCATGCAGAAGAACCCCTGTTGACAAATCAAAGCTTTTTCCAGTAGCATTTCCTCACTGAAAGGTGGCAGAGAGTCCTGTGAGGGGACGCTGTCCCACAAAGCCCTTCTTCTCGGCCTTCTGCTTCCCCACAAAGCTCGGGCCCCTGTCCTCCCGCGTCTAAACAATCCCCAAGGCTGGCACCTGTGCTGGCGTGTACCTTTGGAATGGAAAGTCGGGATGGTTTCAAAGTTTCATATACAATAACAGGAAAAAAATCAAACAAAGGAACATTGCAAGCTGCAGTCCCCACCTCTGAGCTGTTCCTTTCCAGTCTGGGCCAGAGCTCCGCATACCTCAAACCCCTGGGGAGCAGAGAAGACTGCAAGCCCACAAGTCAGGGTTTTCTTTGCCCCACCACAAAGGAAACCCAAATTGTTATAAACTTTCTCTTCTAGCAAAGGCTTGCCATCTCTCAGAAGATTCTAGAAGAACAAATGGAGTCCAGAAAGAGGAGAAACTAAATTCTTATTTGTGTATATTGCACTCTCTAGCATTAGTAATTAAAATAATACCTGCTAGAAAGATGTTAAAATACCATTTGCTTCTTTGGGTGGTACTGGGGGCTGAAGCAGAGCGCTCACACTGAGCGATATCCTCAGCCCCTTTTTCCTAATTTTCATCCAGGGCTTCTCTTCCTGCAAGGAATCCAGGAAGGGCTCAAAGCTGTGATCTTCCTGCCTCAGTCTCCAGAGAGTTGCAATTATAGGCAGGTGCCACTCCAGCTGGGATCCCTCTAATTTTCTGGTTCCTGTGTATTAAAACTAAAATGTAAAGATGGATTTGAAAAGAATGTGCTGGGTGTGGACATGGTGGTGCGTATCTGTCATCTCAGCCCTGTAATAAGAGGCTGAAGCAGGAGGAAACAAAGGACAGCTGGCTATCTTCCTCCGAGCTATCTCCCTCGAAGTCCTATGAACACTTAGTTCAGGGGAAACCTAAGTTATTTGCAACTTTTAGACCAAAATTCTTCAACCCCCCGAAAGGAAGGTAACATTTAAAAGCTGAACGGCTATTCTTCAATATGCATCATGCTTTTTTATGTAAGGTCCACAACTTCTAGTCTACATTAGAAAAATAACTATTTAGAAGAACGATTATATTCAAAGAACCTGAATTTATTACAAATAGTGCTTTTTGCACTAGCAAGTATGTCCTTTTGTAGTTTATGTCACCAACATGGAGTAGCTTCTCTATTCAGTTTTCCCAGGGGTGTAACTAGATTAAAATAAATAAAACTACTGTGCTTGTGACTTTGGTCTCAATTCCCATTTTGTAAAAGAAAAGGCTCTTTCAATGTCAAGAGTATTTTAACATTTGGCCTGAAACTTGGGATTCTTTGGACGCAACAGGCCAATTAGGCACAATTCATTGGTGGCCACCCACTCCAAAGGCCAGTCAGTGGCCCCTCAGAAGGCCCAGACACTCAGATAACTGTGGCAGTCTTCAAAATGACTCACTTTATGGGGCATTGAGTTTATGTAGGCATCTGGGAACGATGACAAGACTGAACACTATCAAGATGTCACCTTCATAATGATGTCCTGATGTGGTAAGAGAGATGCTGTTTTTCCTGTTGCGGTTCCCAGGGTAGCTTTTAGAAAACAAAGCATCAGTTCTGTGAGTTCTCCATGAAGCAATGGTGAAAGAAGTTGCTCGTAGACTCTGTAAAAGACAGAGACACTGAGATTGCCCTAGAGCTACCTTTTTCCCTCCCAGCAGGGTGACGCCAACAATACACCATTTGCATAGGAGACAGTACTATGGTTAGAACACTGGGGTCATAGCTCCAGTTGGGGCCCTGACGGATTAGGTCCTTACCTTTCCGGAAAAAAAGAACAGCTACCTAGCCATGAATTAAATATAAGAGCAATAGAAATAACAACTACATTTTCCCAGAAGCAGTATGTCTTTCTGTAACGTAGAAAGAATAAGGAGGCATATCAAGGAATCTTCAAATGTAGTCTTATTTGTATTTTGAGGGATAAATGCAATGTTTTCAGGTGGAAAAACTTAAGGAAGATATTCCACATTGAAATCAAAGTAAAAGCAGGAGGTATGAAAAATCATATGGTGGTGGAAGGTGATAAAAGTTTCCCCTGTTGTCTGCATGGAGGGTAAAGGGAAGAGGTATTTAGAAAAGCACAGTGGGACAGATCTGGAGTTTTTGTTGTTCCATGGTGAAAATTCTGCTAAAGATTGAGATTTTTATCCTAAAGGCAATGAGGAGCCACCTAAGTGTTTTAAGAAGGGTAGCAAAAAGACAAAATTTATCACATAGAAGGAACACTCTGCTCAGCTGGAGAAAAGGATTGGAAGGTAGCCAGAATAAAACAAGAGAGATGTGTGAGGAAGCGTTCATTCCACCTGGTAGCAAGTCAGATGTAGAGTGGAGTTGGGAATTAATAATATGATAATATGAGTAAGAAAGAGCTAGCAGAAGTTAGAGAGTAAGAGTGACAGAGAGAGAGAGAGAGAGAGAGAGAGAGAGAGAGAGAGAGAGAGAGAGTCAGAGACAGAGGAAGAGAGACTTGTTTTTAAGATACAGGAAAAAATAAGCTTTCTTATGCTGAACGTGAAGAAGGGAACCAAGTTACATGAGGGAATAGAGCTAATGCTATCACAGGTTTAAGTGAGGTCTAAAATATCCTGATCCCAGCAACTTCGACAAGGGCTTGGTCCCATCAGGGAGGAAAAGGAAATACATTCTCCAAGACAAGCTAATGAGATGTGGCGGGGAGATGGGAGAGAGATGTCAGAAAGACACTGAAGGTTTTCATGACTGGTGAGCCCCATTTCCTCTGGGAACCAGGAAACTTGCGTGACACCTGCCAGCGAGCAGATGTAAGGCAGTGCTGAATACTCAGAAGGACAAGTCCAGCGCTGGTTACTCCAAGGCAGAGTGGCAGAAATCCAGGCAGCATCTGAGGGTCCATTTGAGTTAGACATCACTCGAGGTCACATCCTGTTACTGCCACCACCTGCCTCATGAATTCTTATTCCATCTTCAGAGCTTGTTTATACAGCCCTTTCCAATGTCTGACCCATCCTTGAACCACACATGAGAAGAATGCCTGGTATGTTCCAGGTGTTTAATGAATATATTGAGCAGAATAGGTACTGCATGGAACAGCCATGACCAATTCCCAGAAGAATGGCTAAAGATATGTAGATAAAAGTTTCCAATCAGTGAAATCAATCTGTACCCTCCTCTCATTTCTCCTCTTCTACCACTTTCTGTCTCTCCCGACTTCACTCTGGCTCTTCAGCCTCCATCAGTAGCTGCCTTGATCCTTGGTCTCGGCTCTGTTCTCATTTCCTACTAAGACATCGCATCACCAGTTACCCCAAGCTCAGAAGCACAGTGAGCCTCCTCCCTGCTGCATTTATTCTGAGAGGAAACACTGCCCACTGCGGTGAGCTCGAATGCTCAAGAAGAACCCATCGCAAGGCTGAAAGGCCTTCTGCCTCGGTGCTTTTGCTTTGGTGTCTCTGCTAACAGGATTGGCTCATTCCTCAAGGGAAAAACATCATTCTCAACTCTTCCATTCTCTGAATGAACTGACTTCACCCAAAAGAACTGGAACAAAAAGAGACACTTGGTTCTCTGCTGTGATGAGGACTGGACATGTATGCCTGTGACAGAATCTGTGATCTGAATCCTAAATTGTACATCTCTCCATGCCTTTCACTTCACTGTAAAGCCATGTCCCAATCTTAACTGCTATGACATGTTTTGGACTTTGTGTGGATCAGGAGAGATGCTTGTGCATTTCTATGCTATTATCTTTTCTGTTTATCCCTGCCAATATTCTTTTGGCACGAAACGTCCATGGAAACTCAAACATATGAAATAATGATTCCAGATAAGATTGCAAGTGCCTATTTAGCAAAACAGTAGCCTTAAAACCTAGAGGAGAAAGATTTCACTGATAATGTTTGCTTAGCCATCAGAGTTGTCATTCTTCTGCTTGTACTTGTCTTGTGTGTGTCTTTTTGCTGCCAAAGCTCTTTCTCTGATGTGATGTAACATTTTTGAATAATTTTGGAAGATCTGCCTATAGACAGGAAGCTGGTACCCGGAGCTTAGTATACCTGGAACCATTGAGGAAAATTTCCCCTGTGACCAAACCATGATTTCATTGTTATTATTCATCTTGAATACCATAAACAAAAGAGCAAATGGTGTAATTTTTCCTCCTGTGAGTGTCTGATTCCAAAACTGGGAATCTGGGGCTTTCTACTTACAATTTTAAGCCCAATTCAACTGCTTGTTTCTTAGTGACTTTACCTAGGATTTCTGGGGAGTGGGAAGTAGGGGCTCAAGGCTGAGTTTACCTAAAGGACCCTGAAGCCAGCTCATTTGAATCCATCATCCCCAAGTTTCCTTCTTGGTCCCATTACCCCACCCCCCTCCATGAATTCACACCTCTACAGGAGCTGGGATCAGATATCTTCCTCTGAACTTACCCATCCTGGTTCATCTGCTTTCACAAGGAAGAGAAGAGAAAGAAGAGCAGGAGCATTACCATGGTGATTTGTAGCTTTCTGGTTTCTGTGAGACCTGTTACCTCTTGGGCTCTTCTCTTCCTTACTTCACTTTATACTTTCTTCTTCATCCCATAAGCGAGTAACCAGGAGGTCATATACCAATCAAGACTTAGAAAGAAGGAACAAACATCAGGTATGTACCTTGGCCTTGGCCTTTTAGGACAAAGTTTGCAAAAACACTGACTTTCGAGCTGAGATCATGCCTAGAAGATACAGCTCCCAACAGACTTTTACATAATTGCAACATGCTTGGGACGGTCTGGGCTTGGCCTTAAGTGATCACCAACCCTAAAAATAACTTCTTTTGTTAACACAACTAGAGAATGTTTGATAAAGTCAGCTGTAGGAGTCAAAAGAGGAAAGCTCATAAATCTCAGCATTCCATTAATTCATGAGCCACAAAAATGCATATTGAGAAATTGCAAAACTTACAGGTCACAAGCCTTATACTGTGAAAGGGTGGAAAGCAGCCACCGTTTCCTCCGTAGGCAAGAGAAAGGGCTTGAAAGGAGCGTCCTCTGATTACTAAAGCAGCCTCTGTGACTTCAATTGCCCTTGTGTCTTTCACTGGGCTGATAGAAAGGTGATTGAGGACAAGTGAGCCCAGCTGTGCTTTTGAGAAGCTCCAAGCAGTGGAAAAGTTGTTTGAGGAAATAACAGCTATTTCCACAAATTAATGATTTCTTAATTTCTTTTTCAATTAATCTTTCTTCTCATCTGCTCGCTTTCTTTCTTTTTTCTCTCTTTTTCTTTTTAACATAGGTCTAACATATGCACACATAATCCTCCTCTTCTTCTTTTCCTCCTCTACCTGTCCTTACTCTTCTTTTTCTTCTTTCTCTCCTATTTTGTTTCTTTCCAATTTTCTCTGTCCCTTTCCATCTATCTGGTCTGATCCCTCTTTCCTTTTCCTTCTCTCCCTCTCTCCCTCCTTTCCTCTCTCCCTCACTCCCTTGCTCCCTTCTTCCCTGTTCTCTCTCTCTCTCTCTCTCTCTCTCTCTCTCTCTCTCTCTCTCTCCAGATTTTTCAGATTTTCCTTTAAAGTAACTTCCTGACTGTGACCCTGTCTTTCACAGACTTTCACTTTGTGAACAGGTTGACTGCATCCTTTACTGGGAGACTTCGGAGAAGGACAGGGAGGAATGGTAACGAACTAAAAAGTTACATTTCTTGTTATATAGGTCTTGCTTTATCTTGGTCTTAAAAATCCAGTAGAAAAGTATAAAAATGAGGTATAATGAGTAAAGCCATATTAATATGCTGAGCTGTAAAAGGCTCAAGTCACCAACATCTGACATTGCCAGCCCTACGGATAACCCACTACTGGACTATATTGGATTATTTTGCTGAATTCACACACCTACAATATTTAAATGGCAATGGAATACCCATCTCTGACAAAACTAAACAAAAAAAGGGGATACAAATGAAGGCCCATTTTGTATCTGTGTGTACAAAATAGTTAGGCTAGATATACAGCTGCATTCTCTTAATTCAGTGAGAAGAAAGATTTGTACTAATAGTGTGTGGACAGGATATCACGTCTGCATCTTGTGCTATGAATAACCACTATGGAGATAACAATATGCAATGTGTTAATTATTGAAACTGTCCTACTAATCGATTTAAAATTGTCTCATTGCTATTGTTTCTCAACAAAATTAATAAAAAAAGAGAGAGACATTGAACATTCTTGCAGGCAGACAGGCCCCTCCTCCTCCTCCTTTCAGGTCAGCATTTGCTGGACTCAGTGCTCTTTATTCTTCTGGAATCCTGCTCAGTGGCTTCTGTGAGGTCAGCTGGGGTGGACACTTAGCGGCCTGTCTTCCGGCTCGCTTTCTTTTCACTCATCCTGCGGCATCTCAGCAAAGCTGTGATTTCTCCAGATTGGAAAATTCATTTAAAATATCTCTGCTGAAAGGTCTGTGTGTGGAAGGTTGTGCCTAGGTCCTCTCAGTTCTGACAGTTCTTGTTTCGGTGCCCTTGTTCCTATCTACCTATATTTTTTTAAAGGGTAGAATTAATATTTTGTTGTCATTTATAGTCAGATGGCAGTTGAGTAGTTTCCATACTTCATATTGTTTTATAAAAGCAAGAAAATTAAACAGTTTGAACAGCTGATATCTGGTTTTGTTCTTCAGAAAACACAATCAGACTAATTCGGGGACTTCAAGCTTTTCCCTATTAGAATCAGAAGACTCACCCACCTTCCTACCCTTTTTAAAATGCTGGAAGGTTGGCATGCATTTGGCTTGACAGTCTGCATGGCTTCGCCATTCCCAGCTCCGCTTCATGGAGTTTGTGTATGTGTGAGGCCCTAAGGAGGCTCTCTCCACCTTCGGAGGGTCAGGTAGTGTTTTTCATGCATAAGGAAAGAGAATTGTAATTCTTTTGTGTACAGTAATAAACTATTCTTTTTAGGAAAAAATGCAAAACTACGATGTGTTTTCCAAACACTTAACCAACGGAATACCAGCATGTGCAGGGGAATTGCTCTGGGGTGAAACCCCAGCCTGAGCGTTCCACTTCTAGAGCTCTGTCTTTGTTTCCATTTCCTTCCATTTTGCGATCGAAATGCAGCCTCTATTATGTGCAACTGATACGAACAGCAGCGAATGGCACTGAGGAAGTGGTGAGTGCTCTGGGGCTTCCAGCGCGTGGCAGTCCACTGACAGGGCCCGCGCCGTGCGAAGCCGCCCGCAGTGTGGCGCGTACTGGCCCTGGAGCCCCCTAACTTCCTGTCCACTCATCTTCACGCCCATCCGGAGAGCTGCAGTCTTCTCTCACTTTTCAGAATCTTGTACGTCTTACAAACCCATCATCCACATTGACTGAGCTTAGCGTAGGCCTTTGTAAGCGATACCACCAAAGTAGTGGTGGGAAACCTAAAGGTATTTTGAGAAGTCTTTGAACATGAGTAGATGTCCTGATATAGATTTATTTATTTTTCCCTTTGTGGAGTGCTGCATAATCCACACAGGTGTTTAGGGCACACCTGTATCGTGCAGAATCGCAATGCCCTGAGCATCTGCGTACTCACCACTCAGTTTGAGAAATAGAAGCACAGCTTTAGTGCCCTTGCTGCTAACGGCAAAGATTAAATTGCTGCCCCAAACTTTGTGCTCCTCATTCCTTAGGTTTTTAGAGCTAACACATGCACAAATCGTGTGTGCACATGCTCCAAGTAGAATATAGTTTTGTTTTGACCTCAAAAAACATACATATGTGTGTGTATATATATATATATATATATATATATATATATATATATATATATATGAAATTGAATATAACCAAAATTTGTTCCTTTTGCTTAAAATTATTTTCTAAACATTCATCCAAGTGATTCATGTATCTGCAGCAAATTTAATCATTCCACAGTATTTCTCTGTGAGTTCATGCACCCGGCTTTTTGAGTGTTTTTCGAGATTCCACAAAAGGCAGTGAAAACCAATTTTCAAGCATCTTCTCCTGGTGCACATATGCAGGGTTCTGAGCCTACAAATCTAGGATTGGGACTGCTGAGTCACATGACAGCCGTGTTCCAATTTCTAGGCAAGGCAAGCCTGTTTTGCAAAGCTGTAGGGCATACTTAAACTCCCAGTAGATGCAGGAAAGAATGGCGGTTGCTCAACATTCCTCTTACACGTGGTGTTGCCCAAGTCTGTTTTGTTTTCTGTCTGGGAGAATCGAACTGAAATCTCACTGAAACTTTGTGTGTGTATTTGTCTAATTGCCAAAGGGCTGACCTTCTCATGTGTTTTTAAAATATGTCTTTCTTTGTCTTTGAAAGTCCTTTTTAGGGTCTTTACGCTCATTTTTCTACTGATTCTTTTTTTCTTTTTTCCTAATAACTGATTTGGCTTCATTAAGTTGTCAAAGCAGGAATAGAAGAAATATGAAAAATTTTTAATAATGTGAAATTTATCTACTTTTATAAATTACATGTGAAATAATTATATCTTTTTTATTTTGTAGCTGACTATTTCCTTTTTCTGGTTTTAACAAAGAAGTGTTCATAATTTTAAAATCATTGTAACCTTCCATCGTTTCCCTCAGAATCTGTGCATTTTAAGTTTTATTTTCTAGATAAATAAAAGCTACCTCCTGGCTTTCATTGGAATTGTATGGTTTTGATGTTCACAGTTATGTCTTTAATCCCTTTTGAATTTGATGTTTGTGCATAGCATGAGGAGGGATATAATTACAGGTTTTAAATTTTCTATGCAGCATTTACTAAATAGTTGATTTTCTCTTCTCTTCATTTATCTCAAATACTACCTCTGTCATAAATCAAGTCTCTGGATACTGTGGATTTGTTTTTAGATTTCCTCTTGTTTTTCTCCCATCTATTTGCTTATTAATGTGCAACAATACATTGTTAATAAGTATTCACTACAGGTTTACAATAAGTCTCAATATTTAATGGAACAAATTCTTCTCCCCCCCCACTCTCAGGAGCATAGAGGCTATCCAATATAAATTCAAAACCATCTTGTAATTCCTAGGAATATATGTGGGGTGCTATTATAGTGAAATTACCATTTAAGACTTTTTGAGGAGACTGATAACTTTATGATTTAGATCTTTTCATCCAAGAACATGTTTTTTTTCCTATTAATGGAGTCATTTAATAAATCTCAAAAAGCTACTTGATGGGGGCCTTATATGTTTTGGGAGATTCCTTTGTATGTGTTTTCTACAATTTGTTACTTTTGTACAAAAGTTTTTGAAATTATATTTTCTATCTGGGATTTTTGGAATATTTTATTTATTTATTTGATACAGGATGCCACTACACAGCTCAGACTTGTAGTGATCCTCCTGTTTTTAGCCTCCACAGCACTGGAATTACAGGCATGTGCCACCACACCTGGTCTCAGTGGCCAACTCAGAGTGCCTGGGGGCAAGCCAGCGTGGCATGTGGTGCCAGGAATCAAACCCAGATCCTTGACTTTGTGGTGACCGCTGAGCTATCTCCACAGCCCTGAATGTTTTGATGTGTAGAAAGGCAATGGAGCTTAATAATTAATTTATTGGCATTTTTATTATTAATTTATCTGTTAATATTGTGGGTTTTCTCTCTGAACAAAGTCATCTATTAATAATGAGAAGTTGATATTTTTCTCTGTAATTCTGAGAATTTCTCTTTTTTTGTATCTTGATAGTTGGGCCTTCTATGACACTGTGGCAGAGCTGTGACAGGGCTCTTCTTTGTCTTGCTCGTGACCTTTGTATTCTTTAAAAAATAGTTTTTTTTCAAATAAAGGTAGATTTTAGCCTTGGGGGGAAGGAATAATTTTAATGGTTCACTATTATGTATGATGTTTGTGCTGCAGTTTTGTAAGTCTTTTTTATCAAGTTAGGGGTACTCTATTTTATTTTATTTCTTTGCCAAGATTTTTTTTATCGTGAATAGGTACTGAATTTTATGGGACATCACTTCTATAAGTATATGATTTAATATATATAATTATATGGTTTAATCTTCTCTAACTTGTTAAAGTAATAAATTACAATATCCTGGCCTATAATTCTTCTATTTCATTTCATCCTTAACTAGTTTTTATATCAAAGTTATGCAAGTCTCATAAAATTTGCAAGGAACTATTCTATGTTTGTATATTGTTGAAAGAATTTATGCAAGAAATGTTCAGTAGAATTCATGAATAAAATCTTCTGGCACATATTTCCCATGTGAGGGGTTTTTAAAATGATATTAGATATTTCTATTTCCTCCTGAGTTATTTTTATCTTCTGTTTTCCACAAATTCATATAATTCATCTGTTTACAAATTCATTAGCATAAAGTTACTCATAATATTCTCCTATATTTTTAAGTGTCTAGAGGACGGAACAACGTCTTCTCTCCATGTCATTTATTTGTACTTCCTTTCCTTTCTTGGTAAATCTCACTAGAGATTTCTCTCTTCAAGCAGTCCTTTTAATAGCTTTGAAATTTTATTAATTTCCTTCTTGTTTTGTTATCTTTTATTCTTTCTTTGGATTTATCTGTCATTCTTTTTCAATTTTTTTAGCTTGGGTATTTAGCTTATTTAATTGTGAGTCTTTCCATTTTCTTTCATTGGAGCTGTAACTCTTCTAGGTACATTCCCAGAAGAGCTGAAGACAGCGTATTTCAGTGCCGTGTGCATACCAGTGTTCACAGCAGCACGATTCATGATAGCTAAATCAGGGAAGCAGCCGGTATGAGAATGGGGTATCCATACACAGTGGAACTCTTCCCAGCGACAAGAAGGAGAAAGTCAAGACATTTGTAGGAAAATGAATACATCTGGAAAATATAATGCTAAATGAAGTAAATCTCACATACATGTTTAAGTATGTATTTTTCTCTGCTGTTATTGTATTCTACAATTTTAAAATGTAGCTTTTTGTTAAGTATACATAAATATTGAATAAATGAAACAATTACTCTGACATTTTATTTACAAGACCTGACAGTGAGAGCACTAGCACACAGAATATGGCTTTCATAATTTATAAGGTAAGTATAATAAATAAGACAGAGTGTAAGGGCAGAGCAAAATAAAGCCTTGATAAAAGGAAAATTAGGGAGATCTCTCACAAACAACAAACCGTCCAAGAGTCTGAGGGCAAGGGGTGGGGAGAGAGCCAGGGGAAGGGAAAAGATTTAGGTTGTGTCATCTGCCTGTAAAAAAAAAAAATACCCACAATGCAACTAGCACAAGAAGTCTTCCAGTCTTGTCTGGGATACTTTCTGGACTGATCCTGTGACTTTGGGTGGATCCATCTTCCTGGCCCTGGACAGTGAAAGCTGCAGCCTCATCCTCTAAGTGCTCTTGGCAAGAACAGTCTTAAAAGTTGTGACTAAAGTTACATTTCTTGTTATATGGGTCTCGCTTTATCTTGGTCTTAACCATCCAGCAGAAAAGTATAAAAACAGTGTATTAAAAAGTAAAGTCATATTAATTTGCTGAGCTATAAAAGGCTTAAGTCAACAACTTCTGATATTGCCAGACATGCGGATAACCCACTACTATTATGGACTACTGGACTATATTGGATTACTTCGCTGAATTCATGTACCTACAATATTTAAATGACAATGGAATATCCATCTCTGACAAAACTAAACAATAAAAGGGGATATAAATGAAGGACCATTTTGTATCTGTATATACAAAATAGTTAGGAGAGATATACAACTACTTTCTCTTAATTCAGTGAGAAGAAAGATTTGTACCAATAGTGTTTGGACAGGATATCATGTCTGCATCTTGTACTATGAATAACCACTAAGAAGACAGCAATATGCAATGAATTAATTATTGAAACTGTCTTATTCTTCTGTTTTAAAACTGTCTCATTGCTATTTGTTTCTCAATAAAATAAATAAAATAAAAAACCCACAATGAATGAAAACTTTATATTTCATGAAATGAACTCAGATAGTAATATAATAAATAATAATGGAAATGGAGAAAGGGGGTCTGGAGACAGGGAGGGAGGTGAGTAGAGATGGACAGGAAAATCAAAGAGAACCAAGATGCGCTATGCACCTAGTCCCTGAAGAGAATGTAAATTCCGTGTGTTGCCATCTTTTGCCAAGAAAATAAAACTAAAGAAAAGAATTATAAACCGTATTTTTTCTCTCTGAACTGCTTTTGTTGTATTTCATAATTTTTAAATACTGCTTTCTTGTTAACTATGGGTAAACACTGAATAAGTGAAACAATTACCCTGACATTTTGTTTACAGGATCTGACACCGTGTTGAGAACACTAAGGAATAGAATATGGTTTTCATAATTTCTAATGTAAATAATTCTTTTAATTAAGATAAACTTCAAATGGATAATTCCACAATTTCCTTTCCTCTTACGTATGCATTTCTTAAAACAGAGACAAAACAATAACAAAATTAGCACAGTTAAAATCAAAAAATGTTTTCCTGTAAGATCCCTGGCCGTTTGGTATTTTTACTACCTAACTCATGGAGAAGACTGAATGGGATATATAGCTAGAAAGGATATGCTCTCTGCAGATCCTCTTCCTCATGGGTGTCTGCCTCGATAGGCAGGTCTTTCAGGTGCCCAGCTGTGGGAGTCCGAGAATGTGCTTTGGTTTCAAAGTTAAAGCTTTAATCATTATGTACCTGTGGCAAAGCATTTAAAATGTACAAGCCTATTTGTTCGGAAATTGAAAGCCATAATATCAGGCCCTTAGAACATTTCCAAGAATGGAATGAATGTGCACACACTCTTTGCAAAGTCAAAATGCTTCACTCATATAAAGCATAACTGTTACCCTATGGCAGCATTTCTCAAATTTTTATATGTCAGTTCTATTTCTCATAGGTCTCCTGTTTCTCTGAAGAAGCTTTCACTCTCCTCAAAAATCTTTCTGCTTTAGGGGTCAGGACTTAAAGATTCCATCATCATAGGTTCTATACCCTTGTGGATCATGCGCTTGAAGCTCCTAGATTTGTGGGCAAAAACCCAAAGGTCTAGGGATGGATCTCCTGTAGGTTTATACATGTTGGAGGTAAAATTTCCTGGAGTCAAAGGCATGACAAACTGAGATCTCGGGACTTAACATCTGGTGCGGTCGACAATATTTTTTTTACCAGGCCAGCAGGGCTGCAATAGCATGTGGTGCCAGGGATTGAACCAGGGTCCCCTGTGCCTGCCTAAGCTTGCCTAAGCAGGATCTTTAGACTGCTGAGCTATCTCATCATCCCTGCCTACAATATTCTTAACCTGGTAACCCACAGTTGTTATTTTAGTTTTTATTTAAAGTGCTTTGGCTTGTAATTAGCAACCTGTAAGAGACAGTTCATGCTTAGCTCTCTATCCAACTGTGGCCCTCTAGAAGCCCATTAGAAAGAACAGTTTCACTAAACCAGTTAATGGTAGCTGTGTCCCTTATCTGCAGATTACCTATGGATTAAAGATTGAGCCTCAAGGTGCGTATGAATTTAGAATTAAAAGAAATTCCAATCAGTGAAACACATCCCTACTTTGCTGAGCCATATCTCGACAAGCTACAGTGTGTACAACGCATCAAGTGGCACCTGGACCAGGACTCTCTTTAGTGGTCATTCATTTTGACTCGCAGACATCACTGAGCTTATGTTGATGGATCTGGCATCAGCAATCACCCACTGAGGTTCACTCAGTGCATCTACTTGGAAACATTACTGATGACAAGTTTGTTCCCTAATGACATGGGGTCACAGCACCCAAATATACCTAGAAAGATAGGTCTGGGTAGCAGCAATGCTTGAGGAGGGAAGGGTGCGTACCCAAATGGTCCAGTCATCCAAAACAGCAGTGGTGAAACATTGCTTGTTTAACCCAGTGTCAGGGCTGAGCTCATTCAAGGAGAGGCAGCAGGCTGGGATCTGGGGAGTCATTTCTGGTCTAGTGGCTACAAAGGGGTCGTGGAGCAGGGTCAGCAACCAGTGTCCTTTGTGCACGTGAGCAGTCTGGGAGACCTCTGTCTGGCTCCAGCATCCTCGAGCTCAGAGGCACCAGGAGTCTCTAGTCATTGTGCACTGTAGAAAAATCAAAGAATTCCAGAACGAGGCCCTGGAATGCCTGGCTGCCTCCCAGCTCACTTACTAAGAAATAAATTCCATTGTTGTCTCACTCTCTTTTCCGTACTCTCAGAATCAGTGCTTACTGTACGCCAGCATCTCCTTCTCCCTTCAAGGAGACGACTGGGGTCACAGCAGGAAGCTTGGAAATCTTAGAACATAAACTCAGAGTGTTGCTCGCATTTGTCTTCTGCCCCAACCCGCCTGTCCTGTCAGGGAGCGTGAGCTCCGTGACTTTCTCCATGTGCTGGACTATGGTGTGGTCACTGTTCCAGTGACTCTTTGAACCTGTCCCAAGCTTGTGTCAGACAAACCCATGATGGATTCCCTGCACCATCCTGAGGAGTGGAGGGTAACGTCGCACCTTCAAGCTGCACGGGCTGGTAAACAATACAGCTTGTACCCGGCTTCGTAAACACACCGCCTTCTTACAAAGGCCATTGCAAACTCAGTGTGATAGGACTTGACCTTAAAAGTTATAGACAATCTAGCGGAGCACAGACGGCTTCATAAAGCACAATCACTTCCTGGAATTCTTGGGCCAGTGCAGTCGGAGCCGTGCAAATCCTGTTTTCCTTGCATCGTTTCCTGTATGTGAATATCATCAGTCTAGCAGGTCCGTAACCATGGCACTTGTAAATAGCCGAGGGGTGACTTCTGATAAAGGCTTCCACTTTTAAGAACTCTTTTCTTTCTTTCCTTTAAGAGAAACCTAAAGCGAGCACTACAACCGCTGTATGTCAAAAACAAAGCTGACAAGTTACGGCTTCAAAAACAGACACATTCAAATCCAAATATATTTTTAAAACATCAAAGGAAGCAAAATATATGCTCATGGCATTGACGGCACAGTGAGCTGTTCTTTCTTTATTGTAACGTAAATTTCCACAGCAAATCCATAGGGGCAGGCAGAGGGACATAGACCAGAAATGCAAATGGTTCTTTCCACAGTAAGTTTCCTTTTCCATTGAAAGAGTCTGAGAAATCTTAATTGTTTGCCCTTTCGCTTCTCCAACCAGTAAGAAGGAGGAAAAAAAAAAAATGTTATTCCTAGGATCACTCAGTTTAAAACTGCTCATCTTCAAGAGTAGGACCTAGGGTAGCATTTGGACAAGTCTATCCTTATTTTATTTGGTAGACAGCAGATTCTTATTTATTCTTTGAGATGGTAAAAAAAAAAAAAAAGAAACAACAACAACAACGAGACATTAAAAATAGACTGCTTTGAGCTTCTGCAGAAAACTCAAAAATATATTTTCTAGATTTGGTGTAATTGCTTCAAATGTATAAAATTTGGACTTGCTGAATCCACCTTGATTCTGCAGTCCTGTGGAGGATTGGAATGATAGCTATATTGGCATCTTAAATTGAAATTTCCAACAGATTTAAAACATGGCATGGGCCTGGGGAGATGGCTCAGTGACATAAGCACCTGCCTGGCAAGCACAAGGTCCCAAATTCAATCCCTGGTATTGAAAATAAATGAATAAATAAATAAATAAGGTAGGTGTTGGGTGCAGTGCCAGCGCTTCGTATGACGTTCAGGAATGTGTCCTATGGAGAAAATAAAAGAGCATATGTGGTGCCACTTATGTTTTTCTAGATTCCTTTTTGATTCTTAAGCCCAGGAGTCTTTTTGAAATTTCATATTATTTTTAAAGTGCAAGTTAAATCAGTAATATCTGACCAATATTTCACTTGAGTATTAAGGATCAATTTAATATCTTGGGGCAAATAGCTCAGTGGATTAAAGCATCTGTAAGCAGGCACAGGGGCTGGGGATTCAATCCCTGGGCCTGCTGTGCTGGCCCAGCCTCTGGGGCAAGCTGAACAATTGAGACTGGGCGTCGTAATGCACGCCTGTAGTTCCAGCTCTTGGGAGGCTGTAAACAGGTGGGTCACTACGAGTCTGATCTAGTAGTGAGACCCTGAGCACCCTGTAGACCCTTCCCTAAAATACCAAAAAAAAAAAAAAAAAAAAAAAAAATAATAAACAAGACAAAACAAAAAAAAAAAAACCTTGGAAAAATTTACATCTTTTATCATTCTGTGATTCATGCTAAGATCTAAGTGTCTTAGAATAGCAACTAACATAGTCCTATTTGAGCTGTTATCCTTAAAAAAAAAAATAGCAGTTATTTTCCATGAGTTTGTTTTGAAATCCTTATTGTCAGCTGGGCATAGTAACACATACCTGCAATCCAGGCAGTCTGGGAGACTGAGGCAGAAGGAGTGCAAGTACCAGCCCAGCCTGGGCAATTTAGCGATCTAGTGAGACCCTGTTTCAAACAAACAAACAAACAAACAAACAAATTAGAAGGCTGAGGATATAACTTAGTGCAAAGACCTAAAAAACAAATCCTCACTTTCTATGAAGCTATTGTATATTTCAGGTATCACTTGAAAATATTTCAGTCTGCAGAGCTGTTCTAAAGCAAGCAAGGCTTAGAAGTTTCTTTATCAAAAGCCACAAAGCTAGCAAGTGGCAGAGCAGCCCCTGAGTCCAGATGTTCACAGCTACAAGGCCACTTTGAACACGACAGGGCAATCAGATTGGTGACTGACATCAACACTCAAGCTTTCTTGAGAGCCTGAAGACACAGGAGGGAAAGAAACGGGGCAAAGCTAATGCACAGAGGCTGAGTCCTGAGCTATGTTGTCTTGGTTATGTCAGGTGGCTACATTTCTGCATATTTGGTCTCTTTGTGGGAGGCAAGGAATCCATAATTGGTTTAGAGCAATAAAAGAAAACATACTATACTTCTCCAAACTCCAGCACTATAGAGGAGAGAAAATGTATCTGTAAATTGAAGTATTTAAGCAGTACTATACAAATGAGTCTCAAAGGATCTGACTTTTGTACCTGTCTCTGGGAGGTCCCCTCCTGGGTTAGCAAGGACCTCCTAATGAGAATGACAGCTGGCAGAGAGGTTCACACTGACACCCCAAGGGCTCATTGCTTAGGAGCACCCTGATGATAAGTTGTCTCACAGCAAATTTGGCCACTTGGGCAGCACCCATGATGCCCTCAACAGCCAAATAGAGACACAGAGTCCTACTTTGGAATGAAGCTTGGCTTTCTATGTTGGATTTGTTTTTTAGGGTTCATTTACAGGCATAGGCAGGAAGACGGCACATCTCCTTTTCATGAGGGTCCCAGAGGAGCGCACAGCGTCATGGTGTGCCGCAGACACAGGACAATCGAGAAGACGCCTTCTAGTGTAATAAGCAACCTAGGGTTGCTGAGCTCTCAGCACTCACAACCCTTTTTTGAGTAAGATCAAAGAGGGATCCTGGCATTTTTTGACTTGGATATCTGAAGGACAGGGCAAAAACACTTGTCCAACTATTCAGTCCAATAGACCTAGATGTTTCAGAATTAAATTAACTTGTTCTTCCAGAATTTTGAGGACATTTCCCCTGAGACCTGGAAGGTAAAAAGAAATTACTTCAGTTCTATCTATAATGTTAATCAGTTATATTTTATGTTATTTTCTCTTGGTAATTTCACTAAGCCAAAGCCATGAAGAAATAGAATTTAAGTTTTCAAATTATCACTAGATAGCTCTCTGGATGTGCAGTTTTACTTCTCAACTATAAGGATTAACTCATCATTATCTGTACTGAGTATTTTTTTATTTTAATTTGAAGACTGAAAACAGAAGCAGAAACAAAGAGAAAAAATGACAGAAACAGAGTAACATACAATAATACATATGTTACAGATTTTCAAAACAGGGATAGCTAATCAATAATCATTGCTATATTATCTATTTTTTATTTTAATGAGAAAAAAGATAAAATAACAAAACAGTTTCAAGACAGGTTAGTATGACAGTTTCAATAATTAATACATTGCATATTGTTGTCTTCCTACTAGAACTTCAGAGGACAAGACGGAGACCTGATGTCTTGTCTAAACAATATTAGTACAAACCTGTCCTCTCAGTGAACTAAACTAAGAGAAAGTGGTTGAGTATCTATCCTAACCATCTTGTGTATACACATAAGAGAAAATATATTTTCTCTCTCTCTCTCTCTCACACACACACACATACACAGAGAGAGAGAGACAAAAATGTTCTTTTATTTATATCCCCCTTTTTTGTTTTGTTTTGTCTGAGATTTAAAAATAATAATAATAAAGACTTCTCTATATACAGCCTCTCTAACAACAGCATACTGAGTATTTTTGATGGGTCTCTTAGGAGGCTTTGCCTTCTAAGATGAACTGAAACTCACTTATATTTTAAAAGGAAACAAATTAATCATCAATATTTTCACTTGAGTAACAAGGATTATTTTGATGCCTGTGGGAAAAAATTCAATCTTAAATTCTAGCATTTTACTGTTCTAAATTAGAAATAACTTCCTAAATATATAGGATTTTTAGCCATTTGACATAATGATGAACATATTATAATCCTGAGAGTAAGGAAAGATAAGTAAGAAGAACTGTCAAGTTGAAATGGCACCTTGAGACCATCGTGGTAAGTAGAATGAATCAGATGCAGAAGGCTACATATTGCCTAGTTTCTCCTATCTGAGAAACCTAAGTCGTCAATAATTTAAAGAGCAAAATGAAATAAATGATAGGAAACTGGGACACAGACTTTGGAGTCTGGGGATGGGGTGGAAGACACAGCAAGGGGAGGAAAAAAGAAGAAAGACCAAGAGGCTCATGTAATGAGGAATCGATTTTGTAAGTACAGTGGACATACTAATAACATAATAAGATAACAAATTACAAATTACTGCCAACAATGGACCATCACAGTCATACTCAATGAGCTGAAAATGTGAACATCCTGCTGTATGTATATTTAGCTTCAGCAAAGAATTATGTGAAAAAAGAGAAATTGTGCCGCTTCCTGACTGCAGGAGCCCACTGTTTTCTGCCCTGCAGTAACAGTCTCGTCCGCATTCATGGATCAGTGTTGTCTACTTCTTTCTGATTTCTACAAGTTTGTCAGCATGTCTGTCTGAGGTCAGACCTCCATGTAATTGCACTGAAGTTAAGGCTGGATATTTAAAAAGTATCCAGATGTTTGCAAAAAATCAACCACCATAACAAACTCTGTCATTCCTTTCTTTTGAAAATAAATAATGGATTTTTTTTCAAAAATAATTGGAATATCATCTTATCCATAAGCAAGAGCCCAGGTTTTCTCAGTCTTAAGATTTTACCTATAACCATCGGCATGCATCTCTTTGAAGAAATGTGGGCCCTTTTATTTATGAGAGAAGAGATGACTCATTTTTCAAAAATATGGTTTATAACTCAGTGGATTAATGTCAGTTGAGGAAAAATAACTGAGCCTGTATCCAGACAACATGAGCGTAACTTTTGGGCAAAGAATTTAGGACGTGAATGCAAAATATGACTTGAACAGAAATTAGAAAAGGTAAATCCCACAAGACAGACACTGCTCAAGTGCTAAAGGAGTTGCAATTTAAATATTAATTGACTTGAATGTACATGCAAGCCATCCTGAGGGTAACAGCAGAGCCTGATATCAGAACGCCTTAATCCATTAGTAGATCTGCTGATCTGTATTTTGTGTGGAGCCCTTAATAAATGTGGAGCCCTTAATAAACTCACTCTCTGCTCACAGAAGCAACCAAACTTAAGTGCAGCTGATCTTCTTATCATGAGTGGCAGCTGGAGCTTCTTACAGACTTCTGAGGAACCTCTTTGCCCCAGTTGAAGGCAGATGGATTACCTGTCTCAGTGAGTATCTGCACAAACTCTGGGAGAGTTCTCATGATTAGCAAATATGCTGTGTCACAGAAGGAAGCATCGCACTTCAGTGGTCAGAGGTCTCTTGCTGATGTCATGTTTTCTAGACAGTCATTTGTACAGCTGTGGTCAGACACACAACAGTCGATTATGTATGAATACCTTGCAGGGCCGGCCAAATAGCTCAGTGGATTAAAGTGCCTGCTTAGGCAAATGCAGGAGCTGGGAGTTCCATCCCTGGGCCTGCTGTTCTGGCCCTGCCCCTCGTGCATACTGAGATGGTGATTGATTGAGACTGAGTGTGGTGGTATGCACCTGTAATCCCAGCACTTGGGAGGCTGTAAACAGGAGGATCACTACGAGTCTGATCTACGCAGTGAGACCCTATATATCCTATATACCCTTTACACCCTGTCCTAAATACATACAAAAAAAAAATTACCTTCCAAAAGTTGTTTCCAACACTTCCTATAAATAACCTGAACATGATTCACAGTTGGTTAAACTAGTTGACTTAAACTCAGAGACAGACCCAGCCCTCCTGAAAGAAGTGAACCTCAGAGGGGTATTTCCCTTAATATATTCAGAGAGAAAGTAGTGTCAGGTTATTCTACAACTTTGAAGACTTAACCTACATGAAAATAGAAGCTTTCCACTGCTTACAAATTGTGGCACTTTCAATCAGACTATTCTGCATTTTGTTAATTCTCTCCAAGAAGATGGGAACAAACAGATATCTTCTTTACTTACTTTGTCTTTCAAGTCAAAACAAGAGAGACTTAGACAACCTGTGGCCTGCTCAGGGCCCTGCTACTGCTGATGCAGAACCTGAATCTGCTCCTATCTCTACCCCAGGCTTCATTGGCCCTCCATAGAAATCTTAGCTCTCAATGGTGAACAAGATCATTAGGGAGTGAGATGCCATTCTGCAGAGATGTTAGAACTGAGAACATTATTTTTAATGTTCCAAAGCTTTGAAGAAGAAAAAGGACATTTGCAGATCTTCAGAGTTCATTACTCCACAAATAAAGACACAGTTGAAGAACAGAGAAGTCATTATTTGTCAATAATATGGTTAGGGACACTGCAAGCAGATCCAAGAAATTCTAAGGAGATTCATGCAAGGTAGAAGTTCCCTGACATGTTTCCTGCCAATGACACAGATTTGGGCTTAATCCAAAGGGCACCCATAAACAGACATGGAATTAGGTAGGTAAAATGAGGGACAATGAGAAGATTAGGAATGTAAGGTGTATCACCCGTCTTTTCTGAAGGGCTGTAGATACTACTCATTTTTTAGAACAATGCTTAATGATTCACTTCTGCCTCTCTCAGTCATTTTATACAAAAATAGAAATCTGGAGACTCCTTAAAGTAATGTGGTGACCAGCCAGGTCTCTTCTACATCATTGTATCCCAATGACTGCTATTTTGGTGACAAATCATACCCAAGTTTCCTGGGTTTTATTTTTTTTTTCTTTGAACCACATTTGGAACAAGAACCAACAAATATCATTGCACAGTGATGAATTGGATTTCATCCTGGCTGATTCACACATGGGCTATGGCTGTTGGATTCTTGTTTATGAGTCTGAACCTGTTGATTCATTGAGCTTCAGCAGTGCTAAGGTGGCTACAGGCTGCTGCGGTGAGAACTTGAACCCTTATAGAGTGGGGGTGGGGGGCTGTGCATTGCCTGGGGAGAAAGGCACTTCAAAATGTTGGGACAGACACATAGAAAATGAGAGTGTGTCGAAGTCCTTCACAGTGCCAGCTCCCCTGTTAGTGAGAAATTGGCTGAGTTGTCTCTGGTCACCAAGTGATTTTCTGTCTCCTTGTGTAGTAGTGAAAATTGTCCTAAAGGTAAAATTTCCCTAAGGGTAAAATCTAAAGTATAGTTAAAGTGCCAATCTAGAATTTCTTGACTTCATTTTTTTGTGTTAATTTCATTTTTTTTTTAGAAATGTGTGATATATGGCCTAAACTACACTTGAATCATCTTACCTATGTCTTCAAAATCTTACAAAATGCATTTTGGATATTTTATTTTTTTTAAATAAGAATTTTATTTTTTTTTATTTCGGCAGAAACGGGGATTGAACTCAGGCCCTTGCACTTGCCAGGGAAACACTTACTCCACTGAGCCATTTCCCCGGCCCCCAAGGATATTTTTTTTTTGAGATGAAGTCTAACAATGTTGTCCAGGTTACCCTTCAAGCAATCCTCTTGTCTCAGCCTCCCCAATAGCTGGGATAACAGGCCTGTACCACTATGCCTCCCTAACAGGAAATGTTAAGGAATCAACAATTTTTTAAGCAATCAGTCTATATATACATGATGCAACTCAATTTATCAACCTGAAATTTAGGAGAAATGACACAGTAGAATGCGAATTCTTTCTCTAAAAATCTTTGTTTCACAAGAGAATGAAAACTGGCTCCAGAACCTGAGTGATAGCTCAGCAGTGTAAGTGCCTGCCTGCCAAGTGCAAGGTCCCTAGTTTGATCCCTGGCACTGAAAAAAAAAAAAAAAACCCAAATATCCAGAGAAATAATGTTACTGAGTGCCTTGTCTCGCACAAAACATACATAATCTTGTCTGTGGAACTTACAGCACTTCTTCTGCTCTTTTTGGTCTTCCTTTTAGGCACGGGTGGGTAGCGGTAGGAGGCACGAAGCAGAGATGAATGGATGGGACACAACAGTGGGTGATTTAAGAACAGGTCAAGACCTTGTGTCCAAGGCAAAAGAAAACAAAGGAACCCCAATTCTGCCCAAAGAGGGTGTGTTAGAAGTAGAGTATCATGGGTCATGCTTGTTATCTTAGCTACCTGGGAAGCTAGTGCAAGAAATCACAAGTTTGAGGCCAGCTAATCCAACTTAGCAAAACCTTCTGTTAAAAAAAAGAAAAGAGTATACATTAAGGCTGTCCATGGGCACAGATTGAAGAAGAGAGATGGGCAGTTTCAAAGTGCCTTGGCCTTAGCTGGGAGGCTCAAGGTGCATTCCTTTGAATCGCTGAAGCTGTCTGTCCGATTAGATCACAGTGGCCTACGTCAGCACTGAAAGCCAGGAGCCATTGCTGCTGGGAAGGCTGTGTCACTCTGAACAGTAAGAGGGCAGGAAAGTGATGACTTGAGTAGTAGCCATGGGCTTCCTGCGCCCTAATGCCACACGTGTCTGTGGTAGATGGCACTCTGAAGGCTGCTGAACAGGAAAGGAAATGAACTCTAGAAAGGAAAGAAGGGAAGATGAGACAGAAAGAAGACTAGCTTATGGGTAGCAGGAGATAAGGGAGTAACAGCAGAACTTTAGCTGTCAGGAAAGAAATGCATTTCTTTCCCAGCTCCCTAAAGAATGTTAATCTAAGTGGCAGTACATTCCCTGATGGCCAGAGTGGCTTCATCCTTGGGGAGAATTTCTCCAAGTGTTTCCACAATGATGTGGGGACCAGGATGGACACAGGGCAGAGTAATTCTGCCCAGAGGCTAGAGGGCTCATTGCAACGAGGGTCATGGCACAGGAAGTTCTTTCTCTCAAGCCCTGCGTGTTGAGCCAAGGACACGCGACTCCTGAGGGCTGGTGTGAGCATTCCCGAGGGAAAGGCAAACAGCCCGTGCAAGCTTCTTAATTTTTATTTTTACTCACATGCATTTGCAGTAGATGATCCCTTTCATTGTGGGGAGTTGGTGCACATGGGTAACTCATAATTATCCTTTTTTCCATCTCCTTCTCCCACCTTCCCCTGACTCCATCTCTAGATCCCCTTACCACTTGAAAAACCCCAACCTATTTGCTATCATCTATCTGTTACTGTACCCTTTAGTGGGCTTATACTTTTCTTTTCTCATAGAACAGAAACCACGGGATATTTAAGCACATGTGTCAGATTTATTTCGCTTAACACTATGGTCTCAAGCTTGGTTTTAAACAGGGCTTAGTGAAAACGAAGTGCGTGAGGCTCTCAGCCAAGGTCAGCCATCTAAATAATAGGAGTCCAAAACAGAGCAACCTGCATGATGTTGGCCCGGATTCTTCGGCTCAAGCGGGGCTGTGATCAGTGGCAGACACTTTGGAGGTGGGTGGGATGGCCGGTCACAGCAAAAGAAGAGCTCCCCATCTGTATCCTGTCTCTCCATGCGAAGCCAGTAGACAGGCGCTCGCAGGTCATGTCCAGCTGGTTGCTACAGATGGCCTGCGACCTAGCTGAAGTTTAGACGGGTACATTAAAAAGTCCAGATCTTTGCAGCAATTTCTTAGAGGAGAAGTAAATGGATGAGTGTTTTTAGATACTTCTGGCATGTTTCTGCTTTTCCATAGCCATCCTCCTATCTTTCTTATCCTCCTTTAAATGCTTGTGATCCATTTGCTTCTTTGCTTTTCTTTCATTTCTTTTTTAAAAAATCTCTTGAAATTCTTTTTGAATTACATAAGAAACATAGATATATGGACAAGGAGAAAAGTCACATATTATAGCCATTAGAGGATAAATGTGAAAGGCCCCCTGCATATATTTCTGCACCCCCTTATCTCCCTTCCAGAATAAATCACTATCAACTGTTTGATGTACACACAGTTCCCAGAGAATGCTGCTGTGCACCTGCCCGGCTAACAGGTGTACAGATAAAGTGATGTGTCGCTGAAGGGAGGGTACACGTTCTGATTCTGTTATTCTGTGAATATCACGGAGTATGCTTACACAGACGAATAGCTATGATACCATGAGGTATACAATCACTGTGTATATGGTTTGCCATTAACCAAAACATCATTACACAGCATATGGCTGTATCTATAAATGTACTCCTACACATGCCCATACATGTACCTACATACACACACATGCGTGCATATATATGTGTGTGTGTGTATGTGTGTGTGCATATATATATATATATATATATGCAAATACATAGTACATGTTTAGTTAGCCAGAATCATCATATCACTTTTCTTATCAAAAATCCTCAAGAAATGGATAAAAATATATTTTATAATATGTTATTTTAGGACCCTCATGTCTATTAACACCTAGAAACTAATGAATAAACTACATAATCAGTCATATTTTTGAGTACATGTTTTTCATCCTCCATTCAATAACAAAAATTAATCAGAGCTAAGTCCCTGATAACAAATCAGTGTTATTCTTTTTCTTTATGGGTTGCATGTACTGATTAAAGAAGTAATAACCCTCTTGGAAATTTATAGAATATTGTCCAAAATTCTTGAAATTATTAACGCTGTTAGAAAATCCCATAGGTAATAATTCTTACATAACCTTAAAAGTACAAAGATTAATGACCTAACCATTTCAGTTTTAACTTCAAGCCTAAAAGCAGAAAGAGATCCACCCATAATTAATGATAATTACATTGCCTTAGACTGGTAACTTTGGCCATAAAGACAATGACTATATCAGCAAGCAAAATTGAGGCTCTCTCTGTGTTCTGTAAAACCTAAAGAAATATAAATTTAGCAAACAAAATACCAGAGCTTGACATTTCACCAATCAAATGGATCCCTCCTTAGAAATACTTTCTCTAGGGGATTAATAAAAATAATAGCTGAATTAGTCATACACTTGCAAAGTTATCTAATTTCTCTGGAAGGGATCTGCCTTCAAGCCCTGAGGAGTACAGCTCTATTCAACAAGCCCTGCCCTAAAACAGCTAACATTTTAAAAGATACAATATATTTGTTTGTCGCAGAATAGGAGAGATAGTAAAACTTTCAAAATTGGAAGTTGGGAGTCAAATTTGAACCCTTTTTTATGGCACAGGTATTTGGAGGAGGGGTAGAGTGTTATGCTTTGGGTGTGTGATTTTATCTTCCAAAGGTTCGATCTCTAGAAGCTTGGTGGTCAGTGTGGTGGTGCTGGGAAGGACAAGGGGGAGGATGATTAGGTTACAAGGGCACTGCCTTTGGAAGCAACTTCTGCAGGACTTGAAGAAGGAGTTAGTTCTCAAGAATTACAAAATGGGTAAGCCTGTTCTCTGACTCCCTCTGGCTGGCTGTCTTGCCATGTGACCTCACCTGTATCTACTTTTGCCCTTGTGGTGCCATTTGCCACAGAGCCTCACTAGAGGCCAAGAGGATGGTAGCTTGGTGTTGGAATTTGAGTTTCCAAAACATAACCACTTTTCTAAGGTGTTTCCCAAACTCAAGCATTTTATTACTGCAACAGAAACAGACTGAGATGAGGGTAAGACTTATGTCAGTTTTTATAAATAGAAGAAGGTCAGAAGGAAACATTTTCAACTTTATTTCACTTTGATGTTGTCTATGTACTGGCGGTGGCTGTACTGGCGATCATTTCTTCTGAGTCCATCTTAGTATATACCCAGACCAATTGCTTCTTCTCTGAAAGTGTCACAGACATTTCATATATAGTCTACAGAATTACTGAATTCTTTTTTATTT
>NW_004524599.1:6160475-6180445 GCF_000260255.1 Octodon degus
CGGCGCAGGGTAGCAGGAAGCTCTCCACACACTCACCGGACCTGGGCTAGGACTGGGTCTGGGGGTTCCCGGAAGTCGGCAGAAATTCCTACTCCCAGAATTACTGAATTCTTGATTTCTGCCTCACTCACCCATCTTATAAATCCATATTTTATTTAAAAAAAAACTTCATCTCAATAAAAGATTCCATTACCTCCCCAGTTGCTTAACTAAAAATCATAGGATTTTTCTCTACTATAGTTCATTCATATCCTGCAATTAACCAGCAAACTAAGTTGGTTTCTCTTTCAGAAAGATCTGAAATTGTTCTTCCCACTCTAGTCTAAGTCATTTTTAACATTTTGTTAGATACTACAAAAGGTTCATAAATGGTCTTATTTTAAACATTACTCATTTTCTATTCTCCAGATAGTACCCAAACTGATCATAAAACCTCTTAATACCTTCCTAGTTCACTTGAAATTCAACCTGATTTTAAAGTGGATTATAAGTAAAGTGATCATCTTTTCTGGTTCACCAAAGACTTCCCTTTTATGCCATTTGACCAATATCCCTATGATGATTATTTTTATTTTCTGAAGTGTCCCAGTTTGGATGAGAAGTCCCATTCTACATGGAAAGAGAGCATACCTGCTTTATTTTGTCATTGTAAACTATGCAGAGTCCAGTGCCTGAGAAACAGCATGGACTCAATAAGTATTTGTTGAATGAGTGAGTGAATAAACACATGAAATGAGTAATTTATGATCATGGATTCAGAGATCGTGAGAGTAATCAGAGTTTGGTGTAACAGGAAAGGATAAAAACAGTCACAAAAACTCAAAGCTAATCCTGTCTTTGACCTACGAACCCTCAATATGCATGACCTTGAAGCCCCGAATCACAGGTTGGCAATACATCCTCAGGAAACAAAATGCATCCTATTCTTTAGGAGTTGGCAATCTTTTAGAAAAAGTACACAAAATAAGTTATTTTAGTATAGTTAGAACACAGAGAAGTGTGACATAACCTGAAAAGGGCTTGAAGAAGCCCTGGTATAGAAATGATTCCAAAATTGAATGGATCAGATTTACATTCAGTGTCACACTACGATTTGCTGTGAAAGTAGTGAGCAAACTTATTAAATAGGTGAATGAATGCCTACATGTTAAGGAGATTGTACAGTCTTCTTTACAGCTGAAGTTTCCAGTAGACTGCATATGAAATGCCAAATCACTTTTCATTGTTAAAAATTATTGAGACTCCCAAAGAAATTTGGATTATACAAGTTATAACAATTTACATTTACTATGTTGGAAACTGTAACTGAGACACTTACAAATACTTATTCATTGCTTATAAAATATAGTCTGCTAAATGTTAAGGTAAATAACATTTTTATGAAAAATAACCACATTTCCCAAAGCAAGACAGAAATTTGATGTGAAGAGTGAGTGACATTGCTTTCTGCTTTGACAAAGCTATTGTCTGGCTTAATAGAAGACAGCTGGGTTCTCGTGTCTGTTTTTGCCTTCAGTCTGGTGTGTAATGTTGATTACACTGAAGTGAAGATTAACCAGCCTCATTGTGGTAAGTGGTTGGGAAAATAAAGGCTTTGTAGCCCACTTGGATGAGCCCTGTTGCTGTAGACAGTACCCTCCACTTGGTTTAGCTGGTACTACACAGAGGAACACTGGGCCAGATTGTACAAAGTAGACTGTTCCAGCAAATATATAATGAATTTGAACCAGTGATACCACAAGCTCAGAGGCTACTTGGTTTGGAAAGGTGACACAATTGGAAAGGTCAAGTTGGAAGTGAGGAAGAGAAGAGAGAAGAGGGTGACCACATGGAAGCAGAACACAAGCTTCTGTTAGAGTGAAAAATCCAACTGTGGTAAGGTTACACTGAAGAAGCAGGTCTATGTGAGGCAAGAAAGAGGGAAGGAAAAACCCTATTGGGAAGACAGTCTGTGAGTTTCTGTGGAACATTAATTTAGGGGAGCCTGGAAGCCACCTGATTATGGGAATTTGAGATAGAGGGAGATGCTCTTGCTGGAGTCTGACCTTTGAAAGTGTTCAGCAAGCAAGTGGAGAAGAAATATTCAAGACTGAAATGAATTCTCCACAAAGGGCAAGTATGGCAACACGAGGGAACCAGGGCAAATACGTGAGGAGAGGAGGCTCAGTTTCAGGGGGACACAGACACTCTCATGGGGTAAGCAGGAATGGAATCACCAGGAAGGCATGTGGCACCCTATGCTGTACAGGGACAAAGTCCATCGAAGTCCTAGCTCAAGAGTCAGCCATGCCAGAAAGATCAAGAGAGATGATAACAGAGAGGTAGTTACTGATATGCTCAGAACAGGGTCAGTTCAGTGGTTTGAAGAAGAATGAGGAACAAACTAGAGTGCAGAGAGTAGAATTATAGATTGGGGGTACAAGTAAAAAGAGTAAAAATGATCTTTTCTACACATTTGAATGAGGTTTCAGTGAGAGTAATGATATTATAACAACATTCAGGCAAGAGAATTTGATTCAACGTAAGGCAGACTTGAATATATTTTTGAGATAAAACAATGAAGTCAGTTGAAAGAAGATATAGATTATTAATTATCACAGAATAATCCCGTGGACAAGGAACAGGCAGTGTCAATAGATATTGTGTCTTTCTTGCTGTCTCCCAAACATCATCTCTATTGCAGATAGAAAATAGGAAAGATGAAGAGATTTGGCAATAAGCAACAAGTCATTCCTGTGGCTAATAAAGTGAATATTAATATTTTTTTCACAGTGACTAATATTTTTCCTTGTTGCTGAGACCCAATGATCACCACCCAGCCATTAAAGGGGGAGAGGTTTATTTTGGCTTATGGTGTCAGTAGTTTCAGTCCATGGTTGGCATGGAAGGGCAGGCTGCAGAGGAAAGCTGCTCACAGCATGCCTATCAGGAAGCAGAGAGAAAAAGGAGGAGCTAGGCAGGAAGAAACTCCCTTTCAGGCCACGCCCACTGGCCCACTGTGTATAGGACCAACCCACTGACAGCACACCCAACTGCTAAACTCATTAGTCGAAATATCCAGCGATGATACGGGGCTCCCATGGCCGAATCACCTTTCAAAAGTTCCATATTTGGGGGTAGTTCTCAGTCTAAAACCATACCATACATATAGTAAAATGAGACAAAAATAAAGAAATCAATGCTCCACAAAAACGCATCAATAAAACCAGTAAGTGAGGGAGAAGAGAGGGAAAAAGGTTAGATAGAATGGAAGCTACTCTCTCACCTACTGGCTGCTCTCTGTCACCCATGTCTTAGGAAGCTGAGGTTATTTGCAATACCAACAGGAGTATATGCAAAGGAAATCACAAGAATTTTACGAAACAAACAATAATTTTGCCTTTTCTCAACAAATTCTCTTGCTGTCAGAAGAGTTAAATTAGAGGAAAAACTTCCTGGTAAAAATTATCAAAACTGTGTTCTGTGTGCTCTTTGGAACCCTCATGCATTTCCTTTTCTTTATTAAAAATAAAAAGAAGGGAAATTTTAGGCAAATTATTTTTGGGAAACAGTGAATTAAATAAAGCTAGGCAGATTTCTCAGAATTGTTACTGTAATGGCAGGCATGGATAATTCTTCAAATGTGTGATAAGAGTAGGCACCATTTTCCAAACTTACTTAATCACAGAACCATTGTCACTTCGCACATGTGTGTTGAGTTCTTGCCCCAGAGCAGGGCACCAAAAAGTGTGGGTTGGGAAATACTGCTTCCGACTGTTGTGAAACTCAGTTATGTCTGCTTATTCCTGAGCCTTGAATAGTTAAATTAGTGAGACATCCTCTTTCTAAAAAAACTCAATCTTAGAGCTTATTTAGAAATAAGTATACTGTAGACCATACTCATATTTTCACTGTACTGTTTTCCAGTTTTGATTCTATATGTTTGTTCTTATTTTATGACACATACTATTTGTGAAAAATAACCTGTGGATGAATAGATTCTTAGCAGGAATGTTTTGATCCATGATTGTATACTTCAGATACATTTTTTTTTTGTTTTTTCCTCAGTGATTTTGCTTTTGGGTTCAGTGGTAAAACCAATGAGAAGACAAAACAAGAGGAGAGAATCACTGTTTCAGCCTCAGAAAGAAGAATGCAGTTCCTTGGACCACTCAGGGGCCAGCAATCATACTGCCACCCAATACATTTATGCCATGGGATTCAAGAAAACTCACATAAGCTGATGAGAAATGCATCATCTCTCTGTTTCTTATTTCATGAATTTCTTTTACAAGGTCACTATAGCATGGACTTTTTATCCCTTTGAAATTCAGAATGTGTCTAATTTCTAACTCTAGCTACATACTAGAAGAGGGGAATAGTGCCACAAAAAAAATGAAAGGTGATGCCCCTCCTCTTAATAAATTTGGCTTAGGTAGATTAAGAAAATTGAATGAAAAAATCAAATATTATAGAGTCAAAATTGCATCACACAATAAATATGAAGTACCACAAGATAATATGTGATAAGAGAAATAAAAATTACATTAATCTCCCTAAACACACATATACACTCCAAGAAATGGGCCACACCAAAGTGAAGTACCACCAAGACAGGCCAAAACACAGAAGAGAGATGAGACAAGTATACTTTTCCAAAGTCAACTAATAACCAAGAAACCAGATGCCCTGGTAGACCACAATCTCCATCCCCAGATTGGTTTGTACCTTAGCAAGTCTGAGCTAAGGTGTGGTCAAAGCTAGAGATTCCTCCCCTCAATCTGTCCTTTAGGAATCCAGTCTGACCCCCAAGCCACTCATCTGGTAACAGCCAGGCATTCCTGACGTGACTATTGGATGAGTCATCTTCACAACTCTCAAATCTGTGAAGTGTATTGCTTTATTTTCATTCTGATTTTCCCCCCAGCTAGAAAAACTTCCTGGTGTAGTTCTTCCTGTAAAAACATGATTAATATTCAACTCTTGATTAGATTCAAATTTCTATACAAAGCAATGAACAGGTTGTTTTGTTCTCTTTCCAGCTGAGAACTCGGGGAAAAGAAAGCCATTTGATGTCTTTCAACTTTATCCATTGGGTCGTAATGTTACAATCACTGGAATGTGAATGTATTCTGTGATTGGACCCAAACCTGCTGCCTGGGGGCATTTTGAAATGGGCCACTAAGAAGAAATTCCAAAGAGATGGTAGAATCGCCAACCTGCAGCTCTATTTTGATGACTTTATCAAAATGTTTAAGAATATGGAAAGCAGCAATACTCATAAGGCTAGAAATTCTAGGATCAAGACATGTGGGATATTAAGTCTAGACAAAAATGATTAAACAAAAAGGAACGGGCTATACAAATGATTACTGTTTTCTGATGTATAATCCAGGCATCCAGGTTCAACAAAATATTATCCATTGTGGTTTTAGAAGCCCACATTACTTACTGAATGCAGCCCTCTAACTACAGCCCACACATACCTTCGTACATTGTATTATGATTTCCATTGTATTTGTTTTATTAATTTGTTTTTCACTGTTTCCAAAATTAATTTGTAGACTTTACTACAAATGACACTCTGGGTAGTACAAAAAGAAAGTGATAAGCAAATCAGTAACTACATATAATTATAAGCAGCCACCATCCATGAAAGGCTCAATGAGGTTTGGCAACTATGAGAAAACAAAATAACATAAATAGGTCACAGATTTCTATAATCGAATGCAAATATATAATTATAATATATACTAAATTATGTCTATATGGAAATATGTGCATACTTCTTATAAACTATCATAAACTACTATATTAATAAATAAGAAAACAGAAAAACATATGAGAAAAAAGAACAAAATAAAAATAATTTATTAGGATTATGGGCAAATAGGCACAAATGGTTCAATTTAGTTCATATTGAACACAGTTGCAGAAAGCCATAAAGATCTTGAGGGCATTTTAATTACCTAAGTAACTTTTCCTCAATCTAGAAAATAAATTGTTCTTAATTTTAAAGATGGGAAGTAAAGTGAAATGTTAGCAATGACCCAAATAGTTAGGGGTAACAAAAACACTACCTCCTGCCATTCCCAGATTTCGGTCATGATGGGTAGTTTTTAACAAAGCAAATGAAGAGGCATTGCAGTAGGCACTGACCAACAGGGAGGTAAAAAAATTTCTAGGTTGCTGCTATTTTTTATTCGTATTCTAGGATTCGTTTGGAACTGCACTTACATTTTTATTTTTTAATTTTATGTGAAAAAAAGCAGGATTGTCGAGTCCGAGCTGCGACAACCCAATACAGTTAAAAACAAAAAACATTATTACAAGCTTCCTCATTTCCACTCTATTGTTAATAATTGAGCCATGTGGGATAATAACGACTTCACATTCCTTTTTGTATAGCTGGTCATTTTTCATGGCATTATTGCTTTATTTTTAATTTTTTTTTGTTTTCCTATGGAAATATTCTGCATCTGTGCAGAAAAAATTTTTAGATTCATTAATCTATTTCCTCTTTGCTATTTTACTGATCTTAAATTTAGCTTTAGTATTTCATTCTTTTTTTTCCTGCTATTTTTTAAGTTTCCAAGTTACATGCTTACTACTTTAACTTTTAACTTTAAAGATTTAGGCTCTATCCTTCTATGTATTTATTTTTCTGTGTCATAATTTTTCATATTTTTATGTTGAATGACTCCTTTCAGTATCTAAGTTCTAGTTTTATAGAAATTGTCATTTTCTTAAATACCATTATTAATATTTTATGTTTATTATAATGTATTTTATTATTAAAAAATAAAAGCTTCTTAAGAAGAGTTTACTTGTCTGACTTTCTCACTAATACATGCCTAGGCTCCAGAACATAGGACAGTTTCTCAGATACTCTTAAATGAGAAATGGTACTTTTTTCCCCCAAATGCCAGTTGCAATTGCTTTTAGATGGTTTTTCACATGGAGACATTAATTTTTGAATGGACATAAATCAATGTATTGTGCTTTCTTTTGTAAGGGATTGGATTTATTTTTTTTAATGTATTTGGTTGTTATAGGGTCTCACTACACAGCTCGGACTCATGGTGATCCTGCTTTTAGCCTCCCCAGTGCTGGGATTAGAGGCTTACACCACTACGCCCAGACTCTGTGGCCAGCTCAGCCCACTCTGGGGGCAGGGCTGCCACAGCATGTGATGCTGGGGATCAAACCATGGTCCTTGCACTTGCCTAAGCAGGTTATCTAGTCCACTGAGCTACCTCGCCAGCCCTGTAAGAGATAAGATTAAAAAGAGAAATATGTGATTACCATAATACCTAATATATAATTGTTATGATTTGTGTATAGCTGTCTCCCCAAAGCCTCATGCAGTCTTGGGATGGCTTCTGGAGTTTGTGATTAATTATTGTGTGCATGGATGCTGCACTTGCCCTGGGACAGATAATTTGCATTTTAATGTAAAGGGGGAAGGAGAAGCTAGCTGTTCGAGCTGCTGCTACTGCTTTTGTGCGCTTGCTCTTTGCCAACGCCATGAAAAGTTGTTCTCTGCCTTGCACTGCTCTGCCTTGGAGCCAGCTGAATATGGGACTGAAACCTCCAGTAACTGTGAGCTAAATAAACCTTTCCTTCCTTCATTTTGGGTGTCGGGTATTTGTCCCAGCAACAAGAGAAAAGTAACTAAGACAATAATAAAAGTCCTATTGACAATAGGAATAAAGTTCTGATATTTTTATTCTGGCATAACGATGGAATGCATATACTAGAAAGAAGTTGTGTGAAAGAACACTAATATTTATCATGGGTTGAACTCTGTAAATTATTATTGCTTATTTTGACTTTGTTCAAATTCTTCATCATTCTTTAGTTTCTTCCTCTATACATTAGTAATAATAATGCTAATCATAACATGTACTTTATAGAAACATAGAAAATTGGATAAGAAATCATATTGGTAAACTGGGCCCTTGATTTAAAATGGTAATTTCACTTACTTTCCATTACTCAATTTGCTTCAACCTTCCGGGTTTGATAAATTCTGAAATTCAGAAGAGTCAAAAGATTTAGTCATGTAGAAAGAGAAGAATGGCACTTGGTTAATAATATTTTTATGTGCCATTGCTTTCTGGGAGCACATATACCAATAAGAAATGGAACTATCAAGCTGGACATGGTACTGCATACCTGCCATCCTAGCAGTCTGGATGCTGAAGCAGGGGATCGTTGCAACCTCAAGGCCTTCTTACACTACAGAGTGAGTTCGCAGCCAGCCTGAACTGCATAGTGAGACCCTATCTCAAAAAAAATTGTTAAAATGAAGCATTAGATAATTTATGATAAGCTTCAGGTTTGGTCTTTGAAGGGCCAAAGGTTATTTCCCAAGGCCTTGGACTGAATACAGTTTTCCTTGGATCAAATCAGGTAGCAAACCCATATATGTGCCAGAGTAGTTATAAAGTTTTCAGAGTTTTCTCCCCTCACTTCCCTCCAATGTCAAGCACAAAATGAGCAAGTTTCCTGAATTTCTCCTTCTGTAGGTGAGTGGGTTTCTAGCCTGCTTGATGGGCCAGGTTTCAGCACGTGTTAGGTAATTGTTAGCTATCTTGTGCACAGGCAGAAGCATCTTCTTTGGAAACGTGGAAATGTGTGTGCTGAAATTGTTTTCTACTGAGCAGTGAGCTCCTTGAACATGAACACCTTTGCATGCTGAGCCAAGGTTCGTGTAGACCAAGAAAGTGCTAACTCTGCAGGGCAGTGTCAGCCACATCCTTCCCCACAACAGTGACCTTCCTTTTTACTACATTGGCTGGCAGACCAAGGAGATAGAAAAAAATGAATCGTGTGGACATTTCGACAGACCACTGTCATCAGTTTGGGCTATCATTATTGAAACAGCTTCCAACGACTAACATCTTTGGGGGGAGATGTGACACAGAGTGGGTCAGGTTTTCCTTTCTGCCTGCTGGTATTTGTTTTTGCCTCTGATGGTATTCCCTGCTCAGTAATACATGCCTTGACTTTGTGACCTGTCTTCCTGCAATAATTCTTTGGTGGAAAAATCCAACAATGCAGCCAAAGTTTAGTTCTTCCTCTGGCTCCACGTGCCTGGCCCAGAGATCATGGATTACAGGGTTAGCAAACACATCCAGCGGGGTTACCATGTTAACCACTTAGGACTCTTTCCCCAGTGCTGGGCCAGGGACATCATCCGGTGGCCAAGTTTAAGATTTCAGTTGCTTCATGAATAGTGGAGGAAGAATGCAACTGCACATGAATAACAACCCATTGCCCTGCAGAACAATCTCTATTTCTGAGGCATGAGGTGTGGTGGTGCTAGCACACATCACTAGTGCATTAGGTAGGGAAGCAGGGGGAAGATTCATACTCTCAAAGAACATGCAGACCTATTCTCTGAAATGATTACAGATGCTTTTAACAGATATAATCCAGGTTAGTGAAGACAGAATATAAGGTTTGTTTAGTCTGTGTCATCACTCAGAGTCTTAATTCTGAAAGTAGAATGACTTGAGACAGTGTATTGCAGCAAGATCTGAGGTTCATTTGAATTTGGTCTTGCCTTACCATTATGCTGTCATACGTTCTTGATTTCCTATAGTATAGTCAACATCATATTGTTGAAGACTCAAGTTCAACTGTTGTACACTGCTCAAGGGAGTCTTAAATGTTGCAGCAGTTGTGGAATAAATAGCATGGGTGCTCAAGAAGTTAACAGTAGAGTTACCATAGGGCATGGAAATCCCAGTTTTAGGTGCATATCCAAGGGAGTCAAATGCCGAGTTTTACAGGGGTATTTTTGCACTTGCATAGCCAGGAGGCAATGCTGATCTACTATGCAGCCTTAAAAAAGAAATGCATCTAGTCATGCAGATGACTCCTGAGAACATTTTTCTAGGTGAGAAAAGCCAGTCACAAAAAGACAAATTCTATATGATTTTATTTATATGAGGTGTCAACCAATTCTGAAAAATAGGAAATGAAAAGATGCTTAACAGGGATTTGACGGGATAAGGGAACAGTTTTTATTTAATGAGTATAGAGTTGGAATTCTGAAAGATGAAAGAGTCCTGTAGATGTGTTTCACAATGAAAATATACTGAGCACTACTGAATTATGGACTTATAAATGATCCATATGGTGTGTATTATATGTAGACTTTTTTAAGCCATGCTGAGAGAAGAATCATGTTTGCAAAGAAGGACATGATCTGATTTCTGCCCATCTTATGAGACTGATGTAAGGATGGGGGTAAGGTACTAAAATGCATGTGAAATGATACATGGCCCAGGAAAAGCATCTCAGTGTTGCTTATGGTAGAGAGTGACTGGCAAAGCCCAAGGGTTCGCCTAAGAGGACTACCTAGATGATGATGCCGTGTCCACATAATGGAAGACAATGCGGGCATGAAAGCAAGTGGTAAGAAATCTGTCTCTAAGAACAATCTTCAAGACAGTAAGGGGGAAAACTCAAAAGCAAACTACAGAGGAGAATATACAGCATCGCATGTTTTGTGTAAGAAGTAGGAAATTTTGAACATGAATTTGCATATTTTTGTATTTTTATAAAAGATTTTGGTAGGGCACCAAAGAAGCCCATCCAGTATTTATCTATAGTGGGGAGGAGAAGTGAATGGGGCAAAGGTGGGGAAAAGCTCTTTCACTGTTTTTATGTTCATATTTGTTTTTTTTTCTTTTTCAAAATATGGGAATATACTGCTGATCTTTTCAGAAGATATGTGAAAAGGATTTTAAAGCCATCAAAGTTTCCGATATGTGTGAATTACAGTGTCACGTCTACGGTTATTAACAACATAGAAATATAATTATGTGCACCAAAGAAGCTTGGTCAATCCATGAATCATTAATCAATTTCCTTCCAATTACATGAGATATCTAAAGTGAACAAATTCTGCTTAGGCACTCTTCCACAAATTCATGTAAAATTGAGAGTTTTGATTTGAAATATTAAATTACTTCCTTTCCCTCTCTCAAGATCTCTTCTGTACTCATGCTTTGCTTTCTAAATTTCAACTGGAAATGGGGGCCACCTGTCTATGACACCTGCCACTACACTGACCTGACCTCATAGAGCAGATAAGAGTGGCTGGGTCAATATTTTCCTTCTACATCACTCTGTCACTCCTTCCTAGCTGCATGAAAAACAAAGGAAAGCCTGTATCTCCAGACATAGGACAGCTGCTCTCTGGTTACAGATCAGAACTATAGAAGGTGTAATACTTCTAGGAAGATGATTCTCCACTGAAGACAATTTTTGTCTCCCACAAGACATTTGGCAATATCTGCAGACACTGGCTGGTGTTGAGAACGGGAAATCAGATCCTCCTGGCATCTGCTGGGTCAAGAATAAAAATGGTAATATCCCAAAACAAATGGGACAGCCCTTATAACAAAGACTTGTCCAGCCCAAGGGACAGCCACCCAACAGCACTGCAAGGTGGATCACCAATGTCTTCGGAGAAATCTACACTTCTCCAAGGTCCTTTGGAGACTAGAGAACAGTCAGATGTACAGGAATAACTTCTCAGAGTAAGATGTCAGGACCATGCAATGGGTGTGGGACCTTTGGCCAGAGAGCCTTCTGGTTCTTCTCTGAATGTGTCACTGCGTGTTTCAGCTCTGTCTTTCTGTACTCCATGATTCTGTTGCCATAGCAGGCTGTGGATTAATACTAGCTAATGGATCTATTGGCTGTTTTTACCTAGTATGGTAAATGGCATGCTGATTCATAACAGTATGAGCCTGTTTTCCAAGTGGTGCCCCCTCCAGTATGCGTCCATAATTTAAATAGGGCAGCCTTCTAAATTCCATCCCCTGAAGCCCCCAGGAGACAACACACTCTGGCTCTCTGCATACTTTTCTTGTTAATCTACCATGGGATGCGAGCATTATTTATGTGTCTCCTCTGTCTTTTGTGGTGTGAGACCCTTCAGAACATGTTCTTATGCTTTCCTGTTCAACAGTCATTAAATCAATTAATTATTTTAGCCTTAAAATATAGAAAAATAAATATATCAAATAATTATTTAGAAGAAAACCACATACACACTTCATTATATTGTTAATATTTTTCAACGTATCCTTCCCCTTGATAAGATATAGTTGATCTATAAAGTAGTCCATCTTAATGAGCTAGGAGATATGTTATAAGAGCTACAGGTAATTTCTTCTGTTGATTTTAGCTACCATTTCATGGCTTTCTTACAATTGTCATCTTGGGCATTTTGTTTAACAGTGAAACACTGAGTATTCATTTAATCTGAAGCACTGACTTAGGTGGTTCGCTGACACAAGGGAATCATCAATATGACTCAGACTTTGAACTGTGGTGGAAATGCATGGCATCCTAGTCTTGAAGAGATGAGTAAAAAGTGAATAATCAAAAGAGAATGTACAAGTAGCAAGTAATGTAAGTGCTGAGCTCTGACATTTCAAAGGCAAGTCTTAGATGAAAACAGCTTGTTCTGGTGATTACTGTTGATGGAGGTTTAGTTTCTGGGCCGACTTAAGAGGAGCTTGATGAGTGAGAATGGAATGTATAAGTTTGTTGGGGAGCACAAGGAATAAGCCAACGGATGATGGATGTCGTAAACACGCTTAGTGAAGAAGGCGCAGCCACAGTGCTTCCTCCCTCTGTGGGCTGGACCCTGTAGAGAGAATGCATCGGAGCTCTATCGTCCTAAGTCAGTGGAGCTGTTCAGTCCCCAGTAGAGTGTTACTATCTTTGCCTATTGAAGGATGCACTGAGAAGCCAACCTGAGAAATGTACCTTGTGTCTCCATTGACAGACATCAGAGCGTGGCTTCTGAGATAGGAACATACACTTCACCCTGGAGTTTGTTACAAACATCAAGTCCAGGACCCAACCCCTGACTCATTGCTCCAGAAACTTCAGGGGTGGCTTATGCAGTCTGTAACTTAATAAGATACCAGGTTTTTTTTTCTGGCTCAGGCTTAAAGTCAGAGCAGCACTGGTCAACAGTAAGGATGGCACTAGGCTTATTGTTAATGACTTACCCAACATCATCTGGAGGAGGAATTTGGAGACGCATTTCTTTCTGAGCACCTTTATAGAAAAAAATTTTAGCATTTCAAAAAAAAAAAAAAAGCAAGCGCATTGGGAAACAGCCCACTACATAGTTTACCAGTTTCCTTTCCCTCACTAAATGCTGAAGAGCCCATCAATGTTTCCCACCCTATATACATCACGTAAACATCAGCAGCTCTCTTATTTTAACCCCTCTGTGACTTCTCACATTCACATGACTCCAACTTATTATCATTTCACTTACGCTTTTGTTGACTGTACAGTGGTATAGAAGCAATATGTGTTCAACAGAAAACATATTTCAGGGTTCACAATGGGGTTTTTCCTGGGCTGGCCATAAGGGTCCCATCCTCCCTTGTGATACTGGGTAGCAGCAGTCAGCTGCCCTCTATCGTCTGCTGAGTGGATAACTTGTGATGTTAGGTAAGCTCATGGCATTAAATGCATTTTAGAGAATTATAATATGATTTCAACTTACAATAAATGGGTTTATTAGGATGTAACCTCACTGTAAGTTAAGGGGCAGGTATACACTTGATTTCTCTATCTCACTGTATTTTGTGTCCTCATATGCTTTTCAATTTTTAAAAAATGTGTAATATGAACTTATCGGTGTCATCCAAAGCTAGCTAGGATGAGGGCACTTGACAGCCCAGGACCAGTTGAAATGTTTTTTCCCTATTAACTCATGATGAATTCCTAATTGGTTCCTCATCTCTGGTTTTAACGGCTTGTAGAACAGGCAGTAAAAAGTTTATAAGTAGGGGGAGTCTTTAGATTTTCCCTGACACACATTGCCTGAAAGAGTCTGAGTGCTTTAGGGAGGATCCTTCTCCCTGGCTGCAGAGTCCTCAAGCCGCTCCTCAAGAATGCCACGGCAGTTATCTCTGTGCCCACTCTGAGGTTGTGTCAGAAGCACTGTATCATATGCACAGAGAACGTGTTCCTAAAAAGTCCCATTTGATTTAAACCACGTTGGCAACCCAGGGCCACATTTACTGCACTCTTATGGTGAATTCTTGAGTACCACACATAACTGGCCTCACCTGTAAGTTGTATGGTTTGAAAGATTTTCAATTTCTTAATTAAAAGAATTTATCCAGAGTGAGATTTCCCTGCAAGTGACAACTGGCACTCTGAACCTAGCTTCACTCTAAGTCAAGGTAATTAAGTCACCTCTGTTTGACAAGGAACATTTTTAGACAGATTAAGGGGAAAGAGGGAAAAACATGAGAATCAAAATACCAAAAAGTAAGATTAGAGGGTGATAATTTTCACAGGCAAAGTTTGATGATAACAAACACATCGTGTTCACAGCTGAGTTTGGTGATAACAACTTAACTTTTTTGAAGGATTCATGTAGCCAAACTTGTTTTTAAAAACAGAATTAAGTAAAACCACACCACTACATTCTAGGAATTTTTGAAAACATAGCAGAACATTCCAAGTTAAAATATTAGGTCATTTCAGGGCTAGACATGAGGTGAGAAAGCTAAATTGGTCCTCAGCTCGTTGTTGAGGAAGGGGAGATTTTTTTTGTTAATTCTTTTAATTTTTTTTTAAAAAATATTTATTTATTTATTTATGTACTTATTTGATGGTTATAGGGCCTTGATACACAGTTCAGACCCATAGTGAGCCTCCTGTGTCAGCCTCCCCAATGCTGGGGTTATAGGCATGTGCCACCATGCCCAGTTCCAGGGATGGCATGGCATATGCTACCAGGGATTGAAACTGGGTTCTTGCACTTTCCAGTTGTGCTTAACCAAGTTATCTCCATAGCCCCCTCCCCTTTTTTCCTTTTCTTGAAATCCAGCATACACATTTATTTGGGAAGAACACGAGAAAGTTTGTCAGAAATTATTGCCCACTCATTCATTTAATAAGTGTTTACTGAAGGAGTAGCATGTATCTCGCACTGTACTACATCCTAGGAAGGGAAAGGAGAAGATAAACACGTTTTGTGTACAAGGAGCCTTCATTCTTGAAGGTAACTCTTTCTGTGATCCTCTGGAGAAGGATGCTCTTGGTCTAGTTCCACTGTTCCCTGTTCTTTATTAATATTGGTAAAACTGTTTGACTGGATAATTTATCTTCCAGGTCTCTTCTAACTCAGGCTGTCTTTGGTTGTAGAATCAGGGAATGAATGCCTTTCCAGCATTCTGAGTAAGCTAGTTGGAAGGGCACCCTGGAGAATATGTCTCAGAGCTACATTTCTACAGCCACAGCAGCATTTGACCAGGCTTGAGGGCACACTAAGAGGATGTCAAGTGCAGAATAAGTCTCAAGTCCTGTAGGTCGGTGGGTCTGTGGTCTGTTCTTTATTTCCTTCTCTTGTGTTTTGCCTCCTTACCTAGGTCAGTGAGTCAGACTTAGCCCAAGGAAGGAGAAGATGAACTCATCCCAGGCCATTTTGGAAGGGCAGAGAGTAGGAAGAAGGAGGAATCTGCCCCAGTTTCAGAGTTGGCTAACAGAGTTGAAAGAAAACACATCAAATTCTTGGTTATCTCAGTTGCTGGTTGCAACTGCAACAAGAGAAAGTGATGTGGGGAGCTTCCAGACAGGACATGAAGCCCCCCCTTCCTGAATCCATAGAAGCACTAGGTGCAGAGCCTTGCAGAGCCACCTACACCTGGAAACCATGTGTGCTAGAAGTCTCTGTGGCCCCAAGGCAGCCCAGTATGCTAGAAATTCTCTGATTCTCAGAGACCTTCAGGAATGATGAGTACCTTCCAGCCATACGTTTTTGATGTGCAACAAATTTTGCTTTGCAAATCTTCTCTTCTTGGTTGACCTAAATGGTTCCCATTTGGTAATCTATGTCTCTTCTTCTTCCTTGTGTTTTAATGACGAAAGGAAAAAGAACCTACCATGTGCTTCCTGTTGGATGCAACACTGTGCAGCAGTCATGTACCTCTGGAAACAGTACTGCAGATGTGCTTTTGAGACCTAGTGGGAGTGTGAAATTTGTTATGAACCCCAAATGGTTTTCTGTGGCTGCATTGTTTTTTCGTCTAAATACAATGCCAGGAACACAGCTCTAAAACCTGCATGAAGTTCCTCTCCTCATTAGGTAAACTCATTCTGAACTTTTACTTTTTCTGAGTCAGTCTTGGGTCATTCATTAGCATAACTAGCACAAATATAATCTTGGTGCCATCAGTGACTTGAGGATGAAAAAATGAAACCCCTACAGACATAGGACCTACCCAAAAGATATCACTCGCTCCCAATGTCACATGTCCTTCCTGGACTCATTTACACTTCACAGCTCTGCTGCTCAGGAAGTACATTTCTAGTCCCTAAGGCTCTGGATATCTGCTTTTTTCACATTAATTTCGTGTTATTTTTCTGTTCCTCCAGCTCCCTCTTACAAAGAAAACGCCTTGACACCAGGGAAAAGAGTTGAATGTGCTTATTTATAATTCTTTCAAAGCTCTGTGCAAACCTCTTTAAATTTGTACAAATATCACTGATTTGCAGAGATTCACTAGGGACTTGTTAGATAGCATGCAAACCGCTTCTGCATAGGAAAAGCACATCGTGTTATGTTTGTGTCTCTTGTAATCCAAGAGGATGAATCAGCTCCACAAAATGTTTAATAAAAACAGCAACTCATTAGAGAGTGGTTACTTCTAGGCAAGAATATCTGAGAGATCATTTTGCCTTTTGCCTGCTGAACAAAGTGCTCTGTTTCAGATGGTAGCTACAAATATGAGGTAGAGTTGAAAGATAGCAGCAACTGATCAAATGGTCCTACTAGGGAACTAAGAACTATGGCAGTGGGCTCCCTGATCTGTGAAGAACTGTTGCCTTTTGGAAAACAATCAAGATTTCTGAAATATTTATTTTATATTTATACCAGCTTTAGAATGCAAATTGGAGTCCTGAATTTACTTCAACTGGTGGTCTATTCAAAATCATTAGAAACTAGTTACTAGGCAAATTGTCTCTATATGGGACAATGTGGAAACCAAGACACAAAGACACCTAGACTGTGATCTAAAAATACAGCATGAATCATTGGCAACCAAACAAAGGCATTCAAGGGTCTTGCATCATGACCTGTGGTTTATCATCTCACTAATATATGGCTTACTAGAAAGAGACATGTCTGGGTCCAAGTCCCAGTGGTCACCTGTAGATAATATGACCTTAGATAAACCACTTCCCTACGGTTTTATTTCCCTGTTGGTAAACTGTAATAATAAAATGTAACTAAAGAATTTCATGATGACAAAGCGAAGCCTACACAGACTACTAAATGATGTTCTAGAGAGGGAGCAAATTGATCACAGCCCCATGAATGAGAATGGAAAGAACCCATCAAACAGGGCAAACAATTAAACAGAGGAGAATAAGAGGTATACAATAGTAGTCTTTCAGTTATTCTTCTGTGTTCAGCAGCAGAATATTTTCATCAGCACACTCTACAAATGGACTTCTCGTCCACCCTATGGGTCATGATTCCACTTGAGTCTACAGGGTGGATTTCAAAGAAATAGCTGTAGCTCAGTTCCACAAGTGACACCTAACCACCAGTAACTGTCACGGTCATTATGCATGTCCACAATGCACTAGAACTTTGTGCGATATCCTATCCTCAAACTGTTAGAAGTGCTGGTCATTTACTTGCCATTCCAGTATTTATCTTATGTTTTACTCTTAGTACTTCTTTGCTATCATGAAAACTTCTTCTTAGTTCAATTGTCTTGAAACATTTAATTTTCTGAATATTGCTTAATCTTAATTTTTCTTCTAAGATTTATACTGTATCTTTGACTTACAATTTATTTAAAAGACATTGTATGATATCTTCTCCTAGTATTAGAAACTTTAAAAAGTATATTTCCATTTTCTGTTGACTTTAAAAAAAAGAGGTTTGTACCTATGTTGTTTATTTATTATTTCTTGCCTATATCTTGTAATATGAGAAACTACTTTGGCAGTAACAATACACAATGAACTAACCATTGTTACTCTCCTAAAATCTTGTTTTGAGATTTTGTACCATCGTTTTTATATTTTTTTTCTTTAAAATAAAATAAATGACTTAAAAAAAACAGTATAAAAATAAATAAATAAAATTTAAAAAAATAAAATGTATCTCAGGGATTTGTGGAGATTCATAAAGACATGGTGAACAAGACAGCAGGTGAAGCAGAGCTGCCCACTCAATAAATGGTGGCTATTATAGCAGCACACGTAACTCCTTCTACTCACTCTTCTCAATGATTTGGCTTTCTGATAGTTAATGTTGCATAAGTAACAGAGAAGCTATTGAGCAGGATACAGTAATGGAAACAAGGGATCTTGTTTCTTAGGAATCTAGCAGTGATTCAGAGTATACGCAAGAATACAAACTGTCCTAGATCTCCTTTTTTTTGACATCTTAGCTTTCTTCACGACCTGTAAACACATTAGGCTATGAAACGTGTACATCTTCAATTGACGTGGTCGTTAAAATATTTCACACAATTTTATGACATTCTCATGTATGATCCATCTTCCTGTGTTTTACCATATATTTCATGCATTAACACAGGTGATGAGGCTAGGAAGTTTTGCTTTAAGCAGTGCCCTGTAAGTAACTCACTTGACAACATTTAGAGAAAGTGCTTCCTGTTGTGGCCAGATGGTGTCATGTGGCTTCCAGGAGCCAGGAAGCCATACTAAAATCATCAGTCTCAGACATCTGGGTAAGAAAGTAGGGATGAATCTTGCAATTTATTAACTTCCTAATAAAGTATTCTTTTAATTATCTGATGTATTTCCTAGAGGCCTTTGATTGGAGGAAATATCTTCTTAGTTGTTGGATAGCAAAATATGTTTGTTTTAGAATTTATATTCCATAACATTACAGGAATTTTATATTTTACATTTGAGATACATACAAATTACTATTAAAGAAGACAAGAAAACAGTGAACGCCGACAAATTACAGTGGCACTTCAGTTCATGAACTCAAGACTCCACAATTTTAGTCATAAACCAAACCGAAGAAGAACTGAATCATTTTTCCCATAAGGTTAATGTTAAACCTAACCATTGAATTTGATTCAGTTCTTGTTCTACACAGTTTGTGACTATAACCGTGGAAAGACTCAAGTTCATGAGCTGAAGTACTACTGTATTGCTCCTGTGGATAAATTGATCACTATTTTGTTGCTGTTATTAAACTTATGATGGTCAATATGATTTTTTACAATTGCTAGTTTCCATCCTGGACTTTGCCTTTTCTAGGAATAAAAACCTAGCTAAAGCATAGTAGCTGTAAGAGGACTTTAATATCTCCATTTTTAACACCATGGTGAGATTTTAAAATATAGCAATTTGAAGTCTGTATTACTAGAAGACAATATCTTCTTAGGAGTGAAGTCATATTTATTTTTTAAAATCACTCATCACAAAATTTTTCAGGCATAAAAATAATCACAAGCATTTTCTTCAGTTAGCCTTTTGCTTTCATGTCTGACTCAAAGATTAGTGTGCCCAACATAGAGGGGGGAAAGTATGTAACCAGTGTTTCATTAAGTAAAAGCGGAGTCTGAGAAATGTCTTACCTTGTGTGAAAACCTGCTCTTTTAATAAACTTACCTCTGTCATCACTAAAGATATCTCATCAGTTAGGCATAATGAGACTGGACTCATAAGCTCACCATCCATCTCCTTTGATGATCAATAATTAAGAAAGGGGAGCTGTGCTGGTCCCACCCCCAGGGTGCTCTGAGATGGCAATTGAGACTGGGTTTGGTGGCACATGCCTGTAATCCCAGCTCTTGGGAGGCTGTAAACAAATAGATCACTAGGAGTCCAATCTAGCAGTGAGACCCTGAACACCCTGTAGACCCTTCCCTAAAATCAAAAAATGAAAGGAAGAAGAAGGAGGAGGAGGAGGAGGAGGAGGAGGAGGA
>NW_004524599.1:6180566-6183708 GCF_000260255.1 Octodon degus
AAGAGGAAGAAGAAGAAGAAGAAGAAGAAGAAGAAGAAGAAGAAGAAGAAGAAGAAGAAGAAGAAGAAGAAGAGAAAGAAAGGAAGAAAGAAAGAAAGAAAGAAAGAAAGAAAGAAAGAAAGAAAGAAAGAAAGAAAGAAAGAAAGAAGACCCGGGGAACTACCCACTCGGGGCCCCCTCCTGTCCCTCTCTTGGACAGGAGCTTTCTTTCTCTCAATAAAAATATTCTGCTCATAAAAAAAGAAAGAAAGAAAAAAGAAAGAGAGAGAAAGAGAGAAGAGAGAGGAGAGAGGAGAGAGAGAGAGAGAGAGAGAGAGAGAGAGAGAGAGAGAGAGAGAGAGTTGTTAAAGGCCACTGTCAAAAACAAGAGTCAGAGCTGAGCAGCACCACATGCAAACAAATCAGTCTGTTTTCCAGCACAGGCTATGTCAACCCAATCTTTCTGTTCTGCTGAGAAAGGTGGACAATAGAGGAATAAGAGAGGAGAGGGAGAACCTGCATAGCAGGTCAAAAACACTTGGCACGCCGTGTGTGCAATTTAAAGAGATTCCATTTGCATTTGTCAACAGAATGGGAGCTTTCATATCTGATCATTTCCAGATAACAGCTTCTGCCATTTGCTCCAGGAGTGACAGTCAGCTGTACTGAAGAATACTAACAGTTCTATGCAGTCTCAACAGTGACTTATTGTCTTAGCATAAAAGCATTTGTTTATTAAACAGTGAAACCTTGCCTCACCATTAAAGCCAATAAGAAAAAGAACAGGATGGACTTGGGTTAACAACTGACTTTGGCTGGCAGAGTAGCTTAAATGTCATTTGTCTTGTTGGCATGCCATCCACCCAGAGGAAACCCTGTGCATCACAAACCCAGCTTCATCCGCACACAATGTTTACAGCGCCTCTATGATACGTGCTGCTCTTCTCATGAAACATGCAGATGCTGAACCAAGTCACTTTCAGTCTCCATAAGGACCATTGTAACTGTGCAAGTACAGATTTGTAAATGTTATGTGACACCTATTGTGTTTGATCTGGGAAACCCATGCTGAATAAAAGTGCTTTTAAATATCAAATTCAAAAGAAAAGTCAAATGCAAGTCAGTTAAAATTGTCCAGGCTATTGGTTTTTTGGTTAATCGTTTTTCAGTTCAATTCGGCTCAGTTCATTTCAATTGAGAAATACCACTGGACACCCACAGTGAGCATATCCTCTGTTTAACAGAGTGGGAAAGTGGTTTCCAAAGTTTATCTAACACACCTTATCAATCCAGAGGGAATTACACTCTGGTTGGTATGTCATCCTAATCCTTCGCTTTCTTTTGAGATGTCTTTACTAATACAGTTCACTACCACTATGTTAATCATTGATCTATTCTCAAAGCTCCTCTCGTAACTTGTTAAATATAATGTGAAGTAAAGGACAAGAGATCAGGTCATGCTTTCAAATTAGTGACCTACCCAAACATGTATCTTTCTCAATAATGGGTAGTATTTTCAGCAGAGTATTGAGAAAAAGAGTGAAATCCTACTGTCACTTTATGATAAATGATTCTTTTATCACCTTAATTCCAAACTCTATATGGATGTGTTGATGAAGGATGGTTATTTAGCTGAACATCTTTGGTGTTTTGATGTTTTTCATTGATCTGTGATCCTTTGAATTTTACTTAATGTTTTGCTAACAGGATTTCAAGTAATATTTATTAGTATTGTGTTATCAGTGATGTGAATTTATTTAGTGATGCAGATGAGGTTGGCTGTCCTGGTTTCCTTCACTGAAGCAGTTGTTTACTGAGCATCTGCCATTGACTAGGCACAATCTAGATGCAAAGTGTAGCAAAACGAAAGTCCCAGGGGTATTAGGGAGACTTGAGAAATGAATTGGGAAGATGAGAGCTAAGCAAGTGCTTCCAGTGACACTGGTTGGAGGCCAGGCAGCAGGGGAATTGAGGGCTGAAAATGGATGCGCAACAAGGTCATTGATGACCTGGATGAGAATAGCTTTAATAGGGAAGAAGCTGGGCGTCTGGTGAGACTGAAAGCCTGATTGAAAAAGTTGAAAAAGAGGTGAGAGAAGAGAAATTGAAAAAACTTCTGAAGATGTCAATCATGGTGCTCTTCAGAAATAGGACAATAGAAAGTTAGGTAAAGAGAAAAATAATCCCAGATGAGGGGAATAAAAGCATGTTGACAAGCTGAGAGGGATGAATCGGTAGAGACAAGAATGCACAGGATATCAGGAAGAGTGTGTTTAACTCATTCTGTGGCTGTCTAAAGACTGAGATACAGAAGAAAGTAAGAGCTCCTTTATTAATTGAAATGCTTATTGTAAAATCACAGAAAATGATAGAAATCCAATTCTATAAGTGGGGGATGGAAAAATAAAATCGAAACTATGTTTAAATATGAGTAAGTTTATTGGTTTCCTAACCAGTATGTTTGCTCTTAACTAGCAATTTGTCCTATATACTAGAATTGGTAAGAGTATTCTCAAGGCAAGATTTGATTTATCTAGGATGGAGGGTCTTTGGGAATAAGAGACTTTGGCTAAGTCTCCATTTGGTTTAAAATGGATTTGGGTGATATAAAATATACATAAGACTATAAAATAAATTTGAGCTTTTTGTCATTTACATGATACTTAAATTGTGTGGCATCTCAGAGTTAATATTATAAACATTGTAATATAGAAAGTTAGTATGATATGTTGGCAGATACATGCATTGTATGCTGACCATGTTATACTAATCCATAAAGGTCCAGATTTTTTTATATTTAAAAGATATATTGTTTCCATAGCAACTGCTCAAATCTGCATTATAGGTTGAAAGTCACTATAGACAATGATCAAATGGAGCATTGGACAAATTGTGTGAAAGCACACCCAAGCTTTTCCATAAATCATAAATAAAGGAATGAGTTTGTTCCAATAAAATTTATTTACAAACATAGATAGAAGACTAGATTTTCCCAGGGGAAGTACTTTGCCTACTTCTTCACAGAGATGATTGTTGTAAAGAAATGCTTTATATTTAATATCACATTTTAGTTAAAACTTTTGAACTATAGGTGCCATTCTTTTTTTTTTTTTTTTTTTTTTTTTCTGGCTTCATGTATTACACAAGTGAAGCCCTGATAGAA
>NW_004524599.1:6183808-6212354 GCF_000260255.1 Octodon degus
TTTGTTCCAATAAAATTTATTTACAAACATAGATAGAAGACTAGATTTTCCCAGGGGAAGTACTTTGCCTACTTCTTCACAGAGATGATTGTTGTTAAGATATTCTATATATTTAATATAAAATTTTAATTAAAACTTTTGAACTATAGGTGACATTCTTTTTTTTTTTTTTTTTTTTTTTTGCAAACTTCATGTATTACACAAGTGAAGCCCTGATAGAACATATCATCTTATTGATATCAAATTTAAAGCTAGGGAAAGGTGATAGGCCATGAACTTATTTGCATTACTTCATTTCTATAAGCCTTTATCACCTCTTCTATAAAATGGGGATAAAATATATCTCACAAGTTGGTGGTGAAGGGTAATAATTTTTTCATGTGTTTTACTTATATATACTTACTCATCTGACTTTGGGCTTTTAGTCATGAATGTAAAGCAAGAAATTTTCCTTTTGGGTTTTGTGGGTTTTTGTTCCTTGGGTGTCACAAAAGGAAGAGAAATTTGCAGTAAGTCATTCAGTGAAGAGCCATTACCCCCTTCTGACACTTCTGCAGCTCCATCCAACCTTGGTCTTCCAGGACTTGAGAAGTCTCAGACTTAAGGTGAAAGGCTTGAACAGCTAATAACTTCTCTGTGAGAAACCATTTTCAGCTTCAGTTCTTTGGTTCATTAGTATGGCAAGCAGTTAAAATCTAAGTCCCCATTTGGAATCTTTGTGTGACCCACACTGTGTTAAGTGGTGGCAACCTGACATGGAACCAGTAGAGACCAGGCCTTGTTGGCAAAAGTGACCTCGCTTTCGCCCTCCTTGGGATTGAATCTGTGTGGGCATAAAAACCTAGGTGCATGCAGTTTTACTCCATGTGTCTTTCAGAAAGACTGCAGGGTCAGTCTCCTGACTGACTCCCGAGCCACACTCCTCCTGGGCCTGTGTCACTGAAATTGGCTCCCACACAATGGGACAGAAGTGTCGCATCTGTACCCAGCTTGATCCTACAAAGTAGGAGGCCCCAGAGATAATTAGTCCTAACAGATAAAGAAAATCTACTTCTCTTACAATTCCTATGAAGGGTACTTAGCACAACCACATTGAGAGTCACTGGGGCTCAGAGAGGAAATGATAAATGCCTTGAACTCTCTGGGACTAAGTGTGGAAGGTACTGTCGCTTTCAGCCAGAATACACTTCATCACATGTCTTGATAGCAAGTATTATTACTGCTTTCATGTTATGGATCAGGAAATCGAAGCATAGCGAGGTTAGGGTTGTACCAGGTTAAGGCCTCTTGACCCTAGCATTCAAGATTGTCTCCCTAAGGCCTCTACTCTGGACTATCCTCGGGTAGGTCATCTGACTCCTCTTACATAGCACTTAACTGTATTAAAATTGTTTGCTTTTGTGTTCCTGAGAGTTGATTCTTGTTCTGAACTCCATCCTTTTTCACCGAATGTCTGCGGGAATAAATATAATCAGGGACATTTAGTCAAAGCACTTGAGGAGGAAAGTACTGGCCGAAATAACATTTGAAATAAAGAGGAACTGCTGGGAGGAAACTAGGTGGTAGACCCTGCCTTCTATTTTGGTTACCTTAAGCTCTCCTCTGACCTTCCCAGAGCATGATTCCATTACAATAATTATAAAATAACATAAAATAAAATAAAGTTAGCGTGACAACAAAAGGAAGATAACATTAGCTGCTAACAGAGACAGGAGAAGAAATACACAAACACTTTTTTACTGTTCCTTTCTTCCTTATCTTAGAAGTTGCTCCCCTCCTCTGTAAGCAAATGAACTGCAGTGTTCCCCACGCTTCCTGTCTATCTTACATATTCAGATGGGTGGTAAGTCCGCCAGACAGAGATCACGTCTACGTTCTACAAGATTTTCGAAAATATTTACTTTATAGGAGGGGGCCAATCCTTCTTCCCAAACCAACCTGCTAACAAAAAGAATACACTTTCTCAGAAACCGACCGGGCTTATCCAGTTGCTGGGTTAGAGGACCCAGCCGGCTGCCCACCCCGTGGAACAGAAGCTTCCTGGAAATCGGGCAGCACTGACATGACCTCGAGTTGGGGTTGTCTTGGAGACCGAGTCAGTGTTGGAATCAACCGTGGGGCTGCGTGTCCGCTGCTGCCGACCTCGCCAAGGGGAAGGAAGGGCAAAGTCAGGAAACCTCGGAAGGAGCAATTCTGCGTGGAGTGTTGATCTGAGCCAATATGTTTACATCTCACGCTTCCTTTTGTGGTGCTTCCATTTTCCAAACTAACTTTTTCTGCCTGGCAGTGCAGCGCTGCTGTTCTCAAGAAGGCTGGGCCTGTACCCGCTGGACGACCTGTCCGAACTGACGATGCGGCGTCCACCTGATTCCCCACATCCCCGCATCAGGCCCCAGGTGGGGAGATCGGAGGCCCACAGTGGACCCCAGTCTGCCCACCTTTGATGCTGCGCCACAACTCGACTCAAATCCATCATCCCTTTCTCTCCAACTGTCATAAAAACACTGGATGGCAGGATGAAGATGATACTTGTGCTTCTAAAATTGTACTTCTTCTATTCCTTAAATGAAAATGTGGAATTCTCAGGCTACAATTGGATATCATATAGACATTTAGGTGTTTATGATTTATTCCTAAGGAGCAGAGAACTTGCTATTTATGAGGTCATAAAAATATTGAAAGGCCTTCAACAATATTTTTACTGCAAGGGAAGCATTTTTCAGCTTCCTAGTCATTTCTGATAGGAATCCTGAAAAGGACATTCTTTCATTCTTCTCTCCCTACAGGCATAAACATACTGCATTTTGAGCTTGAAACACACAATGTTATCTACTTCTGGTGTCTTATGTAACTTTTCAGGAATGTTGAAAGACTTTCCGGGCTCCGTGAGGTTGGGAATGGGGAAAGGAGAGAAGGGGGCTGGGATAGAGTTGGGGGGAGCTCAGGGGAACAGAAAAAAAAATTAAGCCCTTTCCATACATTACCACATTGGCTGTTTGTAACATGAAGTTATTGCAATTAAGATAGAAGCCGGATGTGTGGGCTCAATCTCTCAGCTGCTCTCCCAAGCATTTATTGATAATGGAAACCCGGAGGAAGAGAGCTGGAGAGTTGTTGTCTTTAGTGGTTTATTATGGAGAGGACAAACTATGGGTTAGTCAAAAAAAAGTGCTGCCCCTTATCTAGAGGAGAGGAAACTGTTTATTTTGCTGTAAAAAGAATGTTTCTGTCAAGATTTTACATGTCAGTCTTCTGAGTGAGGTCTTTACATCGTCCACTCCAGCACACGAGCCCATTGTGTTGCTCAAAACAGTTATCTGAGAGTGGCTACATGACATGCCAAACAACACCAGCTCCAAGGCTAAGAATATATATCCAGATATTCACATCCAGAAATCCTTGATTACTTTTACCCAATTTAAGCTGAATTAGCCTAGTGACATAGGAGTAAAATGGATTTCATTGGAGAATGTGCTACTCTCCATGCAAGACGTAATCAGTGAAAATCTGAAAAATATTCTGGCTTCTTTCTTTCTTTCTTTCTTTCTTTCTTTCTTTCTTTCTTTCTTCTTTCTTTCTTTTTCTTTTCTTTTTTTTTGCAAATACAATGCTAGATTAACAGGAATAATTAAAACTCTCAAGACACTAGTTTAGAAGTAAAATATAAATCATTTTAAGAGAGACAGTGGGCTTCTGTGCTGGAGTGTACAATGTAAAGACCTAGCTCAGGCCAGCCAAATAGCTCAGCAGATTAAAGCCCCTGCAAGCAGGTGCAGGGACTGGGAGTTTGATCCCCAAGTCATGCCATGCTGGCCCTGCCCCCAGGACACACTGAGGCAGTGATTGAGACTGGGCGTGATGGTGCATGCCTGCAATCCCAGCATTGGGGAGGCTGTAAACAGGAGAATCACTATGAGTCCAATCTCATAGTGAGACCCTGAACATCCCGTAGACTCTTCCCTAAAATACAGGAAAAAAAGACTTAGTTCAGTCAGAGGTAAGTTGACACTTAAGACTTGACGGAAAGATTCCTTTTGCAGAAAAATGAACAGTTTTCTAGTCTCTTAGAGAAAATAGAGCAATGTTTTGACCTACCCATGTGGTTGATTCTATGTGTATCATAGATAAATGCTAAGCAGAGTATGAAACAATCTAGGAATATTATGTATAAGAAAACAAGACACAGTAGAGAAAGAAGATGAAGAAGATGAAACTTTCCCAGCAGCTAAACTTCAAGATCAACTACAAGATGTACATAATGAATCTATGTGATGTGATTTCCATCACATTTTCTTGGAACTTTGTAAATTATCATATTTCAGAATTTTTTTGGCTGAGCATATTAGCATGTTCACTGTGACATCAGCTATTTTATGTACTTTATGTATCGCTGTGACATAAAGTAATTAAAACTTCCAAATTACTATTTGTCTCCAATAAAATGAAAAGTGGATGGAAGTGACTTCTTGGTGGGCACCTGTATACAAGAAGAGATTAGTCTGCCTGTTTCTAAACAATTCAAATTGTTTCTGCAAGACCTTCTAATAAAAGGTGAGGACTAGGAAATTCAAATGGGCAGTCCCTGCTTTAAACACTAAGACAACTTTAGGATCAAGCCTTCTTACTAAGTGTCCTATGGTGAATTTACCTGAGTCATCAAAAAGTAAAAATGCCCTCAGAGAAGGGGAAATGCATACTTACCTGTGAAAAATTAATTCCCTGAGTCTCTGGAGAAGGGAAACCTTTATGCAGAAGAACCAAGAGTCTCGTGATCTGCTCTTTATCAGAAGTACAATGATCCACCCTTGAAACTCTGCCCACCAGAACGACCTAATCAGGTACAGGGTTACAGTCTTCAGCTGACAAGCCTGTGTGTTAAATAAAGAAATGGATGCACATGAAGAAAATAACTTTCTTAAGCAGAGCAGCCTTCATGTGTGCTATAGATCAATGAAAAGACCCAGTAACTGGGGCACAAGGACCTACTCCAGTTGGGATCCTGTGAGGACCCCTAACTGCCCACAGGAGCAGTTCTGTAGACACAAGCACTGAATTACATTGAACATCCAAGTAAAGAACACTCCAGAGGGGATTTTATCTGTGTGTGCTCATAAAATCTTCCTCACATTTCCCTCTTACAGGGGAGGAGGAGATAAAGAAGATTCTCCAAATTCGTTACTACAACTGGAGAGTTTGAAGGTCCTTACATGAGATATGCCTGTTCTATTTTTTTTCTCACTCTGATGCCTTACACAGGATTCTTACAGAAGCTTCCAAAAACATAAAATGGGCCAACTCATGAGTGTGACTCTACCTCTACTTACTTCTCCTGCCTTATGCACACCTCCCAACGTCTGTCTGTAGAACATGCTTGGGGAAAGGATCTAAGGGAAGATTCTGCAGCTGTCTAATTTCTTCCTTGTTCTCCATCACTTAATACAACTTCTAGAGATGGAACAAATGCCAAGAAAAATCTTTTCTTAATTCTTCCTACCTAATCAACTCCCTACTGGGCAAGGTTTACTAAGATTACAGGAGGGGAATCTGTGATATTGCTTCTAATTTGTTATATGTAGAGTTCAATTTTATCTGCAGAGTTAGTTTTCTGCAGCATTGTAGAACATCAAAATTCAAAGTAAATTTAGACTAGATCTACTCCAATAATTTAACATAACTAAAGTAGGAACTCCTCTGCCATCCATCACTCTGGACAGACCCGGGATGGCAGCATGGTACCTCAGGGGGCAGGGAGCCCCTTTCCATTTTATGCAACTTTAAATGTTAGAGAGGTCTTCATTGCATCAAAGTTTGCCATTCTCGGGAATGGCACCAACTAAGTGGTTTCTCAGAACAGACTTTCAGTGCTCGCTTCGGCAGTACATATACTAAAATTGGAATGATACAGAGAAGATTAGCGTGGCCCCTGCGCAAGGATGACACACAAATTCATGAAGCATTTCATATTTTTCAATAAAATTAATTTTAAAAAGAGAAAAGAATAGAATTTCAGTTTGAAAACATATATTTTAGACTATCATCCCTCTGCTTCCTATAGGTTAGGCCACCTCTTGGAAGGGCCTTCTGACAAGGGGTTGATAGGGTTGATTAAAAGTGAAGTTGGCATAAATGTATATTTGTTTCTATTTTCACACATGATAGCCAATGTGAGTGGAGCAAACCTCTCAAATCAGGACAAGAAAGACTCACTAAATTATTTTTCTAATATAAAGAGATAAACACTGCACCATCTCTCAAAGGTGTACATGATGCTTCTTGTGGTTTGGAGTCCAGTAGTTCTGACTTGGGAGCAGCTTTGTTCCCCTTAGAAATGGGGCTAAATAATCCCAGAGATCTGTGGATTATTAAACTACAATGTAGCACCATAAGAGATGGCAATGATTATCAATAATGGAATTGCTTAAGACTGAATGTAGCAACACAGGTAGCAAGAATTTACCCTTCCTATTCCCCACAGTGCATCTCACTCCAAGTCAGATCTATAAAGAGGGACCAAGGAGAGCTGTCCCAAGAGCTCCAGAAATATGCAGGCTTCAGACAGAAGCCCAAAAGGCAGATCTAGAAAGCTTCTGTACCCTGAGGACACAGAACAACATCCACTTGGAACTCACTGCTGCTGCAGAAAAAAATCAAAAGAGGAAAGATTGAAAGCTGTAGAACAATATTGCATAAGATCTTGTTTATTTATGTTGTAAAGTTGTCTAAGGAAATCTTTGTCTGTGTTGTTCATTAGAGTGTATCAGTGGAGAGCTGTGCTCTTGTTTTTCTCTGACCACAGGAATTTTCTCAGACCTTGAGGACCAATTCCTTTTGTCAAGAAGGAAGATGCAAATTTCTCAGCGCAAGAATGACACCTCTATTCCATTCCCCCTAAGCCAAAGTGATCATTTCCTCTTTCAGCCTGTATTGTTGCCATGACTTTTGAAAGTGAGGATGTCTCCCCCTCCTATATTGGAGGACTGAGGAATATGTCTTTCTCCTCCCTAGCCTGCCACCATCGTTGGAGTCCAAGCACTGCATTGATGGTAGCAACCCCTGGGACTCAATGTACCTCAGACACACATGACATGCTAGATTAGGAGAATTTCCTTTCAAGGGTCAAATCTCTTTCTAGAAAAAGTGCTGTACATTCCATGGTCCTCTAGGGTAATGGAGAATCCATTTTTCTAATCCCATGAGCCCACAGTGGCCCTGAGAGGCCCCAGACTTTCTGGAAGGGAAGTAATACAGAAGGTTTCTGAGTATTCAAAGAGGTTCTTGCTGAAACCTATGCACCATAAGCAAGCAATTGACAAAGGTTAAAAAAAGCAGTTTTGTAACTTTAGTGTATTGCAGAAAATCTGTGTATAAAATATACATGATATAAATGATAACATAAATGATAAATATATATGATAATGAGCCAATATTTTATTTCTTTTCTATATGAAAAGGTATCAGATAAGGATATGGTGGTAGGGGCAGGGGAGATGGCTCAGTAGAATAAGTGCTTGCCTAGAAAACACAAGGGCTTGAGTTCAATCCCTGGTTCCACAAAAAAAAAAAAAAAGAAAAAAGAAAAAAGCAAAGAAAAAGAAAGTGCAAAAGGTTATGGTGGTATACAACTATAGTACCAACACTAAGGAAACTGAGGCAGGAGAACTGCAAGATGAACTCAGTTTGGGCTACATAAGGAATTCCAGGCCATCCTGACTCTATAGTAGCGATGGTGGCCCTCTTAGAGCTTTCTCTGACAGAAAGTCTGCTCCGACGTGCGTGCCGTAGTATCGCTACCACTGCTCCAAAGAAAGGCCTTTTCTAAAAAAGGTGGGGGATAATGAGACTGTTATGTATAGAATATGACACACTCAAGTGAAAATAGCTTGTGTTTTAAAAATCCAGATTTTTTTATGTACAGGTCAAATTATAAATTAAAAGATCAAAAGTATATTGAGGAATATAGAAATGAGATCTAAAGTAGATCAGAAAAAAAATATTCAAACAGATATCCAAAATGGAATCAGAGTAAATCTCCATTTCTATGCTGTCTGGGCCTCAATCCAAACCCCAACAGCAGTAGCATAAGAAAATTCTCCCTCAGAGCCACAGGCTGAGCTTCCCTGTACAGAACTTCAGAATCTAAAGCAAGTGGATTAGTGGTCACTTCCAAGAGTCGACTTCTTGGGTTTGGACTCGCCACTTACAAAGGCATGAAATGTGCTTGTGCAATTCTGATGATAATACCGTGGAGCAGACAAAAGGAAAATACATGTCCAACATTGCTGTGGCAATGAGCTCAGTGTACAGGTTCCCTGACACCCTGCAGGAAAGCTTAACCAGTGCCACATGTGGCTCTCTCTGAATCCCAAGCACCCCAAGGAGAAGAACGTGCATACAAATGGACGCATGGAGGACACACACGCCTGTGGTACAAAGCAAACAACAACCCTGAAGAAAATCTATGCCTGACATTGAACCTACTAGGTGTGATCACAATATACTGTGAGTGTTAATTGTTTAATGTTATTACAGCAAAAGACACATTTGCATCAATTCCCCTCCATCAAACACATGTAACCTGTCATTATTGCCACTTTCTGAAGTAGTTTGGGAACCCCTGTTTTGTGAATGTCTTTAGTTGAGCCATTGTACCTTCCGTCGTGTCCTAAATTGAGTCCAAATATTTACGGCAATTTATGTTGAACAAAACAATGTAGCATAGCCTCATTCACCTTACTTACCAAACCTGATGCAGTGATACTGCTGACTTTTCCCCAAAGTCAAAATGATCATGAAAGGTAATGTGTTGCTAGACTCATGTCTATCATCATGCAGTAAAATAAGGTCAAAATGGATCAAAGATCTCAATAGTAAAGCAGAAACACTAGACCTACTGGAAGAGATAATCAGTAGAAATCTTGAAGATAAAGGTGTAGGCAGAGAGTTCATGAACAAAAACTGAATTCCAATTCCATAGGAAGTACTTAAAAGACTCAAAAACTGGATCTCATCTTATTAAAACTGTTTTGCACTTCACAAGTAATCATCAACAGAATGAAAAGAAAACTCACAGATTGGGAATAATTTTAGGCAACTGTCCCTTAGACAAAGGGCCTCAGCCTAGAACATATAAAGAATTTTTAAAAATCAGGACCCCCAAATTCAAAGACCCAACCCAAAATTGGGCATCTGAGATCAATATGCACTTTTGAGGTGAAGAAATACAAATGACAAATAAATATATGAAAGGGTTCAATATCATTGGTCATTCAAGAAATGCAAATTAGAACAACACTGAGATTCCATCTCATCCCAGAAAGAAGAGCTAACATTAGGAAATCAACCAATAAGAAATGCTGGCAGGGATGTGGGGAGAAAGAAACCCTTCTCCACTGTTGGTGGAGAACATAAACTGGCACAACCACTGTGGATTCAGTGTAGAGATTCCTTTAAAAACTAGGCTTAGTGGTCCCATTCAACCCCTTCAGGATATTTAAATTTAAAAATCATACCATAATGATATATTTACACCCATGTTTATAGCAGTACAATTTGAAATAGATAAATCTTGGAAAGAATGCCCATCAACTGAAGGATGGACATAAAAAATAAGATATTTTTATACAATGGAGTACTATTCATCTATAAAGACTAAACTTAAGGTTTTCATGTACAACTAGATGCAACTAAAGACCATACTCATAAGTGAAATAAATCAGACTTGCATGTATAAACATTGTATTGTCTTCCTTATGTAAAAAAATTGAAAGAGTAATCACATTTCTATCTGGTAACCTGAACAATTTGAAGATAGAATCATGCAATACAGAAACAATTGTTGAATTTCTTTTACTGTGTTTAGTGAAATCGTGTATCATTTCTAATGCTATTTTAATCACTATTTTGTGTTCTTTAAATGTATAAAAATTAAAATAGATAAACACAGATTGATGGTAAAAAAGTACAGTAGATATTATGAAAGGGAAAGAAACTGCTCAAAAAGAATAAAACAACTGAGATGGGAGAAAAGAAGGAAGGGAAAGAAAAAATATGTATGTATACATACCCAAGATAGTTAACATAATTGTACCAATAATTTGTCTTAGTTCATTGAAAGGAATGGTTTGTGCTTATATTGTTTGATCAATTTTGCATGCCTATACCTAGATCATCTGAGCAGCTACTTTGAATATGACAGCATGCAATATAATAACCATTGTTAATTTCCTCTTATTTTGAAATTCTGTATCATTGTTTTTGATATCTTTCCTCTTCAAAATAAAAAAGTTAAATGTTTTGAATGAATTCAGGATGTGGAGGCAACCGTGACAGCACAACTAAAGACACTGATGAAAGGGAACTTCCGGGAACATCTCAGAAAATGTAGGGATCAATGCACAGGAGCAGCGGGAGGGCAGGACTTCAGAGCAATAAATATTTTAAATGTGTGTATTCACCCTTGCTTTTTACTGTACTGTGTACATTATGTATTTGGAATTGCCTGTTTCTGATTATATATTTTTTTAAATTTTTGTTAAACATTATTTTCATTTCTAGTATAATTTAGGAGAGGTAGATATTGTTTTCCTTCAAGAATATTCCTTCCTTTTTCTTCTTCTGGTTCCAGGCACTTGGTAGCTGCTGTTACAGTGCCGTTATGACCAAGTCCAAGAACCACACCACATACAACCAGTCCCAAAGATGGCACAGAAATGGCATCAAGAAACTTCAACCACGAAGATATGAATCTCTGAAGGGAGTAGATCCCAAGTCCCTTAGGAACATGTGTTTTGCCAAGAAGCACAACAAGAAGGGCTTCAAAAAGATGCAAGCAAACAATGCCAAGGCTATGAGTGCACGCGCTGAGGCTATCAAGGCCCTCATCAAGCCCAAGGAGGTCAAGCCCAAGATCATTCCAAAGGGAGTAAATGGCAGGCTCACTTGACTTGCCCATATTGCCCCACCCCAAGTTTGGGAAGCATATCAGTGCCTGCATTGCCAAGGGTTGCAGGTCTTACCAGCCAAAGGACGAGGCGCCAGCCAAGGCCCAGGCTCCAACTTCTACTCCAGCTCAGGCCCCCAGAGGTGCCCAGGCCCCTGCGAAAGCTTCACAGTAAAAGCCTCTTATCTGCTGATCTAAAAACAGAAGAACTGGTGTGATCCCTGGAATGCCATCTGTAGGGGGCTGGTGTCCTCCTGTGCTCTTTGTACAAATAAACCTGAGGCAGGAAAAAAAAGGAATATTTCTTCTTTCTTTCTGCATATCTCACATGAAGAATTGAATTTTATCAAAGAAATAAGAAAACATAGGATGCATTTATTTTAAAAGTTGTTCATGATGATCTTGGACTGAGAGTTCCTGGAGGATTTATTTGTGATGACTTTAGGAATAGACATGCTCACCTATATCAGTTTGGTTTCTAAGGGCAGCAGGCCCTTCCACCAAATTCCTGACTACAGGGGAGAAGCTCGAAGAAATCTTAGGCAGGGAATCTTACTTCGGGAAATGGTGCCTATTTATTAGTGGTTACCTTCTGCTCCACAGTTTTCCTAGGATATTTGTGCATGTCAAATTACATAGTATATGAAAGGCACCTTTGCAAATTAATAGTAGTATGGCCTGGGCAGTACTATTACAAGTAAGGGCATCTGTGTATCTATCAATTTGATATTTTATAAAGTCCAAGTTTACTATAAAACAGAAAACTAAAGAGCAATCTTTTAATCCATTTTTAGAATTCTCTTGAGATCAGGCCTTTAAGTCTTTGCAAATGGAAATTTATTAAAGAAAAAAATTATTTTTCTCACCATTTTTATCACACTAAAAAAGTCAGAACATTTCTCAAGGCAAATACCCCTAGTGGTTAGCTGCTGGGACCTAATTTATATAGACTAAATTCTCTAAAAATGATACTATGAAGTGTGAATTTTCAACTTATTCCCCTCTGGTTTGCAATAAATTTATTTTGAAGTATTTTTATTTTACAGGCTTGACTTCTTCACAAGTCTTCATGAAGTCAGCATGAAATATTACTTCTTGTCACTGAAGGGAAAGGAAATGGACCACTTTCTGCCAATAGTTATATAATATCAAGGCAGCTTAAAGACACCCAAGGCTTTGGGAACAGGAAGAAAATATGGGCTTCTAGTTGTCTTGAGACTATAAGGCCATAAAATGACAAAAATATATTCTTTTCTGTAAAATATCAAACGCTGATGTTTTAGTTTTAAAGAAAAATTGAACACAAAATACAGAAAGTTCCCGTCTACTTCCTTTATGATTTACAATTTGCATTGTCATAGTGTATTCATTATGATTGATAAGCCAATACTGACACTGTCCTGTGGGCTAACGTCCATGCTATATGCAAGGGGTATTTCTATGTGCATCCCATCTCTGAGATTTCATGATAATAAAATGATGCATATTTGTCCCTGCAGGGTCATAGGAAGTAGTCTAAGCTCTCACTATTTATCTCCCTCTCTCCCAAGCCCTGGCTACAATTGCTCTACATGTGGTCTAACAGTTTTGCCTTTTCCAGAATGTTATAGTTAGTTTTATATCATGCATCTATATTATGTAGCCTTTTCTTATCATCTTTGTTCATTCATCAATATTCATTTAAGATTTCTCATATATTTTGTATAGCTCAGAAGCTCATGTCTTTTTAATTGTGACACTCATTTTATGAGAATACTATACTTTGTCTTTCCATTTATTTACTGAAGAACATCTTGTGTTTCTAATTTTTAGCAATTATGAATAAAGCTCCCATAACATTCATGTGCAAGATTTTAATGTACACATACTGTAGTAAATGCTGAGCAGCAAGTACTGTGTTATTTGACAAAATTGCATTCAGCTTTATAAGATACTGCCAAACTGCATGTCAAAGTGAGAAAAATTTTAACTTTTTTTCAAAGTAGCAGAAAGATATACATTGGATGTTATGAATTTGTCATTCATGTATTACATAATATTCAAGACAAATTCAAGAGTAGACAAGGGTATATGATTTTTTGGCATGAAGAGAAAGCCTAATGCTACTCACAGATGATGAAAAAAAAATTATTTTAAATATTCTATGGTTTTATGTAACCCTTATTTTAATTGGTGTCATATGCATAGCCCCATAACAAACCTTGGCACAGAGGGTCAGTAAGAGACCCTATTTATAAATATTAGTCCCATCTTTATTTTTATACTATTCCATGAATTTGTTATTCTCAGAATCCTTCAGCAACAAATAAAGGCCCCAAAGAGCCCCCTTGCCACTATCATGACCTTGTAATAGCTCTGCCAAGAGCCAGGAGAACCACAGGGACCTGCCTTGTGTCCTTTTTCTCTCTGCCAGACTGGTGTCCTTGACCTGGGTCAAAACCAGTCACACAGCTGATTCCAAATGTTGCTCCTCTAAGACTCAAGCTTTTATTACAGTGTATAGCAGCTTCCACTGCCCTTACTAATTGCCCAAGGACCTTTTATCCACATCCTTAGCGTCCAATAAATGGACCATGGAATCCCTTATCCACAGGAGACATGTTCCAAGAAATTCTTATAAATACCTGAAATTGTAGGTAGCAGTGAGCCCTATTTTCTTATATATTATTTTTTCTTACACATGCACACTATGATAACACCTGAACTATCAGTTAGGCACAGTAAGAGATTAACAACAAATAATACAATCGAATAATTATAAAATACACTTTAACAAAAATTGTGTAAAACTTATGAATTGTTGATTGTTGGAATTTCCCATTCACTATTTTCTCATTTGGGTTGAATCTGGATAACTGAAACCACAATAAGTGAAGCTACAGAGGAGAGGTCATTAGTCTGTGCGTATTCCGGTAACACAACTTCCTCTTCCTCATTTCTTCTGTCTTCCTTTCTTTCTATAATTTATTGCGTATAGACTTTCTGAGTGAAAGGCATAAGATCATGCTTTGTGTGGATGAGCTCTGAACTTTATATATAGAGAGAGGCAAGCCAGTAACCAGAAAATTACAAGAACATGTATTAAGTGAGATATGTGATCAAAACTTTCTGGAAACTTGCTCTTTCTACAGAAAGGGGTGGAATGTTGCCCCAGGGTGTGATGGGGTGGAGGGTGAGCTGAGCCTTGAGACGGATGTGTGAGTCCCCCTCAGTGTACCACCCCAATTCCTGGAGATGTTTGTTTGCACACATCTGAGAACTCCTTTTTCTCTAATTTGACCTGAGTCAAGTTCTGCTTGCAATTGAGACAAAACCCCAGTACTCTACACAGCTCAGAATATAGGACTGAAGTGATCGTCTCCTGGAAATCTGCCCCGAACAGTAAACATTCTTTGTTTTTTAGAGGGAAAAAATCGAATCAGTGTCACAGTGTCTGGACAGACCGAGCAGCATCAACACCACTGGGGATGTGGTTAGAACTGCAAATTTCTGGGTCCCACCTGGACTCCATGGTTCAGAAACTTGGGTACATTGTACAAGCTCTCCAGGGATCTCAGAGGCCAGCAAAAGTTCTGGAACACTGCTTTAGTCAATTTTAGCTATCACTGAAAGGAAGACTGAAATTTTAATTAAGTCTTGTTTTTGTCCTTCATAAACCAGATTCTAACTAATTAAAAATATACACCTGGCACTGTAGGAAGGAGACAGGAGTCTGGTGTAATTGGAACTGTGTACTATGTGTAATGTAATCTATTGCTTCAGTTTCTGGAGATAAAACCCATCTTTAGAAACACTGCAAGAGTACAGAAAGCATAATAAAGGTGAGTGAACTGTAAAAAGCAAAGGGCTGTATTTGCCATGTCCAGTAGTAAATGTTTATAGCACCTCATAGGCCAGGTGAGGAAGCACAGAGATCCACGTGAAGGCCTTGAGAAGTGTTGGCAGGGCTGGGGGCTCACCTTAGTGAGGTCAGGGAAAGGTGGTGAAGGGCCAGGCTGTATTGATAAATATTTACAGGCAAATCATTGAAGAATGAGAGGAGTTCTATTATAGTCGAAAGGCAATAGGTCATTTTTGAATAGTGGCATCTGAAACTGGAAACAAATTTGTTGCTAAAATACAAATTGGAGGAAATTGCTTTTGTGGGAAAACATTTCCTCTCCTCAGTGGGTTTCTCTTTTGTGTTCTGCCTGTTTTAGTAGTGGAATTTCAGAGCAACTGGGATCTCCTGATAGGGGCCAGTTTCTGTTCCAAGCTCTACACCACAGCCTTCAGCCAGGTGCCTGTGCCTGGGGTCTGCTTTTTCTCCTGAGAGATAATACCTTGATGCCTCACTCTATGTCAAATGTTATAAAATCTGCAAATGATTATTTTTAAATAAAGAGCACTAAAAAACGTGAGCCCAGGGAGCCTATGATGGTTACTGCAATCTTCCCTTTACCCTTACAATGATTTCATAACCCATGAAGACTGTAAATCATGACCTTGAGCTCGATACTATGAAAATGTTTGAACAGAGAAAGGAGTTTGTCTCTCTGAAGAATGTGATAAACAGCAAGAAATAAAGACAGATAAACTGCTTTCTAAACAATAATGACCCAATTCTGGCATCAGGCACCAGGAACTTAAACTAAATTTTGAAAAAGACTGACAAAACCAATGGTTGGTAAGGACTAGGAATAATCAGAATTCTCAAATACAGGTAAGGGTATAAAGTTGTACAACCACTTGGGGAAAAGAGGTACCATTTTGTCAAGGAAACTAAATATATACCTCCTTTATTACCCAGCAAATCTACTTGAAGGTATTTATGCAAGAAACAAAAAAAAAAATTACACCCATGAGAAGGCTTGGACAAAAATGTTTACAACAGCTTTCTTTACAATAGCACTGACTTGAATCAGCACTAATGTTAGTTAATAGGATAATGAATACACAAATGATGGACTGTTCATGTAAGGAAATAATATTCAGTAATAAGATGGGCTAAAGTACAAATATGTGCCTTATGGAAAGATCTAAGGAATGTGTTCAGTGAAAGAATCCTAGTATGACAGTGTATATTCCTTTCCATGGACTCTATGTTGAAAAAAAATCTAGTAAAGTTTCTGGGATGATAATACTATTCTCTGTAGATTTTACAAATCTGGATTATATAGGCATATGTAATTATCAGGTTCAGTGTACTTAAATATCTATCCATTTCATTGTATATAAATGTAACTCAAAAGCAATGCTACAGACAAATACTAAACTCTTTTGATGTGTAGTGTAAAGAGTTTAGAAATGAAGTACACTGAAAGTCTTCAATCTACTTTGAGGTACCTGAGAAAAATAAAAGAAGCTTGATCTGCTGAGAAGTTCGGGTAAATGGATAAATACTGGATAAAGTATGCATAGCACAATGGAAAAGTAGACTACAGAAAACTAAAGGGAAATGTTGAGAGAAAAATTTCCTTTATGTATGAATCACCTTGAAAATTTGAAAAAGATGTACTCCTGGATCTTCTCTGCAAATATTTCAAAAGCTGATGTTAGGATAAGAGTGTTTTCTAAGCTTTTCGGGACAGTCATTGACAAATTCTGTGAGGTGTACACAGAGGACACTTTCTGTGCCATGGTTCAGGTATAAGCTAAACCTATGAAAATGTCCCCACAGTCATTTCCTCTTCACAACCCAAGGCAAAGTGCATTCTAATAGGGCTTAGGGTTTTTTTTTTTTTTTAATTTTATTTGTTTATTTATTTATGTATTTTGTGTGTGTGTGTGGCCAGCTCAGCCCACCAGGGGGCGGGGCTGGCTGGCATGTGGTGCTGGGGATTGAACTGTGGTCTTTGTGCTTTGCTTAGCTTAGTTTGTTCTAAGTAGGTGCATTAGACCACTGAGCCATTTCACCAGCCCGAGGGCTTAGGGTTAAATCATGGAGTAAACACTGAAAACATTTTTAAGCATTATGAGCCTTAAGGCTTAGTACAATCTAGTGTGGCAGGTGTCATGATGGCTATTTTATATTTGAAGACACCAAGGCTAAGAGAACTTAAGTGAACTTTGATTTGATTGTATATGTAGTACCAGCTAACTTCAAGAGCCATGACCAGAAGGTCTGCACAGAGACCCACATTCAGAAAAGCCCTGTGTTTATGGACAATGTTCTGTTGTCCCCTCCTGAACTTCTTAATTTTGTCCTTGAGTCTGTGCTTTAAAATGGAGTCTATTTTTTGTTCACTTTTGTCAGAGATGGGTATTCCATTGTCATCCAAATATTGTAGGTGTATGAATTCAGGAACATATTCCAATATAGTCCAGTACTCCACAGTAGTAGTGGGTTATCCACAGGACTGGCAATGTCCGAATCTGATGACTTGAGCCTTCCACAGCTCAGCATATTAACATGGCTTCACTTTTCATACCTTGTTTCTACACTTTTATAAATGAAGGACAATTTTGTATCTATATATTCAGAATAGTTAGGATAGATATATAGCTACTTTCTCTTAATTCAATAAGAAAGAAAGATCTATACTGATAGTGTCTGGACATGATACCATGTATGCATCTTGTGCTATGAATGACTACCACAAAGCCAACAATATGCAATGCATTAATTGTGGTAACTTTCCTAACAACCTGTTTTGAAGTTATCACATTGCAATTTTTCTTGATAAAATTAATAAAAAAAATAAAATGAAGTCTAAGGGGACCATGGAGCATGCACCAGGATCTTGGAGCCTTGACTAGGAGTGGTCTTCCCCCTTAATTTAGATGCATGGATACTGGCTTTCATATCCCTTCCTGCTCCTGGGATTGCTGCTAGACTAGGAGTAGGGAATTATTGTCTGTCTGCAAAGATAAGACTCATGTTCCATTGTAACTGTCAGTCCCCAGCTGGGCAAGCCCAGAGGAAAGGGAGAGAGAGCCTGGTTTGTGCCCTGACACTGTGCAGGGCAGTTGTGTTCCCACCCACTCTGAGCTAGGACCTACTACTAGAACTACTTTTCAAAGGTCCACACCATTTGCCAACACCACCACCCTGAGAACCCTGCCTGCAACACACAAGCCTTTGGTGATGCTTACATTATATTCATAGCACAGCAGCTACATGGTCCAATAGGGGTTGGCATTTTCATTCTGCCCTGACTCCTGCAAACTATGTAACTACCTTTGCACAGAGTATATGATGGCTGATAAATGATAGTCTAGACCCTAAATCCAACTCTACCTTACTCCAAAGTTCTTACTTTAAGCAACAGGTATGTTTAAGGCACTGACTGAGGTCCTGTGAAGTATACAGATAAGCACCAACTGCATATTCTTGCATCAGAAGCTTCAGCAGTGACTAAATTATGATCTCTTCCCTGGAGAGGCTGCTCTGAGATGATATGGATGAGCAAAACTAGAAGCAGGAAGATCATTTAGAAGAATTTTCACTCAAAGCCAAAGTGAGAGGTCATAGTCACATAGACTGGAGCAGGTTAGTTAGGGATGGACAATTGCTGAAGTAAACAAACTCAAACATGGTGATGAAGACAATATAGAAAGGACTTGTTGATTGCTTTGCTTTGGGTGCAAAGGAAGTTAAAGGTGATCCCAGATTTCTTTCATCTCCTCTCTAATCCTGCTCAACACCATGTACATTCTCAATCCTCAGTTTCCTTCCTAGGAATATTGCTATAAAAAGTTTAGTGAGTATTCTTGTAATCTTCATTCTATTTTATAAGCATCATAACACAAATGCCATATGTATATATATGCAATCTTTTTTAAAATGGATTTTTTCACTATTATTTTGTAAGCTGAAGTTTTATTTAATTGGAAACTTGGTAAATCTGTCTGTCTGACTATCTATCATCTATCTATTTCCCTATCCATGCAAGCTTGAGGTAGGAGAAGGCACAAAAGAACAGTGGCCTCTTACAAAATCAATAGCATAGATTCAAGGAAAAGCTAAATTGTCTTGTGGCTGCTGCAAGGCCAGGAAGAGAGGGGTGTTTCAGTCATGCAAGTTTGATTTAGTGATCATGCTGCATAATTCATGAGAAAAAATGGAAAAATTTTAATATAGCTTTTAATGTATTGTAATGTGTTCTTCTTTGGTGTCAGGAAAATCAGCACACTCAATACATGTGTGTGCACTACATTACAGTATATTCTAAGCTAACTAAAAATCATCATCATTATTTCTTATGTACTTAGGGAATCAGGCTCTGTTAATGTTAATACAATGTCACATGATGGAAGAAGACACATCTGATTCTTAAGTTTTCATTTATTTTAAAGATAATTTATCTATTTAATGAAGATTAGTTCATTTGTTTTATACCACCGTAGGGGAAGTTATTTTCATCTCCTTGAAGCAATTGGTTTTTTTTTCAAGTTTTAATTTTTTTATCTTTTAAAGAGAGTACAAATTAGAATTAAAACAGAAAAAATTAAAAGTGGTATGGATTTTCACCTAACAAAGTAATATGAATTTCACAGCATTTGTTGTACTACATGGTGTTGTCTTCCAATCATTTATTCAAGTTACCAGATATATGCATGTAAAATTGCAGTTGCTTTGTTTGTTTTTGGTGTTTTTATTTTACTGTATTTTTATTGAAATGTTTCTTAGGGGAGGTTTATTTTTTGTTCTTGGTGCCAAGGACTAAAATCAGGGCTCCCAGCTTGCTAGGCAAGCATTCTACTGTTGAGTCAAATCCCCAGCCCCTGTGTATGTAAAATTGTAAGAAGAAGAAAAAAAAGAAAGAAATGTATAGAAAATTAAGAAAACAAAAAAATAGAAACAATTAAAAAAAGGAGACAAAACAAATTAAAGCATTAGCTGCTTCTTTTCATAGCCCAGTAGAAATGTGCAGTACAGTTGTCCAAACTGTCATGCTTACTACATAGATAAAATCTCTTTCCACCGAGCTCTCTCCTGACCTTCTCAACTCAGTTACTCTTTCCTTTTGAATAAGTTCATTACCTTTTACCAGTGTCTATTGTACCCTTCAGATCCATTTTTCTCTTTCAGATAGCAATCATTTTGAAGTACAAAATAATATCAATATTTTTATTTTGTCTTTGAATATATTATCTGTATATTCTTGTTTCTTCAAATATGATCTTGACTGGTATTTAGGAATATGTTTATCCATTTTTGTTTCTTTTTAAGTCTCCTTTGTTATGTTTCAACATCCCACTTTTTGTACTTATCTTTATCAGCTCTTATAGTCTTAGGTTTTGATTAAACTAGAAAAAAGTTGATTTAGTGACCATGCTGCATAATCCATGAGAAAAAATGGAAAATTTTTAATGAACTACATTAATGAAATTGTTCCAATTTTGTGTTAATGCATAATCACTTGTTGAGCACAAGCAAGAATCTGTGAGCACATTGAGGGACTCTTCTCCCAAGTCTATCTTTTTCTTAATTCAAGTTTTAGGAATATAGTAATGCAAGTTGGCATAGAGGAATGACTGACTTTGAATAGTGAGATTGACTGTATTTATTGATACTGATGTAACATGCATCAATCATTCATCTATCCTATTCAGATAAAGTCTTATTTCCTAATGTAGTTACTCTGACTTTTTCATGAGTTGGTTAGTGACCCTAAAGTAAAAAATGATGCACATCAGTTTGCAGTTATAGATAACAGAAAGACCCTACTTTTTTTCTTTCTTTTCTTTTTTTTTTTTTTGACAGGGTCTCACTATGTAGTTCAAGAACTGCCCTTGAACTCACTATGTACATCAGGCTGGCTTTGAACTTGTGGCAATCCTCTTGCCTCAGCCTTCTGAGTGCTGGGATTATAAGTACTGGCCATCATGCCTGGAAAACTCTACCTTTTTGAAGCATTAAATAATTCAGAACAAACAATTAGATACTGGAAAAGCAAGCCCTATCTCTTCCATAGTAAAAATTTGAGAATCAGGGAGCCATTATCCTAAATTTCTATACTATTCTGGGTTTAGAGTGTTATTTTCTTATACATGGCTCTCATTTTACATAGCCTGAACTATGATCTGGAAATGAAGGATGAGGTCAGTAAATTGACAGGCTCCCAAATCAGGTACCCCTTGAGAAATAAGGGCAAGAAAAATAGATGTATTACTTGCTATTATCTGGCTGCCTATGGACTTTCATATTAAAATTCAACCATGATTTTCTGAAATTGATATAACCTGAACCACGGCCAGAAACTCTAGCTGCAAGGGAGTCCAGAAAAGGAAATTTTAAATTCCTTTTAGTACAAGCAGATGCACCAGAAGAGATTGGGAACTGATGTGAAGGGACCCTGTAATGTCCTATTCCATCGTGAATTTTCATTTTCTACGATAATTTCCTCTGCTACACAAAGGATACTCTTCAATTTTTTCCACTTCAGAAAATATTACATCCCATTTGTTTCTCTTCTTCCTTTTCACTTTTTTCTTCTTCTTGCTCCTCACACTTTGTATCCTGACTGTCTTTTTGTTATGCTGACCCATACCTTGTCTGATCTATAGTTGTAGATCCATAAGTTTATGATACAATGAGTATTTTCAGAAAATCCCAGAGAGATCCATAAACAATTTGAGTTATTGGAGAATTCACTAAAATTTTTAGTCATTACAATTCTTAGTCACATGTATTCATATAAATTTTAAAACTTCAAAGGTTTAGATCTCTGCCTATCACTATCCCATTGGAAGACTGTGACATTGTTTTCCTCTTCCATGACTCTTCCAGATACTTTAAAAATGCATCTTCTCATTTGCTCTCTTTAATCAAAAATATTCTGTGGCTCCCTGTTCCCTTGAGGAAAATGTACATACAACCTCTGAAGGTCAAACAAAAACCAATTAGTTTTTGGCATGTCTTCTCTTCCATGTATCATATCTTGTCTTTCCCCTCTTTCCCATCCCATCCAACTTCTGTGACTTCTCACAAATCAGCAAGCTTCACACATTTGTGTCTTTACATACAGACTCCTTTCTGAGAAATATCTCATTTATATCCTCCCTATTTGATGGATACCTACTTACATATACTACAAGAAGCTTGAATATACAGTTGGGCTTGTGTTCTTATTTCTAATAAGTGTTGACTCAGTGTTAGTCTTACCACCTTGACCAAGTTGCTTCGGCCACTTGAATTTCTGTGTATTCTAAATCCCCTATTCTCACATCTGGTATTTTATAATCTCCTTGTCTACTATATTCCTGGTTCTTTGAGTCAGACACATTGAAGGATTCATACATCTACTTCTTCATCTCCCCCACTTGATGACCAGCAAGATCTCATAGTCCTTCACTTCTGAGTAAGACACCAAGCAAAGGGCTGACCAAATAGCTCAGCAGATTAAAGCACCTGTTTAGGCAGATGCAGTGGCTGGGGTTTAATCCTCAGCATGCCATGCTGGCCCTGACAAAGGGGCACTCTGAGATGGCAATTGAGACTTGGTGTGGTGGCACACACCTGTAATCCCAGCTCTTGGGAAGCTGAAAACAGGAGAATCACTATGAGTCCAATCTACGTAGTTAGACCCTAGAGACCCTGTACTAAAACAAAAATTAAAAAATAAAAAAGACAGCAGCCAAAGAATTAGAAAAGGAAAAAGTATTAGATATGGATTTTGAGCCATTGGCAAGATTTGGGTAGGTTTCCAGGCAAGGAAACAAGGATAAGCAGAGGTAAGAAGGCATATGTGATTATGCATGTGAGACAGGGGAAAAGACAGAAAGCTAGAATAGTGGAACCTTAGTTTAGTTAGGTAGTAAGATAACTCACTGAAGCTCTGAAAAGCTAGACATTGATTGATTATTTCACCATGAAATAGGTAAATTGGGGGAAAGAGCACATGTATTGTGCAAAGAGTGAAGAACAAAATCATGTTGATTTTGAAACAGAGAAGACTTCTATAGGCTACAGCTGATTTTTCTGATTCTCCTTATATGCCATACCCATTTATAAAATTTGAGAGTGGGTTTAATATGCATATGGAGTTTTTGTCTTATTGTAAACTTATAAATAATAGTTACATATACTTATGGAGTAGAAAGTGATTCTATGATTTATGAATAAAATGGAAATAAGTAAATGAAGCTAATTAACATATCAATCATCTTAAATACTTATTTTTGTATTGAGAATATTTGAAATTGACATTCTCTGTGATTTTAAAATGTATAATATAACATCATTAATTATATTCAGTGTAATACATTTCAAAAGTTATTCTTACTTTCTGACTGGTACTTTGACCATCTTCTCCCTCTCCCCATCTCCCAGCATCTAGTAACCACCATTCTACATTCTGTTTCTGACTTTTATTTTTCCAGATTCCACATGTAAGTGAGATTCCCAAGGCATGCATTTGTTTTTGTAAGCTTATTTCAGTTAATGTAGTGATCTCTAACTCCAACCACACTGTTGAAAATGGCAAATTTCTCCTCCTTTTTGAGGATCAATAGTATTCCGTTGTGTATATGTATCACATTTTCTTTGATATTTGACAGTTGTTGGAGACAGATCTATAATTGGATATTTTAAATCATGCTACAACTTCTTGAGAATACAGATATCTGTTCAATGAATTTATTGGGACCTTTTGGGTTAAACACTCAGAAGTAGAAATGCTGAACCACACATAGTTCTAGTTTTTGGTTTTCTAAGAAAACTACTTACAGTTTTGTGTAATTGCTATACTAATTTACATCCCCATAAACAGTATGGAAAGGTTCCTTTTTTCCATATTATTTGCTGTAGTTGTTATATTTTGGGAAGGGTTAAAATTTGTTTTATAAAAAAGGCTTTCTAAAATGTATGGGATTCTATCTTGTAGCTTTATTTGAAGTTCTTCAATGATTAGTGATACTGAGAATTCTTTCATAAGGCTGCTGGTCATATGTACGTTTTATTTTGAGAAGTATCTGTTCAGGTCTCTTGCCCATTACTAAATTGGATTGTTTTTCTTATTATTGATTTCTTTGAATCCTCATATATTTTAGTATTGACTTCCTATTGCATTTCTGGCTTGCAAATACTGTCTCTTCACTCTTTCCTCTGCTGTGAAAAAGATTTTTAATTTGATGAAATCCCATTTGTCTTATATTTGCTTCAGGTGCTTATTTTTTCATGGTCAAATCATCCAAAATAATTGCACATATCAATATTGTACTATTTTATTGTGATGTTTTCTTCTAGTGATTTTATACTTTTTGTCTCGTTTAAACTTAATACATTTGAAATTGGCTTTTGCTTATGCTATAAGAAAAAGACACAATTTAATCCTTGGCATGTGGGTATCCAGCCTTTCCTAGTACCATTTATTAAAGAGATTGTCTTTTTTTCATTGCGTATTTTGTGTGTGTGTGTGTGTGTGTGTGTGTGTGTGTGTGTGTGCAGGGTCTCACTACGCAGCCCAGACTTGTAGTGATCCTCCTGATTTCTGCTTCCCTAGTGCTGGGATTACAAGCATGCTCCACCACTCCTGGACTCCATTACCAGCTCAGCGCACCTGGGGGTGGGGCCAGCATGGCATGCTGGTCATTGTGTATTCTTGATATTTTTGTTAAAATCATTTGACTATTTATGCATAGGTTTATTCTCTATTCTGTTCCATTGACTGTCTATCTTTATGCCAGGAACATGATGTTTTATGTAAATTAGAATCTGATTAAATGTTAACTAAATGTGAAGGAAAAATAATATTAAGGCATACTTAATCCATTGCCTTAGTTATGTTGGGGCTGTAGCATCCCAAGAATCCAGGGATGTTTCATCACACATAAATCTTGTAAACGACTCAAATGCCCACTAACCAAGGAATGAATTAAAAAGATGTAGTATTTTATACAATGAAGTACTACTCAGTCATAAAGAAGGATAAACCTGAGATTTTTACAGGTAAATAAATATTCACTCATAATTAAAATGAATCTGACTCACACGTATAACTAGTGTCTTGTCTCCCTGTTGTGAGAAACTGAGAGGGTAATCAGGCTTAAAATGTACAATAGATGTTGTGAAATGGAAAGAAATTATTCAAACGGAAAAAGGAATTAAGATGGGAGAAAGAGAAAAGAACAGAAGGGGCAAATACAATTCAGCCATACTGTTAATGTCTCTAAATTTATTTTAAAAGGAGGTTTGTGCTAGTATTGATTGGAAAAAATTTATGCACAATCTTATACTCTGAGAACTATTTTAAAGATAACATGCAATGTATTAACTATCGTTATTCTCTGTTATTTTGTAATAAAATTTTATTTTACCTGTTTTCTATTAAATTAAAATTAATGGCCATAGCAAATATTTTATCATAAGCAGTTTGCATATCATCCTTTAATAACTAAGTTCACAATTAATAGACACAGCTGGTCATTATAGTATCAATGAAGTCGAGAACAAAATTAGAACTGAATACTTTATAGAGGAAACCAATGTAGAGTATCTAATATAAACAAGGCAGAAAACAACGTACATAGTTTATCTAGTTTAAACCTCAAGATGGCAGAAACTACAGATGGCAGAAATCACTAACCTTAAAGAAATTATAGCTTAGAGAATTCAAAAAACACCCCCAGTGAGACCTAGTTATAAATAGAAGAGCTTTTGTTTAGGCCCCTGTCTGCATATAGCGTTGGAAAATAGGACACAAAATCATTTTTAGTAGTCTAACAAATGTGTTAGTAACTTATCTTACAATAAAGGCTATTGAGTACCTTAGTTATGAGAAGAACATTTCTTTAAAAAGAATTGATTTCTGACTGGGCAAATTCTAATTCAGACACATACTTACTTTTAAAAAAAAAAAATAGTATTGGAAAGGAAAGATTGGGATGAAGAAGAGAAAGTAATTATTTGCTTAGAAATGGTCATTAATCCACTCTTTTTTAGCCCTCAAAAACCTTGTGAAATTCACCTCAGTTAATTTAGTTACCTTTTCACCTAATATTTAAGAAATACAATCTGAAATCCACTGAGATGAGTTGTAAAATTAAAATGCAGAATTGTTGTACAGGCTCTAAGGGAGCACTGGTTATGTGAGATTCTTTGGGGACTGGTGTGGTGTCCCAACCCTCTACTCACCTCGAAGTTCTCTCAGTTCTAAATTCTGCAGGTCTCAATGTGAGTAGCACAGAGCCCGGTGGGGACCAACTGGGGTTCTTGAGCAGTCATTTAAGTAATACTGCTATTATCTCTAAATTACTTAATTTTTATTCTTTTGACTCAGAAACATAATTTTATTGAAAGGTAGGATAGTGAATTTAGTGAATGTGACCTTAACTGGAAAAATTGGTTCTATAGCCCATTTTCTGCAGTTGATAGTCCTTTGTAAACTAGGAATGGTGTTCTTGTTATGGCCTCGCTCTTCAGCTGCAGGAATCAAAGGTTCACTGGGAACAGTAATGCACTGTTGTAATAACATAACCATGTGACCCTCCCACGTCTACATACCATTACACATCTTCCTTGCAGGCAATTTTTCATTATATTTCTAGCTTATCACCTATGACCTGTCATGCAATTCTCTCTCTCTCTCTCTCTCTCTCTCTCTCTCTCTCTCTCTCTCTCTCTCTCTGTATTTTAGACAGGGTCTACAGGGTCTACAGAGTCTCACTGTGTAGATTGGACTCATAGTGATCCTCCTGTTAACAGCCTCCCAAGTGCTGAGATTACAGGCAAGTGCCACCATGCCCAGTCTCAATTGCCATCTCAGCGCACTTGGGGCAGGGCCAACATGGCAGACCTGGGGATGGAACTCCCAGCCCCTGCATCTGCTTGAACAGGTGCTTTAATCTGCTGAGCTATTTGAACTGCCCCAATTCTTTCTTTAAAAGAAGTAATTTTGCATAATTGCAACCTGTATTTCAATAAAATATAATCAGTCTCTGTGGATGTTGATGATTGAGTATAATTATAAATGTCCATTTACGTATTCAGAAGTCCATGGTACGATAGAGGGAAAAAGTTGGATTTTAGAAATTTTTGCTTTTTCTCCTCTCTAAATCTATATAAATGATTTCTAATACTTCATCTTCCAGGCAGGGCAGAATTTACAATGTTCATGACATCCCTGAGTGAACTCATTTCACACGGAGAAATTCCACAAGTAGCTAGGAAGTGGCAGCCCCTTTGATAAGCTCACCAGGTTCACGGAATTGAGCCACAACATTCTCATTAACTTTGTTTGGAGTAGTGATTAATGATAATGGGGAGAGACAAATCCAAGCTAATATAGATAGGGAAATGTTACTTTCCTCATCCTCCAAAATTTGGTTATCATTGGATAAACATTCCTTTCCGTGGAAGCCTTCCTTCTTCCCTCATGCTGGCCTGCTGGCAACACTGAGAACACAGAGCACAGAAGGACATGGAGCCTGTCTTTGCCTAACCAAACACTCTCACCCTCATTCAAGACAAGCATTCCTTCCACACTGTGATCACCTCAGGTTCTACCTCTCGTTTCATTAGTGTTCTGCGCACACCACTTCTAAACTTCCTGGAACTTGGAGCCGGGGAGATGGCTCAGTGGAATAAGCACTTCCCTGGCAAGCACAAGGGCCTGAGTTCAATCCCAGGTTCCGCCAAAATACATACATGCGTACATACATACATACATACATAAAAAAAAAATAAATGAACTTCCTGGAACTAAACTACAGGCAGCATTTAGGCAGTTAGATGCAGTCTCTGCTCACTGATGGCTGAGAGTTGCTCCCTGGGGAGAAGTGCTCTGACCACCTGAGAGAAGCTGGAAAATCATGTGCCATGGTGTAGAGTCTGGCTGGCGACTCTGTGGACTCCGAAAGCAGACGAGGCTCATGCCGAGAGAGCTGGCTGCCGCAGCTGCCCATTGTGCCAGTTTTCCTTTGCACCCGAAGTACTTCACTGGAGTGAGAAATAGAAACGTCATAAAACCGCAACTCGCACGCTGGCATCATTAGTGATATTTCCCGGCCTGTTGATAGACTTTCTTGGGGACACGAATCGCTCTCAGAGTCTGCTGAGACTCAGAGCCTGAGGCATTAGATGAATTGAGGGCTAAAACACAGGCAGCTCTCAGCTGGCGGCTCTGAGTTCTGCAGGATCCCAGGATGCAGGGACATCCTTACTTGTAAGGCCCCCCAGAAGGCCTGCTGGGGCATCAAACTTGAATTACATTTAATTGAGCGACTGTTTTCTGGTTAATCTAAGAGGGAGAATGTTGCCAAGACACCATTTCAACTAAACAATGATCTGTACGTAAATAAAATTTTCAGGGGGAAGAAAAAAAGAAGTAAGGGGAAAAAGTACATATATACAAACATAATTAAGGTGATTTCTATTAGTTCATTGAAAGGAACAGTTAGTGCTTAAATTGCTTGATCAATTTTGCATGACTGTACCTAGATTATCTCCGCACCTACTTTGAAGATAAAAATATGCGGTGTTGCTATTGTTAATTTCCTACCATCTTATTTTGAAATTCTGTATCATTTTTTTATTGGTTTTTTGGTTTTTGGTTTCTTTAAAAGAAAAAAATACTTCAGAAATAAAAAGTGAGCCAGATAGCTCAGCGAACTAGCTTAGGCAGAGCACAGCAGCTGGGGTTCGATCCCCGGCCTGCTGTACAGGCCCTGCCCTTGGGGTGCACT
>NW_004524599.1:6213854-6231558 GCF_000260255.1 Octodon degus
CTGAAGGTCACTTTCTCCAGTAGTTTAGCTACCTGGGGGATGGGGAATGGATTCAGAAATCTGCCCCTTTGAACACAGAGCTTTTGCAGTTTATATAATGTGGAATCACTTCACATGTCAAAAAGAAAAATGTTTGGTGCTTGTAAGGCATTGTATAGAACAAGCCAGTGCAAGCAGCCAGATCCATTCTTTTTTAAGGTAAGATCCGGTACAAGAAGTGACAGAAGTTGAAATGAGATTTCTGCCTGTATCTCCATACCTGTATTCATATATGTGGCAAATTCACCTTAGCCACTGCCGAAGTCTCTCCTAAAATGTTGTGTAGGGTATGGCTGCGTGGAGACACAGAAATTCAAAATGTAGTTATGGTTCATCCAAAATGTGCACAAATGGCACCGAATATTAGTATTTGAAATTCCTCAAATCTTTAAGGTTGACATTGCAACACTTGCCTCAAACGCATTTTTGGCAAAAAGAAAACCCTTAATTGTTTTTCAGAGGGGATAATGTATTAGAAATTCACACATGATGAAACCTTGAACCACCAAAAGAATATGAAGAACACCTTGCTCCCAACCGTGCCCCAGAACTGCTCTTCAGAGTGCTGGGAGCTCAGGATAATTGGCTACCAGAGAGAACAAATTACTCAAGCTCCTGCCCCGCGTGCCATCCAGTCTGTTGCCTTCAGGACTTGGCCAGTGGTGCAGGGGGTGTGGACTTCACGTTCCTTCTAGTAATCAGTGTCACTACCGATGATAACTTGGAACTCCTCTGCCACTGTGCCACTGTGTGAAGACATGCCCCGGGAGCCCTGCTCAGACCTGACAAGTCTGCTGTTTTAACAAACAGAAACAAAAGACTGAGTAAATGCAAAATGTCTCACAAAAGGTCCACGCGGATGAGTCTGGGACTGGGAGAAATGCTGAGAATGCTTATCAGAGTTCAGACAAAGGCGAAGGATGCTGTGAGTTCTTCTACCCTTTCCCTTTCAGTGTGGGGCTTAACATGACACAGCATCGTGTGGCAAGCAAAGCTAGAGGGACCCATGCTCTGATTCGTCAGACCCCTTCCCAGCTTTATTTGTCTCCTACAGTAAGCCAGGTGAAAGGCGGATGAACTGTTTCCAACTTATCTAAGCTGAGCTAGTTTGTCTTGACACCAAATGCCATTTATGATTGGGTTCTTCCTCTTGCATTAAATATCACCTGATTCTCTACTTGCTTTGTTCCTTCTTTTTTGGCGGGGATCGTGAATAAGGATTTCATTAACTTCAAATATTATTCCCTTACTTGTTATGTTTTTTCTCTCTTTTGTTCCCAGTAAAACCTACATTTCAAGTGTGTAAAAATTGTGAGTTTTTCTCTGTTCTTCTCTGAATCCCATAGCCCCAGATGTTAAAAGTGGGTTAAATAGTTAAATAATTTGAATTTGAGACTGATTGAAAAACCAAATTTCATCTCTCTAAAAAAAAAAAAAAAAGTAGTAGTCATTTGCAAGCAAGTCTGCCTAGCTGGGACTTCTGTCTCTGAAACTCATCCTTGGGTAACTAATAACAGAAGCTAATGTTTTCTGAAGTTCAGGCTTTCTTTTCTCAACGTTCTGAAACTTCCAGCTTTTATCTTTGATCAAAGGAAATCAGCTTCAAATTTTATGTTTGTATCAATGTTTCTAAGCAATTGATTTTTTTTTCAACAGGGTCTATAGGGTCTCACTACATAGATTGGGCTCGTAGTGATCCACCTGTGTTCAGCCTCCCACAAGCTGGGATTACAGGCGTGCAACATCACACCCAGTCATTCACCCTCTCAGCGTACCCCGCGGGTGGGGCCCAGCACAGTGTTCTGGGGATCAAACACTGGCAGCTGCTCTCTGCCTAAGCAGGTGCTTTAATCCACGGAGCTATTTGGCCAGCCCTCTAATCAATTGATTTTAATTTAATTCTGTCCCTTTTGTCTTGGTGTTCCTGTATTTTAGACAATGACCTTATTTTTTTTAATCTGAGTACAACCCAGATATCAGAAAGAAGAAAGTCACTCAGCATTAAATTATGGCCAATATTGAAAGCTCAGCTAAGACGTTTCTTTAGGTTCACAAAATGTAATCTCAAATCTATTTTCTGTTTGGCTTTAAATTTTCAACAAATTAGACATATAGCCATCTCAGATACCAATGTTTGCATGCAATAATCCTAATGAACTGCTGGTTAGGACTATTAGTTAAGCAACTAGCTACCCCAGGTCACATGGTGAGAAAGCAAGGAACTCAGTATTTTTGAACTTCACAGAGTGTTCCTGACACATTTGAATAAATGCCCATTCCCCAACAACTTCTCAACCTTAGTTTGCCCCTTGGTAATTGGTAGACCCCAACACAAGTTATTAGCATGATGGGCATCAAAGTCAAAACCCTCCCTCAAAGAATATGATCTTCCTGGAGCCAGAGGGATAGCTCAGTGGCATAATCACCTGCCTGGCAAGCACAAGGTCTTGAGTTCAATCCTAGTACTGGAAAAAAAAAAGAGAAAAAAAATATGATTTTTATCTATATCATATCTAGAACTATTGCTAGACAACTCCAGGCCCCATATTATTCAACAAATGCATGCTAAGCTCTTAGGGTACACGGGCACAATTCTAGGTTCTGGAAATATGGCAGTGGTGAATACAGCCGACAAACATCCCTTCCATGTGAAGCTTACAGATTTGTGTGAGAAGAGACAAAAACATTGATCAAGAAAAACAGGGCAACAAATAAATGATGAAGGAATAAATGGGGGAGAAAAATGGAGTAGGAAGAAGGGACAGAGCAGGACTGGATGGGGAGGGTTTAGTGAATGCAATTCTAAACAGGGCCTACTTGGCACAAAGCCATTTATATGAATGCCTGGATGAATCTGGGGGCAACATGCTGCAGGCGCAAGGACCGGAAAGAGGAGAGATCTTGAGATAGGGCTGTTCCTGACATGTTCAGGGAAGGGCACCTATCCTTTCCTACCTTTGTTATCAAGGCGATACAGAGATACATGCACCTGCAGACACTATTCAGCCTGCCTCCAAGGCCAGCTTTCCTAGACTACTTGCAAGTAGAGCAATCACGCCATCAAAGTCATTCTTTATGTGGAGGAGAGATCCTTCCTGAAAACATACATTTTAAAACTCATGAGGAAAGTAAATTTACAAAGCAAAACAATTTCATGATATGTTTTTGAATGTGATTGCACTTAAAAGTTTCTGTTATGCCTGGAGTTATTTCAGAAGAATTTGCTGAAGTTCATGGTGATTAATAAGAAGTGATTTATGAGTGTAGTTGGCAGCCTGTTAAATAGGATGTAGATATAAGGGATTTTTTTTTAAGGAAAAGACTTTAAAGATTACCTGCAATGTTTCTCCAGTCATGTATTCTTAGTATTTTTTTTTACACTTCCAGTATTTACTGGCAATTACAGATATCTTTTTTTCACATCATCTTAAGCAAAACTATTTAATCATTTGTCTTTAGCAAATGCTCTGTTTACCACAGGTATAAAATCTCCAACAAGCAGAACCATATTAAAAAAATCTAAGTACATTGTCTATTGAAACTTCAACACCTTTTTGGGAGGTGCAAAACAGTGTACTATTTCTATTTGGCAATTTATCAATAGGTGCTATAATTCTGCAACAGTTATACATTTGACCTTGTAATTTCACTCCTAAGAATTTCCATGAAATTATAAGTAAAAAGGAAGGATATTTGTTTGCAGCAATGTTTTGCGCAAATCTATTTATAAAAGGAAACATTGTGAACAATCTTGACATATTAATTATGGTTTATTCATATCATAAAAATGATCTTTCTGTAGGATTTCAACAGCACAGGAAGCTACTTATAGTAAATATATAGTTAAGTGAAATAAAGTCAGGACAGAAAATTATAGGCAAAAGCTGTCTAAAGTAAGGAAAAAGTAAACTACATAGCAAAGTACAATAAAGTAAAAAAAAATGCATCTGCTTTGGGGAATTGGGTGTAGTGTATTATTTTACATCTTTATATTTCCTTAACATGGTATCAATAAGACATTCAACAAAGGTATTAATCTCACCCACTGCTACTTGGATGGTCTTAGTAACATTTCACAATTGTTGACTTAAGCATATATTAAAAATCCTTTTCTCTGAGCCTTGTCAAAAAGAAATGACATCAATGATGTCTTAGCAAACAAGGAAGCCAATAACCAGTTGTAGCGAGTAAAAAACTGAAGATCAAGACCATAAAAGAGCCTTCACATTCTAACTGAAAGAATCCCTCAGTGTACATATTTTAGTATCAACACATGCTTAGAAGATGTGTTTGGAGAGATTTGTGTCTTACGTGACCTGCTAGCTTTCTGACCTCACTTTTCTGGTCTTTTCAAAGCTGCTGAAGAGGATAAACCTTAAAACTAAATACACATGCCTACCAGATGAGGTTTACTATGGCAGCATTACTGGTGGAAAACTTGGGGAAATGTGTTGTCATGGACTAATGATAGTATTTGAATGATAAGATTTGGATAAAGAAAATATGTCCTAGACTGAATTGAGTAAGCCACTTCCTTTCATATGCAAAGATCCCATGGATCTCCAAAGCCACTGGGCTCTGGATTCTGTGCAAGACCTGTTAGAGGGAAGGCTGGAAGTGACACAAAGTCTTCAGCTGTAGCCAGTCACTGGGAACCTGTCAAGTGGTTTTTATTTTCCCTTCCAAACACCTAACTTTATCATGAGCATTCACCAAAAGAATTACGACAGGATCAGAGCGCTTGGTCATTATTTGTCAAGATTTCTTCTTCTATGTTAGATTTCCAGAGAAGGAAAAACTATACAGGGCAATCTCTCCTGGTTCTCTGTGTACTCTAGAACCTTTATCTTTGTTTCTTCTTCCCTTGGGGATCTGCTGAGCTACAGCTTCTTGGAGGAGGGCAAAGCAATTGCTTTCACTTGCTTAGTAAGTTGAGCTTTGCTCTACCTCAAATTTACAATCTAGAGTGTGCTTGGGGCAGAGCCCAGCTATGGTCACATTGTTAGCAGCAGTCTCTCCTTGGCCTGCTTGTCCCTTTCTACCATTTTCTAGAGTAATAACAGACGTATACAAGTCTTCCCCACCAGAAATAGAAGCTACAATGTAAGTTACCCAGCCAAGACTGTAATAGACAGTAATTTATACGTCTTTAACAGTATTCTCCCCATGGCTTCAAAAAAATCTACTATTGAGTTCTTATCTGGCAAACTACAGAAATAGGAGTTTTGTTTCCTGTTATTGCAGGACTCATGGAGTTGGAGAAATGCTCTTGATTTCCTTTCATAAAGTTTTCTTTCTGAAACAATCAGGACTGTAGTAAACACTGACCCCAGAAAAAAGGGTTCATTTCGTGAATTTCCAGTAATGCCTGTGCTCCAAGCATTGTTTGTGTCATGTGAGATAGGAAAGTTTAATTATGAATGTCACAAAAATGTTTCATTTGTTTTGATTTCTGATACACTTACCAAAGATTTCCCATATCTGGGGGCTGCGGTGGCCCAGAATAAATCGGTGCCAAAGCTTCCCATTTTCTGCTCTCAACTTCTCCTAAAATGAAACTGCACAGCTTACAAATTCGATAACTGAAGTGTCTTCAAGGTGAAGTTAATCCTGAGCTGCAACCCCCAGTGCTCTTGATGTTCTGGAGAATACTGGTATCTCTCTACTGGCTTTATCAGTGGACTGACTTAGGAATCACATACCCTCTGTCCTAGCATCACACAATCTAGTCCAGCCACCTCTGAAAAAAATCCCACCTGTGACTGCATGAGACGTTGTGGGGGAGGGGGCACCCACACTCAAGCCATGACATCTAGTTTTAGGTTTTGAGGAAAATCCACACTGACTTCCACAATGGGGCAGCAATCTACACTCCCACCAACAGTGGAGAAGGGTTCTTTTCCCCCCATAACCCCACAAGCATTTGCTATTGGTTGATTTCTTGATGATAGCCCTTGTTTCTGGGATGAGATGGATTTTCAGCATTATTTTTATTTGCATCTCAGGAATGACCAGAGATGTTGTATATTTTTTTCATATGTTTATTTTCCATTTATACTTCTTTATGTGAGATGTATATATCATTCAGATGCCCATTTTTAGATTGGTTCTTTAAATTTGGGTGGTCTTATATTTTTGAGTTCTTCATATATTCTAGAATTTAGCACTTTGTTTGAGGAATGGCTGGAAAACATTTTTTCCCCACACTGGGTTGTCTCTTCACCTTCTTGCTGTGGAAAAGGTATTTAATAACATGAGATTCCAGTTATTGACTATGATAGTTTCTGTGCAATCGGGGTTTTGTTCAGAGTCTTTGCCTACATCAATGTCTTAAAGGAGTCTACCTATTCTATCTTGATCAGATTTAGTGTTTCTGTCTTAATAATAAGATCTTTCATCCATTTCAGCTACAGTTTAATGCACAGTGAAAGATAAGAGTCTAGCTTTAATCTTCAGGATGTGGAAAGCCTGTTTTTCCATAACCATTTATTAAAGAGCCCATTTTTATTCCTGTGAAGTGTTTACTTTGTTTGTCAAAGATAGGGTGCCTGAGTACATCTCGAATTGTTTCTGCATCTTATAATCTCTTTCATTTATCCTTGGGTCTGGTTCCCCCCACACACAGTACCATGCTGATTTTATCAGAGTAGCTTTGTAATATAATTTCAAGTCATGGATTGTGAAGCCCCCTGCCTTGCCTTTGTTGCCCAGCATTGCATTATTATTGTAGGTCTCTTCTTGTTCCAAGTGATTTTTAGGATTGTTTTCCCTACCTCTGTGAGATATGCTATTAGAATTTGATCAAGATCACATTAAATATGTATAACACACTGCTGGTGGGAATGTAGACTGGTGCAGCCATTATGGAAATCAGTGTGGAGACTCCTTAGAAAACTTGGACTGGGAATCCCATTTAAACCAGCTATTCCCCTACTGAGAATTTTCACAGAGGATCCGAAAACATGATATCATAGTGATATATGTGTGCCTATGTTTATAGCAGCACAATTTGTGATAGCCAAATCTTGGAAACAACCAAGATGCCTGTCACCTGAGGAATGGATGAAAAAGATGTGGTACTTTTACACAATGGAGTATTATTCAGCTATAAAGATAGATAAACTCGAAGCCTTTATATTGAATTGGATGCCACCTGAAGATATACTCATAAGTGAAATAAATCAGAAACACATGCGTAAATATCATATAGTTTCCCTCGTATTTGAACGCAAAAGAAGAAATACAAATAGGAAGGTATAACACAATTAAAAGGAAAGCAAGAACTTGAGGATTAGACAATGAAGAGAAAGCAAGGAGAAGCGCTAAGAAACGTGACAGAGACAAGCCATACAGTTATATGTACAAGATGGGTAAGGCTACAATCCTGAGAATCTTCAGAAGATTTTCGAATCTAGCAGTTAATTGGAAGGATTTTAACCCTGAATAACTATATATACTGACACCTGTGGACTAAGCAACTGCACTGAAGATGGCAATTTGTAATAGTAGGTTCAGGCTTAAAGTGCCTGTCATTCTGGTCTTCTGAATACGTGCTGCTTGTCATGACATGCCAGTTGCTGCCATGCTGTCTCTCGGGTAGATGATTGTTCAAAAAGGAAAAGGGTGGTGAATGAAGGCAGGAGACCAGAAAAGGAGTGCTGCGGGACTGTCCTGCAACAATGTTGTATATGGTTAGATTTCTAGACTTATGTGTAAACATATATAATTCTTTATTCCTATTTTTAAAATATATTTTAATTTTTCATTTTTTTGTCATATTCTGTAGGGACTTAAAGTTTAACACATCAATACTTGATGAAAAATACCTGTTCCATGTTATGCCTAAGATGTTTGATATTCAGACAGATAGTGAGGCTAAGCTCAACAGCCTAGGTTGTATGGTAGTAACAATAAGCTTCTCTTCTGGATGGTTAACAACCTAAGTTTGCAGACCAAAAATTAGAGAAAAAGGAGGGTTGCAAGGAAAGCCAACATTTTGGCCCTAGCCTTCCAAGGTCAATTAAGACTCAAGACATATGAGAACTTGTACTGTAACATCATGTAACTCAGTTGTGTCCCAAATTTTCTGATCAAAGAGATTATGGGGCCAAAGAGAAAAGTGATCAATGATGTAGAGTGTGCCTAAGGAGAGTCACATGGAGAGAAAACATTCTCTCAGGCTTTCACAGAGAGCAAATTGGCCAAGCAATGGCTGTGACTCATCCACATGGCTGGCACTGACAAAGGATCTACAGACTGTGGTACAAGGTCTCAGGATAAATCCTGAGGGAACTTGACTGACCTTATCAGATCCAAAAGCTACAATTCTTGTTGCATAGGTCTTGCTTTATCTTGGTCTTAACCATCCAGCAGAAAAGTACAAAAACAAAGTATAAGAAGTAAAGCCATGTTGTTATGTTGAGCTATAGGGGACTCAGGTCAACAACTTCAGACATCGCCAGTCAAGTAGAAGACCGAATACTATTATGGACTACTGGACTGTTTTGGAATATTTTTTTGCCGAGTTCACATACCTATAATATTTAGATGAGGAAACTAAATAAAAAAGGGGATACAGATGAATGACCCTTGTATCTGTGTATTCAAAATGGTTAGGATAGATATATAGCTACATTCTCTTAATAAAATGAATAGAGGATTTTGTTCTAATATTGTTTGTAAATAGGATACGATGTCTGCATCTCGTACAACAAATAACCACTAGGAAGGCAGTATGCAATGTGCTAATTATTGGAACTGTCCTACCAATTTCATTTAAAACTGTCTCATTGCTATTTATTCTCAATAAAATTATGGCAAAAAATATGTATGACAATTTTGGAAATATGGTCATTCTCACTATCTTGATTCTTCCTACCCAAAAATAAAAGATATATCTCTGTTTCCGATATTCTCTTTGTTCTCCTTTTCTAGAGCACTGTAGTTTTCAATGGAGAGGAATTTTATTTCCTTCACTACATTGATTCCTAAGTATTTCATTTTGAGTGATGGTATTGTAAAATATATTGTTTTTCGCATTTCTATTTCAGTGAATTTGTTTTTTGTGTAGAGGAATACCATTGATTTTTGAATGTTTACAACATATCCAGCTGTGTGACTCAATTTGGTTATTAAATCTAGAAATCTTTTTGTGGAATTTTTGTTGTCTTCTAAGCAGAGTATCATTCCATCCACAAATAATGATGACCTAACTTCTTCCTCTATGTTAACAAAGCCAAGGACAAAAATCATTTGATCATGTCAATAGATGCAGAAAAAGCATTTGAAGAAGTCCAACACCAATTCAAGATAAAAAAAAAAACCTCCAGAAAACTGTAATAGATGGTCTTTGTGTCAATCTGATAAAAGCTATCTATGAAAAACCAACAGTTAACATCATACAGTTTTCTCTCTAAAATCTGAAACAATACAATGACTTCCCCTGTCAACAATCCTATCTTTGTCTCTGTTAATCAGGTTTACTTTGAAATCTACTGCAAATAGAATAGCTACCCATGCTTTTCTCCAGGTTTCTATTGCACAGTATTCTTTTTTGTTCTTGATTTTCAGTCTATGTATTTATTTTTTAATTAAATGTCTTTCTTGCCTACAGTATATTATTGGCGCTTGCTTCTTGGCCTATTCTTCCAGTCTGTTTATTTTGATTGATGAATTGAAACCATTAACACTGATGATAGCTAACGTGTATTGACTTATCTTTGTCATGTTATTTTCCTATTGTTCATTTCCTTTTATCTCCTCTGTTTAATTTCTTGCTTTGCCTCATCGATTCAGTGGGTTTCATGAAAATGCAGTCCTTGTTATCTCTTTCTAGAATACTTTTCAGAACACCTTTGAATGTGTTGTATTCAGGGGCTTAGAAGAGAAACAACACAGGATATATAATTTATAAAAGTATTTTATAATAGTCACCACAAGAGTCATATACAAAGATAGTGCAGGAAAGCTGTCCATACACTAAAGACTACAAGAATTCAGCTGAGGGCTTAGATTCCACGGTAAAGTCCTACAGGAGTCCAGCTGAGGACCTCATGAGTCCAGCTCATCCCCCATGGGTCCAAGTGGAGGCCAAGAGCACATAACAATGTCTCATGGATCTTCACTAGAAAGTGTTTCAAGGATCTTCACCAGAAAGACCCAAAGGTCAGTGGCAGAAGGTAGAAACTCTCTGCCAGCATGATGAAGGATCTGCTCTAGCAGGCTAAAGGATCTATCTATACTGGAGCCAGGAATCAGTGCTCTGAGTAAGAACTAGAGCCAGCCCGAAAGATATCACAGCCATCCTCAGTGACAGGGAGGTTCCGAGTTCCTCTGATAATGAGAACTGCTGAGTTCATCAGGAAAGCCAGAACAACAAGCTCCTCTTGAAGAAACAACACCTCCTAACAGCTTCCTCTTCTCATCCCATTCTGTCTCTTATGCTGCTGGCAACAGTCCTCAGGTTGGTCCCCACCCCTAGCACCACACTGGTTCAGTTCAGCTGGGTGCTACAAGTTGACCACCAGTTGTCAATCCACCACAGAGTGCTGCTTTTGTGGTGATGAATTTACTCAGGTGTTCTTTGTCATTGAAGTATTTTTATCTCTCTATTAATTTGTGAAAAAAAGTTTTGTGGGGTACATCAATCTGGGTTGGATTTTTATTTTAGAACTCAAAATACTTCTCTACAAACTCTCCTTGACTTGAGGATTTGTGTTGGGAAATCTGCTGTGATTCTGATGGGCTTTCCTTTATATGTAGGTTGCATTTTTTCTCTATCTGCTTTTAATATTCTGTTTTTGTGTTCAAATTCTGGAATCATTATATGGGTGTAGTTTTTGTTTTTTGTTTTATCATGTATACAGGGAGTCTACATGCATCGCCTATCTGCATGTCAATTTTTTTTTCTGCTTGGGAAATTTTCTGTCATGACTTCTATGAACAGATTTTCTTTTATGTTGTTTAAGCTGTCTCTACTGCTTTTTCACTTATTCTGACCAATCTTACATTATTCTCTGCATCATTTAGCAACTATAACTATTGCCTTGATTTTTCATGGTAGTCCATTGCTATTTTTACGAAGTCCTTCTTCTCATCTTTGAAAACCACAATCCTGTCTCCTGTGTCTGGTATTCTGCCCTCACATTGGCTCATTCTGCTGCAGAAACATTCAATGGGATTTTTCATCTCCTGGATATCTGTTTGAATCTGTTTCATGGATTCCATTTCTTTCCTAGGCTGGGCATGCATGGTTTCCATCATCTTCTTAAGACCCTCTATTTTTAAGCTATAGTTGCTCTAGAGGCACTCTGCATGGCTTTCCTTATGGTCATCATCTCTGTTGTTATCTGAGAAATTATTTCTGATTTGATGTTTTATAGAGACTTGTTCATCTGATCTGTTACTTCTGCTGTTACTTCAGAGTGTCTGGCTGGGTGGTGTTTGAGTTATTCAAACTTCTTTCCTCCTTGGGTTTGTGTTTGGTGAGCTAAAAGACTTGATTTGTATCGTGTTTAAGTGTCTTTTTTTTTAATTTTATTCCTGACTTGCTCTTTGTACACTGCTTATGGTAAGTAACTAATATTTAGAACCCTTAGGAAATGACTTCTAAGAGATGCCAGATGTAGCTGGGTTTTGTGTTTTGAGTCTGTTGTAAGATCCTGCCTCTTCAATTTTGGGGGATGAGAAGTTCCTGCTTACTTGGTCCAGGCCCTCGTCCTTTGGCATTGGACTATAGTATTGTTTTTGACACTTAAGTAATCTGAGTCTTGGTATACCAGGAAGAACTACTGATTAAAACAATTATGTCACCTTAGGTAAAGTAATATAATCAGCAATAATAATAGCATTAAACAGCCTAGAAAATGTCAAATTGTGGTAATTATTAATTTGCCACCTTTAACTATTACTGAACTAGATTTCTGAATTTGTAATAAAATCTAAAATGACCATAACATTATATACAACAACTAAGCTCTCAACACAATGATTTTATCCTCAGGAGAGAAAATCTTAAGAGGAGAAGGGAGAAAATAGAGAAAGAGAAGAGGAAGTGATTAGAAGTAAGACAAGAGGCCAAAGGGAAATTATGCAAGCTCTAGAACACTGGTGAAGAAGATAGAAGACAAAGAAGGAAGGAAGAAATAAAAACAAGAACAGAATAGAACCATAACAACAAAAAACTAGAGACCATGTTCACACTCATAAACACAAGAACAAGCAATCAAAGAGCACAAAAGAAAAGCACAAAAAGACAGGAAAATAAAATAAGCAACATGTCCACTTCAAGGCATGTTTGTCTCTGCTGTTGTGGGTAGACAATGTGGGCAGACAGAGTCCAGATCTGAGTTGATTAACTCCAGCAAGCCAAATGGAGCTTTACAGTGGGCTAGTGCATAATTGCAGCATGCTTTTACCTTCATTTCTGCTGACGTTCATGCTGCTTTTTGTCTGTGAGGCTGGAACCCAATTTGTTCAGCCTGTATCACTCTGTATGCACCTGCCAGCTTGAATCTGGCTCCCTCCCAGCTTCAACTCATCTCCCTGACTTCCTGCAGTCTTGAACTTGGCAACATCACCCTGACACTGGGAACCTTAGATGAAGCCAACTGCAGCTATTCTGAGTTTTGAGCTCATCTGCCCCCTCTCTGAGATGGCTACTGGACAATCATTCCCTCCTGGAGGATGTTTGAACCTGAGTAATTCGCCAGCCACTGTAGTCAGCTAGACCTGCTGCACTGTTTCTCTGTGGAGCTAGACCACTGCATTATTTCCTGTGGAAGCCTCTGAGGTCACCATGAATCACTAGGCATTTGCAGGTTCAGGCTACCCATCCCATGCATCAACCCCCAGCTCAGGGAGACAGTGCCACCTGCCACCTCCTTCTTCTTCACTGAAGTTTCTCTCTTTGCTCTCCCCTTGGGCTTCAATTCCCACTTCAGATCCTTCCTAGGTCCCATGGACCCACTTCCCTCCTTCTTCTCTTCTTCATGTTGTTATATGTCAATGTATGTGCAGTCACTGGAGATTTCCCTCACAAGGCCAAGAAGGTATTATGTAGAAAATAGCAAGTTCTAATAGACATGGGGATTGGAACCATCCTTTCCCTGCTGACAGATGTCTTCAGTAAGCAGAAAAGGAGGATCCAAATCACCCTGTTTGCCAAGGAGTTAGAAAAGAGTGTGATGATCAACTAAAGTATCCTGGGACTCTCCCTGGGCTGTTGCGTTATGAGAAAGGTAACCATTAACTGAACCACAATACAACTTATTCCCACACCAAGAATTATTTGAGTGGTTTATCCAAGATCAAAAACAAAAAGAAACAAAATAAAATAAAGGCATAAACACCTGAAAGAAAAGCTGAACCAATGATCTAATGATTAGGATGTTTGTCTCAGGCGCATCCTGCAATACTTATTAATTTTTAATGACTGACAGGTGTTGTAACATGGGATAAAGGGAAAAGGAATTTGCTAACCCCTCATACCAAGGGATGTAAATTTGTCTTCTGGGTTTTGTTTAAGAAAAGACTGTTTCAGCAATGAGGAAAACTTTCCTTGGATAAGAAAGGAATGACCATTCTCAAATCTAATGCACAAATATAAACACACAATCAAAGACATACTTTATAATAAAGTGTATAAATATGCCTACAAAATTTACTATCTTTCTGCTCATTTCTGCAAGAAAACCTTGTATATAAAATTACTTAAGGACCAGGTAACTGTGTGACAATGAACTAGAAATGAGAAAAAAAGAGGAAAGACTAGAACTCTTAATAAAATTTGAAAGAGATAAATTTAAATTAATATTATTCAACATTATTTAAAATTTTAAAATATGAAAGCATAATTATTGAAAAGTGATTCTAATTCATTGTGCTGCTAATTATCTCAATAATATTGATTAATTGGAAAGAAAGGTACAAGTCTAGATTTCTCATCAGATATCCCTGAGATCCATTTAATCTAGGTCAAAATTCAATCTCACACCTCCTACACCTGGACTGGACCTTGAAAATCCAGTTTCCTTTAAAGGAAAAATCTGACTTTAGTGTGTGCCTATCTTTGTTTCACAGGCTTCAACTTCAACACTACCCACAGTATTTTGTAATTACTAATTTTACTAGTCTTTCTTCCAGAGCAATTTTCATGAAGCTTAAATACAATTAGTGGATCACCTTCTTCTACATATCCTAAAAAACAGATGGATGATGATAGGTTTGTACCTTCACAACCAATATCCATCTTGAAGGGGGACATAGTAGTTTCGTTTGTTCCTGCTTAAAATTTTTGTGTTGCATTTATTAAAATTCTGGGAATCTGTAACCATGCCTCCCCACCCCCACCCCCCAAAAAAAGAAATCCATTACCTTTTTTTTTGGCAGAACAGGGGATTGAACTCAGGCCCTTGCGCTTGCCAGGGAAGCGCTTATTCCACTGAGCCATCTCCCCGGCCCTCCATTACCTTTAAAACAAAATGAAAGTATAATGAATGCTTAGAATTTGTGGAGATGAAAATCTGAGAACGTTCCTGTAGAATATATGCAAAGGTTTACGTTTGAAAAATGATTATGGTAAAGACTCACTGTCTCCCATCCAAGTACTAACCAGGCCCGACCCTGCTTAGCTTCCGAGATCAGACGAGATTGGGTGTGTTCAGGGTTGCATTCTCTTAATGAATAGAATGATTTGTTCAAATGGTGTTTGTAAATAGGATCACAAGTCCGCATCTTGTACAGCAATTAACCACTAAGAAGAATATATGCAGTGTATTATTTGTTGAAACTGTACTTCCGATTTGATTTGAAACTGTCTCATTGCTATCTGTTTATCAATAAAACTTTGAAAAAAAAAAAAAAGACTCACTGTCACGCATCCTCTTCAGAATAGTCCTCATTGCTTCAAACACACTTCTCGTTCTTGCTACTCTGTAAGTTGATTCCAGTAGTCCATTTTTGTGTCTTCATGATATAACGATAAAAATAATAGAGTGAATGCTGCTGCCGAGTGCTAGTCAATGCAAAGTCAGGCTTATGACAACGTTATGGAGTAGCCTTAGCCACCATATTTCCCTGATCTGGCCCCATTTGACTTCCAGAACAACAAAATCACCATTAAAGGCAATTTTTTTCAATCCCTTCAGTGCATCAATGTAGTGATGGCAGCTAGCAACACTCAGGAAAGAGGACTTCCAGGATTGCTTTGGAAAGCATGATGAATGGAAGAAGTATGTTTGATGCCAGGGGAGTATTTTGAGTATTTGGAGGCAGATTTCTGGCAATGTGCCTTCTACTGTAATGATTTTCCTTCTTGTGAAGATTGACTGGAGTCTTTGATCACCTCACGGACTCATGCATTCCCAAAGGATGGCAGCATGCGTGCACCTTCCTACTTACCTAATCCTTTCTCCCTTTGCCATAGAAACTGTAGTGACTGCCGGGGGTCAAAAATGTTTTTCCTCAATCCATAAGAAAATTATGTTTCTGAATCTTCAAATTCTGCTCCTTAGACTCCTGTTCACAAACAATGGTTGTGCCTCTGGTTATAAGAACATATCCATGTGAACTAAACCCAGACTTTGAATAAGGGAAAACGAAAAGATAACCTGAATACTTTATAGATTTTTTTAGGAAGATTGACAGATTATTTTTTATGAACAGAATATTTTTATTGGGAGAAAGAAAGCAGAGGGACAGAAGGGGGGCCTGAGTGGGTTGTCCCTGATGGACAGATTATATTCATGTGCTTTTCTGCTGTTGCACTGTTGGGTAAGACATTGCATTTATGTCAGCTGTGGATGTATGAGAAAGGAACTATACTGAAATACAACTTCTTGACTTTGTTTCACAATGTGAATTTATCATGGCTTCCCCTCAGCGAAGGCTGTATGTTTATCCTACTTGCTGCAGGAAGTTGATGGAGCCCATTAGGACTAAACTGCAGTGGAATTTGATGAGGAAAAAGAACTGCTATAATTGTTTGTGTACATCCTAGTAAATAAAAACCTCACAGGATGGACAGTGAATTTAGGCCTAACAGGGAGTGAGGCTTTCTGACTGCATCAGCAGCTTCTCTAATCACCTCCACACGCAGAGATCTAGCTATGAGTTTTACAGAATATTTTCAAATTATGAAAATGACTAAAGTACCACTGTCAGATCTAATTTGGTTTTCTATCTTAGGAGGAAAGACCTTCCCTTCCTTCTTATTAAGTTTTGCAAACTGAACAACCACAGCAGCGTCACAACAGTACCCATGAATTTACTCTGCACTACAGGAATGTGAAATAATTGAGCAATAAGTCATGAAGGGACTAGATCAGGAGAACAGTTTGTTGCATTTAGTAAACTAACTTTGGCTTTATTTGCTGAAAAGATGAGCGTTGAGAAATATCTTGTTCCTGCACACCGATCTAAACTTGATGGGGGGAAATGACAAGAATCTCAAAATCTTAGCTGAAGAAACAGATCTTACTGCTTTCGGGCAATTGCTTCAAAGAAAAAGTACAAAGGTTTGCACTTCCTAACCATTTGTTATTGGGGAAGGGAAAAGGAAACTTTTTTAGAGATAAGCTGCCCTTTTGAATATTGAAGGAATTTAAAAGCAAAAATATCAGTATTGGCATAATTACAGGTATCAGTCTACTTCATAAAATTTGTGCTGCCCTTTTTGTTCGTGATTTAAGGGAAATATTTATTTTACCAATACTAATCCTCTACATAGTTAAATATAAGATGGAGACATTTCTTATTGCTCTCTCCCAAAGTTAAGACTATTTTCTTTAAAATAGGACTTGGGGGTCCAGGGAGATGGCTCAGTGGTATAAGTACTTCCCTGGCAAGAGCAAGGATCTGAGTTCAATCCCTGGTTCTGCCAAAAAAAAAAAAAAAAAAAAAAAAAAAAATAGGACTTGGCTTTTAAGATAAGCAAGACCAAGGAAGGAAATATTAAAGGACAAGTTTGAAAAATAAATTATCCCTGAATTTATAATTTACAGATGACTCACCAAGATGACAGTTAATTACTATTATTAATTGTAGTTATTACTTTAACTCTATGTTTTGAGGAGCTGACAGCCCTTGTCAGGGGGAGGTGAAGGAAAGAACGCATCTCCGCAGCACGACCTGCTCACTCCTGTGAGGGCCTGAAGTCACAGAGTCACCGGGGACCAGAAGCACACCCCCAACTTCAGCAGTGGGCGTCAGCTTAGTGACAGACAATAGGCGAAGTCAGCAAATATAAGCAGAAGAAGGAGTCCCACAGATGCCAGACCTGTGACCCATGAGACTCTGTACAGAGGACTCCCTGGTAGACCAGGTGCTCTGTCAGATTTGTTCCTATCACTGAGTGGAAGATTTAACTCGGAGAGATGAGGAACATCATAATTCTCATCTGACCATGAGAGGCTGAGAGATTGCCCCAAGATGATGTATTCTTCTCTGATCACACATGTTTATTCTTCATGGTTTATTATTATTATTATTATTATTGTTGTTGTTGTTGTTGTTGTTGTTATTATTGTTGCTTGTTGTCATAGCTTTTTGCTTAGTTCCATCATCTGATGCTAGGAATACAAATGATGGCTGGAGATGTAGCTCAGTGGCATAAGCACTTGCCTGGCAAGCATAAGGTCCCAAGTTTGATCCTTGGTACCACCAAAAA
>NW_004524599.1:6231928-6234521 GCF_000260255.1 Octodon degus
GTCTCAGCGGCCTTTGCAAAGCTCATCTCCTAGGCAGCCCCTCTGGGCTGCAGGGCTACCAGCATGCAGCTTGCTCCCTGTTTTACTTCCCCACCTTCTGTGGTTCCATTTAGTCTTCCGGCCGCGCCTCAAGAATTTGTGCCTTCTCTGCCATCGCTGCTCCGAGGATCAGCATCTCGCTGGGCCTGCCTTCCTGCTTCCCTCTTGTAATGCGTTCTGGAGAGAGCTGCTGAAGTGGTTTTCTCCAAATGGAAGTCGCATCTTGCATAAAGTGCATGCCAAGGGCACCAGAGGCCCTGAGCTGCTTTCTTGCTGTCTGCCCTTGTCTTGGGGTGTGCTTCTCTCTCTTGTTCCTGTGTTAGTTTTCCAGGGAAGCTTCCTTCCAAAACCTCACTCATGAAGCTCTGCGCCAAGCTGGAAATTAGTAATAGCCCTGTATTAATTAGGATCTTTATACTTCACTTTTCTGCTCTATCCCTCATTGGTACAAGTGCTAATGATCAACAGAGCTGTCAACTTTCTCCGAGTATCACCACCCTCAATAAATCTATGACTTCTTTCATCATCTTCAAAAATCCCAGCCTCTCTTTCTAATTCTTATTTTAGTTTTAATAAAACATTTTTTTTCAGCTGCTAGGAATTTGGAACCCCTGTGGCTTAAAGGAAAATAAATGTATTATCATCAATTAGTTTTTTATTATTTCTTCTAAACATAAACTAATTCTGTGTATGGTACAAGTTCAGTAGTATTTATCAATTAGATTTGTTAAAGGTGACAGTATAGAAAAACCCATCATTTAGATAGCTACGGTGCAAGTGACAGTCAGCATAAATTAAAATTGCATATTATAAAATATAGCCATTGCTTTCAGATATACATGGAACGAATTGAATAGGCCCACAGGGCAATGCCACGTGGTATTCCTCAGGATTTTCATTTGGATGAAAGCTTAACAAAGATACATAATTAGAATATTAGTTGGAACGGTGCTAGCATGTTGAAGCCCTGAAAGCATTCATTTTAAAAGTCTTGTTTATTTTTTGTACCTTTATTTCCTTTCATATGGAGCAAATGTAAGTGTGGTACAAATAATCACAAGTGTCTATCGAAGCGATATAAGATTGGTAGGTCTCATTATCTGGGTCAAAAAGGAAGGAAAGGAATGTTTTCTTTTGGATAAAATACTCACTTGCCATAATAGAACTCATAATAACACTGTTTTTAATGGTTGGACAAGTTCATTCTGCTTCCAACAACTATCCCAATTACCTTACTGATTTTTGTAGGCCTGGCTCTTAAAGAACACACACCCAAACATGTTCTCCTTTGTGCGTAAAGATCCCCACACTGCTTCTTAAGGTACGTGCTCCAGTTCTCCTTCCTTAGGCTTTGTCGTTATTAATATCTAATCTGATTCTATCTTTTAAAAAAAATTCTATTTTTTTTTTTTATTTTTCGTTATTAATATCTAATCTGATTCTATCTTTTAAAAAAAATTCTATTCTTTCTACAAATTTCTCAAGCAGGCAGTCAGCTTCTCCTCCTCCCTAGTACTGGAGGCAGAGTTCAGGGCCTTCGCACTTTTCCATCTTTTTTTTTTTTTTTTTTTTTTTGTATTTTGAGACAGGGTCTCCCTGAGTTGCTAAGCTGCCCAGGGCGGGCTCAAACTTGCGATCCTCCTGCCTCAGCTTCGCAGAGGCAGGCAATACAGATATGAGTCACCTCTCTCAGCTTCCATTGCCTCCCCGAAGCCTTCCCTGCCTGACGTGCAAGCTCTTCAGACCCCATTGTGCCCCTTGCCCAGCACAGCAGCTGGCTGTGCTCTCCGGTGCTCAGGGCTACCCGGTCCACACAGCTGTAAATCCCTTGAAGGAGACTCCTTTGCTTCCTTCTAGCATCACTGTTTGGTGTGTTAGAAATGTTCCTTTCCACTGCAAACTAGACCAATGTAGAGGAGCCTCTGGCCTTGCCCCTAAGGTCTTTATGTCCCATTTGAGGGATGAATAAATTGAGGAAGCTGTGACTGTGCAAAAACTAAATGCAGGGACTCCTGGGTGTAAATGTGTCCCTGCTCCTTTTTGTCACAACTTTCTCCCTTTCTTGTCATCCTTATAATGGTCTTAGACACAAGAGCTTTAGCCCTTGCTTCTCTAGATCTAAATGTATTTAGCCTTCTCTGTTGAGTGAGGACTAGAGCTACAATAATGAATTCCAAGGATGGCAACAGATATTTATTTCCTGACAGTTCTGGAAGCTGGAAGCCTAGAAGCAGGGTTTGGCCAGGTTGGCATCTTCTGAACCTCTGGCCTCAGTGTCACAGAGGTCATCCTCTCTTGGGTCTTCACTTTATCTTCTCTCCCTCCAGGTCTGTATCTCAGTTGTGCTTCTTATGGGAAAAGACATTTATTGAACTGTTTAGTTACCTAAGGAAAGACCCTTTCTCCAAATATGATTACATTCTGAGGCTCTGGGAATAGAGCTTCAACACATGAACTGGGCCTATAATCTCACTACTGCTATCTCTTTCCAAAATGCTAGTTTAATTTTTTAAATGTATTTGATACAGGGTCTCACTATGCAACTCAGACTCAT
>NW_004524599.1:6234751-6237894 GCF_000260255.1 Octodon degus
AAAGGAAACATAAACTATACCTATTCTTCTCCAAGTCAATTCACTATTCAAAAGTAATTTTTACCAAGTCATTAATTTTTCTTAAGAAAAAATGAGTTCTTCATATTCGAAGGGAAACAGTGCTCTCTCTTAGTTTCCTGACTTTCAGCCACCTACTAAGGGTGCAGCTACACTCTTACTTATTTGATGCTGAGCATGGAGCCCACGCCCTCACACAAGCTCAGCGAGTGCTAGGCCCCAGCCCCTGGTTGACTCGGACCCATATGACCGCAATTGCCAGTACACTGTCCACCCCTCATGACACCATGACGTCACATCAGGGCTCCGTTCTGAGCTCTGCCATTGCTGGGCTTTCAGACGATTGCCACAGCTGCTCAGCAAATGTGTGAGGTTCCGTCTGCTCTATCAGGCAATGTGGGAACATCTTGAGTAACAAAACAATAAAATAAACACAGTCCAGAGACAGGCCTTTCTACTCCGAGCTCTGCAGCCTGGAGTCATGACAAATAGGATTCCTCCAACGATGATGGAGGAAGCTGGACCACTCAGTAGGTGCCAAGCCCAAGCTGTCAAGGGTTTCACTCTCAGACTGGAGAGTACCCAGACTGCACACGATTTTCCTTGTCGTCTCTTCTGATGTCACAGGACGCTGAGTGACTGCTACATGTTCTTGTTCACCTCAGTTAGCCATTAGAGCTCAGAGCCCAGATGCGTCTTCTCCTACCCAGCAGGACAGGGATGGTTAGGCTCTCAAGGAATGGAGGACGAGACAGACTCTGGACAAAGGACATCAGTTTTTGTACAGGAGGGAGGAAGGAAGACAAGGATGCCAGCAGCAGGGGAATGGCACAGTCCCACAGGCATTACCTCAGGCCCAGAGTGGTTCGAAAGCTCATTTCACTTAACCTCGATCTAATGACTGGATTTGTGGTCAATGGAGATCAAAAGAGGAGCCTGTGAGCATCATCCACTTAGGCACTGGTTTTCTTCAACAGTGATCAGATACATGCCCTGTGCCTGACACCCTGCCTACAGATTGGGTGTTAGTGCAATTAATTTGGCTTTTGCCAAGGCCCAGCTTGACTTTGATCTGAAACAATAAAGGAAAATAATTGTATTTCTGCCTGTGTAATAACAAAAGTTTATAAAATGTTTCTAATGGGCAAAACACTATTCTAAACTCATCTATGGATTCGATTCACATAGTAACACCCTACAGTAAAAACAATTGAGGGCCCACCAGATAGCTTAGCGGATTAAAGCACCTGCTTAGGCAGAGTGCAGAGACCAGGAGTTCAGTACCCCACGTACCATGCCACCCCCATCCCCGGAGCTCACTAAGATGGCTATTGAGACCTGGCATGGTGGTGCATGCCAGCGCTAGGGAGGCTGAAAACAGGAGAATAACTGTGAGTCTGGTCTTCGTAGTGAGACCCTGTAGACTCTGTAGACCCTGTACTAATACATTTTTTAAAAATGATGTTTCCACTTTACAGTTAGGGAAACTGAGGTACAGGCATGTGAAATAAGCTGCCAGTGGTCACACTACTGCGTGATAGAGAGTGAAGATTATTTGAGCCTACTCAGTTTAGCTCAATGCTTTTTCTTTGAGGATTTAGATGATATTTACAAAAACCTTCCTGTTATTTGACATAAGAAGAAATTTCATGACTTTCTTACTCATTTATTTGTGGCTATTAGATTAGTAAAAAATAAATAGCTGTATACCCCCTTCAAGGTACAATGGGTAAGGATATTTACATAGGTCAACATTAAGGTCAACATAAATTATAAAATCACATTGCCTAAGTATTCAAAATGTTGAAAGCCAAAGGGATTCATGTTTGTCTCAATAAGTAACTGGGAGAAACTAAATTCAATTTGGCTTCATCAGCCTAGTTTTAAAATTATACCAAATTCTAATGACTGGTAATTTAGCCCATTAAAGTTTTTAGCATTTAAATAAATTCTATATTTAATTATGTTTATAGTGTGATTATCATCCCTAGATGCAATAAAGAATAAGAAAAGTAAAAGAGAAAATAAGAATATGCAAGTATTTTTAGCTGTGAAGTACACACACACACACACACACACACACACACACAAGAGTGCCAGCTATTGTCATTTATCACTGGAAGGATTTGCATTGGACAAATTCCCTTCTTTGGATCCCAGACTCCAAGGCTGTGCTTTGCATCACGTGGACTTTAGACATCCTCCCGCTCTGTAGCTGCCTCCCAATTGCCCAGGGCCTGGACCAGCAATTGCTTTTCAATCAAGGAGAACAAATCAACTTCCTTTTGATTCTTTCTACTGGTATCTCTTCATCCAATCAATATTTGAACAGGAATTTTATTTATTTCACTTTCAAATTCTCTTATACAGAATCCTACCATATGGGATTATGCATTTAAAAGTAAAATTCACCTTTCAGTGTTACTTTGAAGACTATATTGATTTCATGTGATTTGATACGAATATTCCCCTAGTAAAGATGTGTCTGTGGCCGGGAGACCATTCTTCATGGAGAGCTCATGTTCTGCACGTTTGGGGAGCAGGGGTATTGACTGTTTCCAATTGAATCAGCCTTTACAAGGACATTTTTTATGGCAAATATCCTTTAAAGACAGAGCTGGCTTTTCCCTATACACCAAGAGCATACATGCTTATTTCTCCTTGTAGAAGATTCTGTTTGCCTATGCTCAGAGTTTCTTTCTCGTAAAGCAAATTGTTCAAGTGACATCTTTCTCTTTTTTGTTGTCCTGGCGTTTGTGGTGTCAACACAGGTGAGTCCCCAAGTTCCTTGTCTCTCACCCAGGAGTCTTGTGTCTTCTGATGGCATCCATTAAACTGTGGCATGGTCACCTGTTGGTTTGTCAATAGGGTGACACTTTAGACTCTCTATAGAGACCCTGTAGACTCTGTAGACCCTGTACTAATACATTTTTTAAAAATGATGTTTCCACTTTACAGTTAGGGAAACTGAGGCACAGGCATGTGAAATAAGCTGCCAGTGGTCACACTACTGCATGATAGAGAGTGAAGATTTGAGCCTACTCAGTTTAGCTCAATGCTTTTTCTTTGAGGATTTGGATGATATTTACAAAAACCTTCTTGTTATTTGATGTAAGAAGAAATTT
>NW_004524599.1:6239444-6258672 GCF_000260255.1 Octodon degus
TTGTTTCAATTTGCATTTCTCAAATGACCAATAATGTTGAACATTTATTCATATACTTGTTCGTCATTTGATGTATTTACCTGAGACATGTATATTCATTTTCAGATGCCTATTATTTGATTGGATCTTTGAATTTTAGCAGAAGAATGATCTGGGTAGAATTTCATATGAAAAATGAGAAAAACAAAAGCTGAGGTTGCAGGTTTTATTTAAACATATGAGATCTTTCGTCAGTTAAGAATCTCTTGACTCGAAGAAGCAGGCTCTCAACAGAGCCGCTAATAAGGAAGAATGACTTATACTGAGTGAGCCTTCAGATTTTTAACCTCCCTTCTTACTGTGCAATCAACCACCCCACCTTTGCCTTACTTGGCCAGCAAGGCAGAGTGGCTGTAATAAATTGAGAGGTGTGACCACTTGGAAAATTCTCCTGCATGCAAATACTGCAGTTCATTTGGGAGCAATATTACACTTGACTGATGTTACCTAACTTCCAAGAGAATGTTTCCTTTGATTCCCATTCTCCTTCCCTCCAGAATTTTACACCCTTTAAAATCATTTTACTAGCTGAAACATTCCAACAAGACCAAGAGAGAAAGAACATGATATTTGCAATTTTCACCTCCCTTGCTTGGGACTGACCCAGATTGCAAACTTCTCCTCTCTCTTCACCCAGCCTGTTTTCTCTGACCTTTTTCCCATGTCCAGGGAAGAATTGGATCATTATTTTCTTCAAACATGTTAGAAGAATTCCAAAAATCACCTGATGAAAATTGAAAATCATCTCCAATGCATGGGTACAGAATGGTAGCACTGAGAAATAAAGTGAAGTTTGCTGGCTTTGTGCACCTGCCTGCATGAGAGAACCTTGCCTCCCTTCAGTTGCTTCTGCAGTGTCCTCCCAGCTTGCCACACTGGCCCATGTGATGTCTGCACTGCCACCTGTACCCACCCACACCTTGATCTATCGGTCTACGATCTCCCAAGCTGCAGATACACCAACACTCCAGCCATGTTATTTGTACCCCCCACTTGTGCCAGACAAGAATGTCCCTCTTCCCACCCCATTATGTGCTTTTCCTTGTCACTGAGGCCTCAGAATAGTAGCTCTGCAGCCGCCTCTGTATCTCAGTCGCCTCTTCCTATTTTTGCCTTTGGTTTCCCTCTAAGAGAATTCTGTCCTGGTCTGTGTTCCAGGTTAGAAAAGAGGCACCTGGTCTCCAAATCCAGAACATTCCCAGCTGTATCTCCGAGGTTTTGTGCATCCTCCTTCTCTAGACAACTGCTTTGTCATGCAGATCATTATGCAAAAGACCTGCAGGCTACCTTACCACCAATTCACCCTCCTGCTAATGCTTTGCTTTCAGTCTTCTTGAAACCTAACAGTGCATCTTACTCTAATTCTTTGTCTTTCACAAGAGCAATTACAGAACTGACAGTAGAAGTTGAACAACATATAAGACCTGGTGAATAAATGTCTGAGGTCTCATTATGCACACTAATAAATGCCTCTCCTGCTATGAACAATCAACAATTGAAAGCAGGCACATAAAAAACCTATGTGCCTGCCCACACACTGAGAACTTCTGTAGGTCATTTCGTAGTTTCTGGTGAACAGAATGAATTTGATTCATCAGTTATGACACACAGAATCTTTTAGTGAAACAGGGTCCATGCTGTTGTCTCACTTAAAAACCCTTAATGAGTATTTGCCCTCTAATCCAAGTCACCTGACTCATTGGTGCTTACACTAGACATAGTATCCTGGTTTTGAGACACTTGCTTCTTCATGTATGGGCAAGCAATTGTTAGCTGTCTCATATTCATCAAAAACTCATTTTTATTGGGTGTTCAGCAGTAAACCTGGGCTGAAAGGGGCCTTCTGGTGGAGCTTCCCTTGCTAGGATTATTTAAGGGCTTTAGGACTTGGCTAGTAGTCTAAGTCAGGAGGTTGCCAAGGCAATGGCAAAATACTCTCTCTGGCATATCTGTTCCACATCAAGGCCAGGAGGGGTTATAAAAGACACAGCTCAGAGAATGAAGCAGTTCTCCTTTTCCTCTATTTAATGTAAAGTTTTTCTAGTCATCCAAAGAGGTAGGAATCAGAGGAATAAAGTTAAGGAGTTCTGCTCTGAATCATGTGAAAGAGGGGAAATAAAGAGAAGCATACCAAGCAAGGTTTAGCAAGCTTGGAAAGCATAGGTTTAATGTGCTTGGAAGGCGAGACACAGGGACAGAGAGCACTGCTGCATGCTGAACGGCAGGATCCTGTGCCTACAAGTTCACTGGAGAGCGAAGAGCTTGGGTAGTATTGGAAAGAGCTTGGGTAGTATTGGACAAAACTTATGAAGATCAGAGAGGAAATTAACGAAATTGAGAGGAAGCACTGATGAATCAAAGACTTGCTTCTATGAAAGAAGGACATCCGCAGTTAGGGGAGATGGGAGGCAACGAGGGCAAGGGAGTTAAAAAGGATCAAAGTGCAATGTGTGCGTGTTCCAGCTCACCCAAAATGAGTGTACTTACGGTGTATTGCAAATAAATACTGAATAAAATATACGCTTGTGAAACAAGTGCAGGAGAGCAACCTGGTTGTCTTCCATGAATGCAATTAAGAGAGAGCTACCACCTGATTGGACAAGCAGCTCGCTAAGAGTAAACCTAACTTTCCTAACAGCCATGCAGAGGGGGTCAGAAAATGCAAGCGATGTCACAATGATTAGTTGCAATTACAGTTTCCAAATACTTTGTGTGGTGTCCCACAGCACAGGAAAGTAGGCAGTATCCAAGAACCGGGTTTATTTTTAAAGATCTTTAAGAAACAAGCAACACAAATGTGCTGGGAATTAAACTGCAGGCTTTTCTGTCTTTTTAAACCCATGAACAAGATGTTTTATTTTTATCCTTCTGAATCTATTTTTATTTTTAAGAAAAATGAAATGCTTCCATAGCCAAATGATAAGAGAATAATAGTTATTACATTAGGATGAATGCAGCATTACTAAGAATCGTAACTACTGAGTGTGCATGTCACATGGCTGTTCTGGTAGATAACATGCAGACTTGGAAGTAACACCCATTTATTAAAGGGCCATTGTTTCTCCTTAGCTTCTTATCCTTCATCCACCCATGTCTGACCATATGATTCTCACCGAGTCCTTTCCACAGAGGGCCAGCACCCAAGAAAGTCCTCAAAACAGCCACAAGTGAGTGGCAGACGACCTCTTCCATCTCTGAGACTTTGGAACATGCATTCAATGCAGTCTTCTCCTGAAGAAGGTGCTGGCTGCTGTGAGATCTCTCCTCTCACTTCCTCTCCTCTCTGTTTGGTGTCCAAAACCTCCTAGCCAGCTGCAACAAGCAACTTAATATAAAAAGCTCAATAACTCCTCATCCAAGAGTAACACATGGAGCCCGTGAAAAGTGCCAGGACTATAACCAGCCCTGGGGATGCAGGACACAAATGAAAGCTGTTGCCCTTTTGGAGATTTTGGCTGTGCATGGAGGCAGGAGATCAACTCTTCTGTTCCTTGAGGTGGAAGTGCTGTAGAAGATGACAGAATGCTAAAGGTGGCTCAGCTTTCAATGTGGGATGCAGAGAGAGGTCTCTGCCAACATGACCAGGTGTGAACCTGGGCAAGCATCCAGGATGAGGGAAGAGAGGCCTAAAGCATGAGGCAGGGAGAGGGTGGCTGGCTCAGACAGCTGGGAGCCCAGAGAGGAGGAACCGGGTAGGCCACCGCGAAGGTCAGAGAGGGAGTAGGGCAGAGACAAGGAAGAGAAAGGTCAAGTGGGGTGAGGCTGGTGCAGACCAGCAGAGTTATGACTGCCACTCCTCTCTGAGGCGAGGGAGCCTGGGTCACCGTTCACTTTGCCCACTGGTGCTGAGTGTGCTCTGGACTCCTTTTGCACGTGGCTTGCATTCTTCATCTTTGTCCTTGCAGTGCCTCTCCTCCCAGAAGAGCAAACTGGAAGCCCAGGGAAGGAAGGAAATTAATTGACCAGAATCTCTGAGTTCATACATAGCTCAGAACCCAGGAATAGCTGTCACCAGGGGCACAGTCTTTGTCCTACATGGTCCATCTTGCTGGGGAGCGTAGATCAATGAAGTAAAAAATATCTTGTATAATTAATTGGGACAATTAATTTGCTATTTTAAAAATTCAGCTTAGACCTTGAATCACACAAAGGCATTAGAAGAAATCTCAGATATATTAAGTAATCAAACATAAAATGAAGAGTCTATGTTTAACAAATTGTAAGGTAGAAAATGTATTAAAAGTAGATACAGCAGAAAAAAAACAGTATGATCAATCTGAGTATATTAAAGTTTCAAACTTCTTTTTGTACAAAAACACAAACTTCAGGGGAATTTCAAATTCAGATACTTAATAAAGGGTCAGTTTCTCTGTTTTGTAATGAACAGGGATGCATTTGTAAGAAGCAGGTGAAATAAAAAGCTCCATTTTTCTAGTCATCAAAGAAACAGAAGTTGTAACCACATGAAATATTATGTCACACCTGTTAAAATGAATGTCATAAAGACAAAGAACAACACACACACACACACACACACACACACACACACACACACACCTTGGTGGAATGTAGGGAAAATGCATACTTGCACTCTCTTGTGAAGAATGTAGATTACTGCAGCCATTCTGGAAAATAGCATGAAGACCCTTCAAGAAGTTAGGAATACAATTACTGTCTGATCCAGCAATCTCAGCATGGGGCAAATGTCAGAAGACACAAAGTCAGCTTGTAAAAGAGATTTCCACATATTCATGTTCATCTCAGTGTTATTCATGACAACTAAGCTATGCAACCAGCCTAGGAGTCTAGCAATGGGTGAATGGCTACACACATATAGTGTACAGACAGAGCCAGTATAGATTTTAAGGGGAAAGAAATCCTTCTATTGGTGACAACATGAACAAGCTTAGAAGACTTTAAGAAACATAAGTCACATATATAAAAATAAATGCTACAAGATGTCATTCATATGTAGAATTTTTAACAATATATCTCCAAAACAGAGTACGTTGGTGGTTACTAGAGGCTGGCATGGGAAATTGGGAAGATGACTTTAATGAAGAGCAATACAAAAATGAGGAAAAAGCAGATTAAATAGAAACAAAGCTTTGTAAAGAAGGGAAGAGGGGTTGAAGGCAAGACAGGAGACTGGGGGAAAAAGGACAAAAGATGATTCTCTGAACCACAGGAGGAACAAACTGGTATCAGTTATGATGGAAGACAACTGATTCACAGCCACAGCAGACACTGGAATTTTGGTTGTTGACACAGTCACTGAACTTGAGATGCCACTGAATGTACAAGAAGTGCCCCTGGACAGTCGGCTTTATGAAGCAAGAGCTACTGATGAGTGTATGACCAACATACCTGAGGTTGTCAGCAGGTAGATGGCATTTAGATCTATTATCTTTAATAAGTTTAGCATAGGACTGAGTGTGTAGACAGGGTGGGGGTGGGCAGGCAGTGTTAGCAGGAACCCTGAACATCCCTGCACTCCACATGTTTTCAACTGTAGCTGTCTGTAATCCGAGCACTCATGAGGCTGAGGCAAGAGGATTACTGTAAGTTCTAGGCCAGCATGGGCTACAAAGTGAGTTCAGGACTCGCCTGGACTGCATAGTGAGACCCTGTCTCAAGAAGATGAAAAAAACCCAAAGAGGGTTGTATAGATAGGAATTAGAGCTAACTTTGAGGATGGTCTCTAGATGAATCCAGCTGTCCACCTAGAGTAGGCTTTCTGTGGTTTGAGAGCCCTGCATTTGTTGGTGTATTAACCAACTGTCCTGACTATATGGAGTCTGCCTTCTTTCTTGCTGACAGTATATAACTTTGTTAGATAAAAATGAATATTTAATGCCTTTAAAATTCAGATACTCTGTTGTGATTATAATGCATTAGATTAGCATTTTATAGCATTTGTTACAATATTTGTTAACTTTTGAGCTTCTGTGACAAACTCTAGGTATGAGTTACATTTTTGCATTTTTTGCTGGTTTTCAAACCACCATGAGACCATTATGCTGAGTAAAATCAATCAAACACAATGTGAATATCACATGGTTTCCCTTATATGAGACCCTAAAATATAAATAATTTAAAATGCAAAATAACACACTGATTGAAAGGAAGAGGGAGGTGAACCTTGCAAATACTAGAAGGGGATGTAAGGATGGAGGGAGAAGAAGTCAAAAGAACTGAGCAAGATGTAGCGTGCTTACGTGCTAACTTCTTATGATTAATTTATTTTTTATGTACTAATATTGTTTTTAAAAAGCCATGATATATTTGGTAAGTACAACTTTCTGTATCAGTAGAGCTCAAATGTAATTCAAACAACACACACACACACACACGCGCGCGCGCACACACATGCATGCACACACACGCACAAACACACACACGAAAGAGGGCTTATCATTAAAGTTCTGATTTCTTCTAGAGGGAGATTCTTTGAAACAGGGAAGGAGATGAAGAGGAGGGACGTAGAGGGAAGTGAAGGGACTGAAAATCATCAAGATATCCTATATGCGTGCACCAATTTTCACAAATGAATGTTACTATTCTGTATTACAAACATACACTAAAGTGGAAAAAGGAAGTTTTGGTTTCTTGTATACCTTAAGCCCTTACACATAATGTGAGCCTATAGAGCTTATAAAAAAGTGGGAGACAGGCTGGCCAAGTAGTTCAGCAGATTAAAGCTCCTGCAAACAGGCACAGGGGCCGGGGGTTCGATCCCCAGGCCTGCTGTGCCTTCCCCGCCCCGGGACATGCTGCAACAGCAATTGAGACTGAGCATGGTGGCACACACCTGTAATCCCAGCACTTGGGAGGCTGTAAACAGGTGGATTACTATGAGTCCAACCTAGTAGTGAGACCCTGAGCACCCTGTAGACCATTTCCTAAAATACAAGAGAGAGAGAGAGAGAGAGAGAGAGAGAGAGAGAGAGAGAGAGAGAGAGAGAGGCTATGTTGAGGGGTTTTGGCACAACATGAAGACAGCTCCTTATCCACTCCCATATCCTGTCCTTGCCTTCCAATTCTGAGAACTGTAGAAGGCCTCACTTAGGTTAACAGGAGGAGAATACACAATAGCTGTTAAGACAGAAATATTGAAACATTTTTCTAAAAACTCTTTCATGTACATAAAATCATGGCCACAATCAGGGTCTCACTAGATAGATTGGACTCGTAGTGATCCGCCTGTGTTCAGCCTCCCATGTGCTGAGATTACAAGCATGTGCCACTATGCCCAGTCTCAATTGCCATCTCAAACCTTGGCCACAGCATCTGCCTACCCAAGTGCTTTAATCCACTGAGCTATTTGGCCTGCCCTTTCATTTAGTTTTGAAAAGTGGCTTATGTCTTTTCAATTTCCTATAAGTAGCCTCACTGTCTTTAAGGTTTTATGCTTCAAATTTATTTAGGAAATCCTATTGATGGAGAGTACAAAGTTAAAGTCCATCCAAACCTGAATTGTCATATTTACTCAAAAGACAAAACTCCACAAAAAGACCCCCAGATAACACAGGACACGAAGAGACAGGTAAGATAATCAAGGTACACCTGGGAGAGAAGGCTGCGCACCACTGACACAGGGGTGATACGTGGGATTACAAAACTGTGGAATATAGAAAGGTAGAGTTAATACCAAAACAAACAAGCAGACCTCATTCTTCTCAGCATGTGCAGCCTTTGCTGCATGCTAGAGGTAGAAAAACAAGCACTCGACATTATCAGCAGCTTCTTACCAAGACTGAGGTGTCTTCCTGGTTCCTACACTGAAATGAGAGAAAGTACATGGTTTACGTACCAGTGACTAAATGCTCTCAGTCTTCACTCTGCAAAATAATTGCCTCTCTAGCACTGCCACATTGGCAGATTTGCCTATGCAAAGAAAAACTTCCCAGTGAACTACTCAAGGGGAAAAAAAACAGCTATAGATACTAATCCACTAAGCACTTACAGACAACATTATGAAAAATCTAAAAGAGAACAGAGCTTTATTTATTAATTAATCAGATCTAAAGATGTCAGAGATTGGTCAGCACCATCAAACAACAGCGTTAGAAAACCAAAATTCTATCCTGGGAAACGCAGCTAATCCTCCTGGTAAGATTTCACTTTGGAAAACCTTCAGTTGGGTCTACATTGTACCTCCATGGATTAGAAGCTTGGGTCTTGAATCACACTGTTGTTTAATGTCTGTATACACAACAGAAGTGACAAACCAATTGGAGATCAGTGGCTCATCCAGTGGAAATGGGTTAAGGTTTGTCTTGCTTCCTTGGCACATTTGTGCTGGAACTGCAGCTGCCTAAGGGACAGTCAGTTCACTTAAGGAGTCTGCAGTGTGGTGTGGGAGACAGTCCTGCATGCAAATGCTTGCACTCTCTACCAAGTGTCTTGGGAGAGTAACATACAGAATGTTGGGCTGTGCAACACAAGGAGCAGAGTAACAACTTTTGCCCATGAACCCACGAGCTGTCACCTATGGTGACTCAGTGGTTTGGAGTAGCCACTGAAGATTCTCAGGTAAACAGGTCCATACTGTAAGCACAGAGCAAAAGAACCGGGCTTGTATATGTCTAGAGGAAACCACTGGGAACCACATACATCCTACAGTAGGATGCCAAGCGATCCCATGTAGGGGATTTAGCGAAAGCAGTATATGGCAATATTTATAATTTAAAATTCAGTTGCCAGTTTTAAAAAACCTCATTTGATTTTACAGGGTGGTTATTTTGAGAATATGGGTATGGTTTCCCTGCTGTGGTCACACTGGTGTGTGAAGAAGTGTTGGGGTGTGTGTGCTCAACTTCTATGAGTGGTATCAGCTGGCCCCCGAATCCAGTAGCCCCACATCTGTGGACTCAACCAAAATTTCATCAAAAATATATGGAAAAAATATTGAGCTGCATTAAACAATAGACAGATTATATTTCTTCACATTATTCCCCAAACAATACAGTATAACAGCTGTTCATCAAGAAGATATATTGCATTAGACATTTTAATTCAACAAGAGATGTTTTAAAGAACACGGGAGGATTCCGTGCACGGGTGATGCACAAACACGGCACCCTCTTGTATCACAGACTTGAGCTTACGGACTCTGGAAACCCAGAGACTTCTGGGCCACTCACCTGCACATATCGAGGGACAACCATGTACTATGTGTGTGAGGGTTTTCCTGTCCATGTTCATACTAAAAACATTTGTTTAACTAACAATAAGGATTGCATCTTCTTGCCGTATGATCTGAGATAATAATTTACTCTAAGGGAGAGTGCTAGGGTTCCCAAGTTAGACTGAATTAAACTATTGAAAATAAGCATCTATGCATGAGTGTGACCTACATGGCAGGCCAGAGACAGCTCGTGCATCTGCTGTGGCCCCAGCTAACAAACTGAGTTCCACACTGAGACTGTTTTTCTGGTTTTACCCTTTGATATCCAAAGCAAAAAAAAGGCTATGGAGTCAGAAGCTGTACTTTACTGCAGAGCTGGTCTCCATGCTGCCTGACACAAGGAAGCTATTTCTTTCTTCTCAAAGCCACAGCCTTCCTGGCCTGCTGAGAAGAGTCAATAAATCCACAAGAAGACCAAAGATCTGGCAGCCAGGTTGCAGCTCCCTGTGGTCTTACAGCCAGGCAACTCTGTATACTCTGGTCATGTGGCCTGTACACCTAGGGTCTGCTCAGTGCAATGGGGGGAGGTGCAGAAAAAGACTAAGGACAATTGGGATGGACCTGCAGAGAATTAGGAATGGGATGAATCATCTGTGGTCCTGGGGCCTGGGGATGCACCCTCAGGAGCTGTCAGGTTAAATGCCACCTCCCCGCTGGTGCCAAAGCAAGGATGATGCAGGCTTCTGTGAAAGAAGAGAGTTGTGCAAGGCAGAGACAGGGTCCGCAAAGAGCACAGAGAGCTGGGAAAACACCACTGGCCCAAGCAGCAGTACCGCACATTCCAACAGCTCAGCACTTTTTCAGTAGAACTAAAAACACTGGCTCTGCAATCGATTCAAAAGATGGAAAGGAGTAAGACATGGAGAGGTCAATAGCAGGTAACAAGGGAAAGCCAAGCAGTGTCACTAAACAGACAAGCCGGTTTTGGACGACCCTGCCTTTTGGTGAGGAGAGATGAGTGGGCAGGAAGGAGGGGATGGAGAAGGCAGAGAGTGGCGAGAAAGGGCACTTGGCTATGAGTGACCAGAAGTGGTTGGTCTCATCTAATAAATCAAGAATAAATCCCATATGGTGTGAGCACTACCCAAATTGCTGGCCCACTAGTAAATAGGCAGTGGAGGCCTGATGTTCTCTGAGAGAGGCCACAGAAATAACATCTGCCTGTGATGGAGGGGATTGAAAAAGAGACCAAATCAGTCTCCATGCCCTTGTGCCTGTCCCCAGGAGGTCGCGCTCCCTTCAGCATGGAATGCTCAGCACTCTAGCCCAGGAGTTCTCCACTCTGGCCCCACATGTCCGCTCTGTTGTAAATTGCATTAAATGTGTAACCTCTCATGATTTCAACTTCTTGTTGAGAAATGGGTAGTGGATGAAGGTCCAGGGAAATGATAACCTCACACAGGCGCTGACATTTAATCAAGGGACAATTGAAAATGCATGACCTTTACCACTAGGTTCATGCTAAATGGAACCACTCAAAATAGACAGCATATACAGCAATCAATTGTAATTCAGTGTTTAAAGTCAGAGCTTTGTCTGAATTTTTCCCATATTGCAAGTCCAGATTCTCATGTAAGAATCTGCTTACTTTTAACAATTCTATAAATAAGTTGTTGCATTTTTCAGTACTGAAGATTGAACCTTGGATCTTTGACTGAGCTACAAACACAGCTCTTATTTATTTGTAAGTTTTTGACAGTGCCTCGCTAAGTTGCCAAGTGGCCCAGGCTCAGCTCAGACCTGCAATCCTCCCGCCCCTGTCTCCCAGAGTTAGAGAATAATTTCTCATCTCTGATCTGCACTTCACTCAGGCCCCTGATTACCTCTAATCATGCAACTACATTAAGTCTGGAAAAGAGACTCCAAGCATAGACAGCAGTTGATAGGAGGCATAATAGAATAAAAGACCAGAATGACAGTTTTGGTTAGGGTTGGAGCTCCAGTATTTTTCAACCTGTCAGCCTCACAATGTAGAAGGGTTGAGTCATGACTCCATTCCAATAACTCCACAAAAGAAAGAAAACTGTACGTGACAGAAGACCATGAGCGCATGAGGGTAACTAAATGCACAGGAAGAAAGGGCAGGAGTCATGTGCTGCATTGCTGAAGCGGTAAAGGGCACCCAGTGATAGAAGGGCTGATGTGTTGTGTTCTCTCCCTGTAGGGGAGGAGAGAGGAGGAGAGTTAGGAATACAGAGTGTAAAGGCAGGCACAAAAGTAGAGACAAACCTGGCAACATCATGGACGGTGTGTTCTCTACGCTATCCTGCAAATTTAGTAGAAGCTATAGTGGTAGTAATAAGAATAATAACAGAACAAGAAGTATTAATACATAAACAGAAATGAATAGCTGAATTTTGGATAAATACAATAAAGAATAGTATATCAACTAAGTTGAATAAAATATTAAAGGAACCAGGCTGCTTCAGATGCAAGCCATTGGGTAGTTGGTTTTTCTTTTAAAAGAAGGAGTGTCCCATTGAAGAAAAATTAATCACTTGAGCAAGGTTTCCCATTTCTGAAGCAAGGCCTGATAAGAAGTAGGTGCTCATTAAGCTTCTATTGTTTCAGCAGTTTCTGCTCTGGAGAGAGGCCTTGGGCTGATCCCTCCCAATTGGGGAGGATTTCTCAGGCTCAGGCGATGTGTTTCATGATCACTTGATCCACACCGTTGTTTAGCAGAAAACTGAAATCCACTCCAAGGGCAGACTCACTCTTCTCTAGCTGGAGTGACAGAGCTCTACAGAGATGAAGTCAGGTGTGGCCGAGAGACCTCGGGCCCTTAATCAAGCTCGGCAAAAATCTCTGGCTAAGAACATTTCCAGCCTTAAGAGAAAAATGACCTCCCCAGCCCTAGGACAGCTACTGGCTCTGAGGGAGCACTCTGCTCTGACCGCTGAGCTTCCCTGAGGGTGCTTCTCACTGTGCTTGGAGCATCTCACAGCTGGCGCCCATGCAAAAACAAAATCCATTTGTTCTCTTTCTCCTGAATTACCTTCTTCCACTTCCTGCTTTCTTTTATTTCCCCACTTCCTAACTAAATTGACTCTCAACTGAAAAAAAATGTTTTAGGGATTCATGTGAAAAGGTGGAAGGTGCAATTCGAGGAAAAGCTAAAGAGCACAGCGAATTTCATTATTCACTTGAATCTGATATTGTGCGCTCTTCAGTTTGTAACCCAGTGTCAGAGCTCATCTCAGGTGGAGAGCGGGACATAGGTGTGGACTTGGATCATGATGAATCTAGCAATAGATGGGAAGAGAAGTCATAGAAGTGGGACAGGTTCACCTGAGCAGAAGGCAGGAAGATGTATGGTTTAGATCTAAAATGTGCCCCCACAGCTCGCTTCCTGTGTGGAGGTGAGGTTTTGGAAGAGGTGAGTTCCTGGGTGTGTGACCAGGAAGGTGGGGTCTCCCTTCCTGCTTCCTCCCTTGACTCAGTTTCCGCGCTGCCATGAGGTGAGCAGCTTTCCTCCATTAGACCCTCTGACCATGGCACTTCCGGCTCAAGCCAGCTGATTGTGCAAGGACTAAAGCCTCTAAAGCATGAGCCAGAATAGACCTCTCCTCCTTTCAGTGGGGTCACTGGGGGTGTTCAGTGTTTTGTTTCAGTGACAAAGCAATGAAGGCAGGCAATTTACTATGTGAAAAGTCACAAAGAAGGGTGAGATTTAGCTGTATGAAATATCAAATCCCAAAGTCATAACAAAATGAAGGAAGTAGACATAAAAAGAGGAGAAGCGGGCCAGTGGTATAGCTTAGCAGAATAAGCACTTGCTTGGGTAAGCGCAGGAGCCAGGGTTCGATCTCTGGCTCTGCGTGCTGTGCCAGCCCCACCCCCAGCACTGAGCCAGCGATGGAGTCCGGGCTCATCGGACTGTAATCCCAACACTTGGGAGGCAGAAATCAGGAGAATCACTACAAGTCTGGGCTGTGTAGTGAGACCCTGTGCAAAAAACAAAACAAAATCCTAAAAATAAAAAGAGGAGCAGCATGAAAATTAGCCTATATCAGTGCCCTTAATATATAAAATATGCTTATAAGTCAGTTACTAGTTATTGTATATAATTGGAGATAGATGGAGAGTGTGTGTGTCTGAGAGAGAGAGAGAGAGAGAGAGAGAGAGAGAGAGAGAGAGACAATACCATAAAGAAATTCAGCTATAATTTCATTATTCCAACTAATAATGGCTTATTGCAATCAAGCACACACACATAGAGTTTCAGATACACCCACATAAACACACAGAGAGCTAATCTCCTTTCCCATCATCTTTCCCATCGATAGAACGAAGTAACTGACACCCACAACTTGGAAAGAATTTATTTTGGCTAATAGTTTTAGAGGGTTTAGTGATCCGCTGGTTGCATCATGGTGGAAAAGCATGATGGAACACACTTGCTCTCTCCATAGCAACTGGGAGACAGCACAGAGAAACAGCGCCAGTGACAGGTGCATCCTCTCAGTGAGCCACCTCAGCTCGGCTCCACCCCCTTGCCGTAGTGTCTTAGTTACATTTTCTCATTGCAAAGACAAAAATACCTAACACTCAAGATGGAAAGAGGAAAAGTTTATTGTAGTTCACGGTGCATAGAGGTTTTGGCTCATAGCCGGCTGGCTCCAAGGCAGGGCATGGCAACGAGGCATCAGAGAGGACACAAAGGCTGTGGTAGGCAGAAGGCAGTGACGTAGCAAAGGAGCAAGTGACAGCAGCAGCCCATTTTCTGTCACTTTTACCTTATCCAGACTGCCCTCCCTTAGGGTAAGTAGCACACAAACCCAGGGTGGCTTTTTCTACTACACACACCCAGAACTATGCTAAACCAATCAGTGCATTACTTTAGTAATCTCACCTATTTGATTCCAGCATCACACACTCTAGATCCAGTCACCTCCCAAAACTCCCACCAATGAGTGCATGGCAAAGTCCAAGATCAGGGCCTTCTGACTATGTCCTCAAGTGGTGGAAGAAGAAAATGAGCCCTCTGGCTCTGTCTCTTCTCCTCCTTCTCCCTCTCCTTCTCCCTCTCCCTCTCCCTCTCCCTCTCCCTCTCCCTCTCCCTCTCCATCCCCATCTCCATCTCCCTCAGTGCCTCTGATTCTACAGTACTAGTAATTGATTCCAGAGTCTTTGTATAAAGCTATGTCATCAGACATTTGTTTTGTTTTTTTTTTTACTTCAAGACAGAATTTTGCTAAGTCACTAAGTTGTTCAGCCTAAGCTTGAACTTTTGATCTTTCTGCCCCAGGCTCCCAAAGTGCTGGATTTTCAGTGGTGTGCCACCATGCCTGGATCCAAGGTGTCATTTAGGAAGACAATAATTCTATTCATACATGCTGTACATTTATGATCTAGTCACCTCTATCTCATAAAATCATCGCTTTGGAGGGGATAAGATTTCAACATATGAATGGGGAGGCATAAATATTCAGACCATAGCATTATCTGTGTTTTTATGAGTCTAAAACTATCATTGACTGAAATCAAGGAATTCAAGCTGGCAAGAATGTCAGATACCAGTCCCATTATATGTCCTTACTATTTTCACTTTATTGCTCTCCCAAATGCCTTTCATAGCTCTATGCTTTCTTCAGCACCACCCTTGCTCCCTCGCGCTGGCTCACATGCATTGAATGACTTTGTCTTGCATTTTACAATGAAGCATTCAAGAGAAAGCCTGTCCTTCACACCACTACACATCACACTCCCTGACTGTGGGTTTAGCCAGGCTTCTTTCCATTCCAAGAGCAGAAGTGTGTCTGAGACGGGGCCCAGAGCATCCATGCTCCTGCTGCAGTGGCACATCCACTACTCTGGAGCCTGTCCCTTCTCAGACTCTCAGGAGTGAGGTATCTGCACTGGATTCCTCTCTGCTGTAAAGCCACTTTCTCCCAGAACTGAATCCCATGATCCAGTGCTTTTATAAAGATAAGAAATCCCTTAGCCACTACTTCTGTGACTCATGCATCTCTTGCCTTCAGGGAGTCCAGGCGACCCGATTATCCTGATAGCTGTTTACCAACTTCTCTCCTTTGCATCCTTAAAGAGTATTCCAGTGTCTGGTCTTGGAACATCTTTTCCATGGAATCCTTTCCTGTGTGACCTCGTTCAGCTTTCTGGCTTTAAATTTCATTGTCTGTGAATTGAATTGTGTTCTCCCAAAAAAATATCAAAGCTACAACCCTTAGTACCTATGAATGGGACCTTATTTGGCAATAATATCTTTGTTGATTTAAATAACTTCTGATGAAGCTGTCAGAATATGCACTAATCCAATAACTGATGTCCATCTAAAGAGAAGGAAATTTGGATACCGAGACAGGCAGCAGAAGACAGAGGCAGAAATTGATACCATGGGCCTACAAGTCAAGGAATGTAAAAAAAAAAAAAAAAAGAGAAAAGCATGGAGCACATTCTTTTCTACATCCTCAAAAGAGAAGGTCCTGCTGACACATTGATTTCAAACTCTTATCTTCCAGTAAGTACATCAAAAATGTTCAACTTTTATAGCTATCAGAAAAATGCAAAGCAAAACAACACTAATCATCTATCTTTTTCCAGTAAGAATGACCATTATGGAGGAAGGACAGAAGCTGGGGAGGTGGTGTGGACAAACGAACACTTCTACACTGTTGATGGGAATGTAAGCTGTCACAGGCACTGTGAAATCAATTTTGGATACACCTCAAAAAACTAAATATACAAATTCCATTTTGTCCAATTGTAACTCTTCTGTATATCTTCTCAAAGAGTTAAAGATATCATATTAACAGTGATAAGTGCAAATTCAAGCTTATAGAAGTACACCTCACAACACATGAATCATGGAACCAGCCTATAGGCCTGTGGACAGATGAATGGATAAAGAAAACACATTATATGTTATACATACAATGACTAATCAGCCATAAAAATGCTAAACTTGAGCCACTTGCAGGAGAATGGATGAATCTTGAGACTATGATGTGAAGTGAAATCAATCAGAAGCAAAAAGTTCAATATTGCATGGGTTCTCTAACATGAGAGACCCCCCAAAAAAGAAGAGAAAAACACAATAGAGCTTGCAGGTAGTAAGGAGGTAGACTCTGCGGAGATGAAAGCAGGATAAGAGAGGACAGGAGCTAGCAGGAATAAAAATGATCAAGATGCAGTATGTGTATGCTAATTCACCACGATGAATGTAATTATTGTGCAATGCAAACACATTCAAGGGATGAGACAAGAAATTTCTGACCTCCAGAACTGTGAGAAAGTGAATTGTTGTTTTAAGGCACCTGGTTTGGATTTGTATTATCATAGCCTAAGGGAACTAATACCGTACAAAAATGGCATACTAAGAATTCCCAGAAGTTTCTCCCACCCTGACCAACATGACTGCCTCATCGCATATCTGATTGCCCACTGATAAACCTTTAAATATCCAAAAGGATTCTCTCAGACACATTATGTTTCCCACCCATCAACTGATCTCTCTCCTATCTTTGCCTTGTCATAATAGATAGTCCAGTTCATGAAAATAAAAGCTTGGGAATCTTCTTAATTCTTTCTTTTTATCCCATATCCAGTCACTGAAGCAAGTGTTTTGAGCATTCCTTCCAAAATAGATTCCATATTTGTTCACTTCTTTCCACTCAGATTTTTTCCACCCCACTGGGAACCCAGGATCCTCTGGGCCTCTTCTGTAGTGTCCTGACTTCTTCTACTTTGGCTCAGCCTCACAACATGTGATCCTCAAAGACAACTGCTCCCTGCTTAAACCCTTAAACAGAACCTCTCCATGCTGCTCTTTAAGACCCCACTTGCTCTGGCTTCTGCAAATCTCTCTTTTGTCCTCATGGGCTAAGCTTACCTTTGCCCTCTGCTCTTCAGTCACACATGCCTTCTTTCCATTCTGAAAAGCTCAGAACTTTTCCTTCACAAAGCCTGTGTATGCAGTCTCTCCCTAGAACAATTTCATCAAATCAATGTATGACTGTCTATATGTTGTTATTCATATTTCACCTAAAAGTCTCACTTTTGCATTATCCTGCATAATCATAGTCAAATCCCTATCATTACTTAACATATTCTTATTTTTCTCTTCTTTTCTCCAGATGTATTTGTGTTTTATGAGATAAAATCTGTCTTGTCTTATTCACTGATACAGTCCTACTCCCAAAAGAGGGCCTTGTCAGAGTATACTATAAAAAGGTGTATAAAGTAAAGCCATATTAATATGCTGAGCTGTGAAAGGCTCAAATCAACAACTTCTGTGGATAACCCACTACTATTGTGGACTGCTGGACTGTGTTGGATTGTCTTGCTGAATTCATGCACCCATAGTGTTTAGATGCCAATAGAATACCTATTTCTGACAGGACTAAACAAAAAAAAAGGTGATACAAAGGAAAGACCATTTTGTATCTGTATATGCAGAATAGTTAGGATAGATATACAGCTACTTTTGCTTAATTCAGTGAGAAGAAAGATTTGTACTAATAGTGTTTGGACGGGATATTCTGCCTGCATCTTGTACTATGGACAACCACTAAGAAGATAACAATGTACAATGTGTTAATTATTGAAACTGTCCTATTAATCAGTTTTGAACTGTCTCATTGATATTTGTTTCTTAATAAAATAATGATGATGATAATAATAGTAATAATAATAATAATACAACTGACTGTAGTTAAATTTGTAGCCTGTCTAAATAACCTCCCATCTCAAGACCTTTAGTGAAACCTTTTCATTGTATGATGCCACTCACTGGCTCTAAATTAGGATACGAGGGTAAGTTATTCACCTACCATAAACACTGATGACTACTTCAGGTTAATCTAGTAGCAAGTTCTCACAGTGCCCTGTTCTGTTCATTTATAATCCTAACCACAACTGTTTTAAATAGATCTTTTATTGATTTTGTATTTAATATTTCCCACCACTAAAATAAGTTCCTGAAAACAGGAAACATATTTGTCTGCCTGTTGTGTTCAACATCAGATCCTCAGCCTAGTATCAAGCCAGCACAGTTTCTGGCATAAAAGAGATGGTCAGTAAATACTTACTGAATGACAAATAAGTCTCCATTTGAAAGATGAGGTGAAGTGATTTCCTCAAGTCCAGACAAATAATAAGTAGCAAGCAAACCCTTGAGTCTAAGACCCAGGAGTTTTATCTGCCTTCTTCAGATACAATGTGAGAAACATCATCTTACAACTTTCTGGTCCTCAAATTGTGTTTCTGAAATCCCACAACTTTAAAAACAGCAAGACCAAGAGACAGGAGAAAAGAAAGGAAGAAGGAACAATATATACGTATATGTGCAGGGTGGCTGGGATAATTTCACTGTTGATCTCTACTGCCCTATTGAAAGAAACTGGTCATGCTTAAATATTTTTTCTTCTAGTTTTTGGACCAATTTTGCATGCTTTCATCTGGTAAATAGAACAATTAATTTGAAGACTACAATATGCAATCCAACAACCTTTGCTGAATTCCTATCATCTTGTTTAGTGAAATCCTTTATCATTTCTAGTGTTTTCATTATTTTTTCTTTTTAAAAAGAAACAGAGAAAATATTGTATGAAATTTAAAAAGATGGTGTTTGTTGTCATTAAGCAGGCATGTCAGTTTCTTATTTAATTATTAAACTTGGATTTCTTGTGACAAAAAGAGCAACACCTATACTTTCTCCTCCCTTGTATTACTGACAAATTTTCACATACAAGAGTGTAGGCTGGTATTTAGTTGCATGATAGTAAACTGTGGGCTTATTGAGACTCTCACGGGAGATTCTGTTGCCTACATAGTACGTCCAAAACTGCAGTTTCAGTCTGAGCTTCCTGACAGTTCCTGGGGCCACAAGAATTTGACTGCAAGCCTTTATATAAATCCATGCTGAGCCTTGACTTTCATTGTCAGAAGAGCTCTTTTGATATTTATTTTTGGCAACAAAAAACCAAAGCATCCTCCCAACAGAATTGTAATAATATTTAAGGGTTCTTTTTTTTTTTTCTT
>NW_004524599.1:6281696-6307423 GCF_000260255.1 Octodon degus
GTCCTACTGTCTTACTCTTTTCTTTCTTTTTCTTTCTTTCTTTCTTTCTTTCTTTCTTTCTTTCTTTCTTTCTTTCTTTCTTTCTTTCTTTCTTTTTTTTCAGAACCAGAGATTGAACTCAGGCCCTTGAGCTTGCCAGGCAAATGCTTATTCTACTGAGCTATCTCCCTGGTCCCTCCCTTACTCTTTCTTTTCCTCCCTTGTTTTTCCTTTCCATCCCTTTGCTCTCTTTTTAAGTCATAGAAAGAGATAAATAGAATATTTACCCTCCTAACTGTGTAAAGTCTGTGCTCCTTCCATGGCTTTTGTTGTCCAAACTAATTGTTATCAACTACTCCATAGTCTTTTACAAACACTTCAAGTTTGAGTCTTCTCAGCATTGAGTTTTCTCTTCTGAGGACATACTCCAACTGCTTGGTGTCATCCTGAAGCAGGGGAATCCAGAACCCTATGAACAGATGCTCCTTGATTTAAGGATGAGCTCATCACCTAAGTCAAAAATGCCCTTGAGGCACTTAAACCATGGAGAATCAGCTTGGCATCACCACTCTGCAAACAGCTGCTTCGTTTCCCTCCTGATTGTTAGAATGGATGAGGAGGCTGCAGTCACTGCCTCTGCTCTGATCTGCACAGAGATCAGACTGGGTATCATGAACCGGGCAAAAGAGCCAATTTCAAGTATACTTTTCACTGTGTGAGTATTGCTTTTGCATTAACATAAAGTCAAAAAAGGGTAAGTCAGAACACCATACTCCAGAACATCAGTACTCAATGTCTTCTCAAAGAGCAGCACTATCTCAAACCCAAGAATGATCTGAGTATGGCAAACCCAGGAAAAGACTAATCATGTATCTCATCATGGAAGTTATAGCACTTTTAACACAACCTAGAGGCTAATTTGTTTATATAAGAGACATCGAGTCATGATTGTATCAAATGCTTTGCTGAAACTCAATATCCAAATCATACCAGCATCTTCTAGGCATTCACACCACACCACGCTTATTAACTCTGTCCTCATTATATAAAACATAAGGCAGTTTTTAAAGTATCCCTTCCTGGCAATCAGGCAATATTCATTTTCCTATTTATCTTATCCCAGAGCATGTTATATGTCATTGTGCATAAATCATTTTTACCCTAGGGAAGGCCACCATTCAGATGCAGAAGGTAGTACACAAAAATGATCAAAGAAAGATGTCAAGTGGAAAACCATCTCAACAGTTGAAATAACAGTTCAAAGGCTTTTGAACAGAACAGTGTCTTGACGAAAATATATAATTTAGGAAGATGACTGACAGGAATAAATTCTACTCCTATTGGATTTTTAGTTATGTTTCGGCTTAACCCCAGACCCAAAATTTTATAATGGTAAAAAGAATACATCGTCTTCAAATACAAATAATAGGAATGAATTTATTTTAAAAAGCTCATTTATTTATCTAACAAGCATTTTTAGTAAGAAAATAATTAGTTCACTTTTGCATGAAGATCTAAAGAAAAAGGCAAATTCTAGAAAAGGAGTTCTCTGGTTCAAGCCAGTTGTTTTTGAGCAAAACCTATTTCAATAAATTATAGTAAAAATAATCTTGAAATAGAGTTCATGATAGCACTAATTGTGTATCAGCTCCTGATGACTTTCAACCCCAAGCTAACAATAACTCTGCTGAAGTGAATCTGTCTATACAGTAGTGGACTTAGATGCTCATCCTAAAATTTACTCTAGAAAAATCTGTCAAGGGAAATTGTTTCTCCTGAGACATCTCCTGATTTTACACTGAGAAAGAAATAATGCTTTGAAATCTATAAGAAGATTATAGCAGGAAAAAATATCACTCCCTTAACAATATAAAACAAAATAAAAGAATTAGACACTGTGCCATCAATCATGAAAATGAGACCTTTTGTACTAGCAGGGAGCCAGTTGGCAGTGTGTCCCCAGAGTACATTGGCTGAAAATCAGTATGGCTGTCCTGAATGAGCAGGGCCCTCTTAGCACAGATTCTATAAAGTGTCTGGAGAGCGTCAATAAGCAGTGCATCTAGTGTGCACCTCCTGCTCCCCGGATGAGAAAGCCATAAAGGCAGGAATTTGTCTATGCTTCCTCGTCAGTAACAAAATAGCACACACAAGCAGAAAAACTGGAAAAATAGCCTTCTTGGCTTCAGAATGCACACAAAAGGGAGAAAAGAACCTGCTACCACTGTGGTCAGGAGGAACCAAGGCACAAGGGCCCTTGACAACTTGAAAAACATGCTATGTCCACTCCATTATCTTCTCTCCATGGCTACTTCTTCACTAATCTCTTTTAGCTCGAAGGAACCTGGGGAAGCAGTGAGGTGTTTGACAGATAATTCCCATTCTTGTTTTACCTAATAATGCCATGCATAGTAAGCAGACATTAATCTTTACTAATGTTCACAGAAATGTATAAATAATGAAGATCTAAAATGTAAGAAAGAAAAGCCTTTATGTTATACACAAAGAAGCAGTATCTCATATAGTATGGAACTGTCTATATCTACTCCTTTAAATGAAAGATATGTCTGCTCTTTTGCTGGAGTTGAAGCAAAAATAGGGAAATACCATGAAAATCAGATCAAAACCTGACTTAGGTCATTTACTGGTAGGTATGACAGATCTGAACAGGGTCATTCTTTATAATAATGAATACACCTAAATATAGACCTTGAAGAAAACTAATTATTTGAAGTTTAGTACTGAAACAATGATCTGAAAATTTAAAAATCTCAAAATATATTTATGGTGTACTTGTGTTTCTTTTTGTTTCCTAGGGCAATTAGAAAATTTTCATATATCACTTAGGCCAAACAAAATAAGTCTGTTTTCTTATTGTGGTACAGAATAGAAGTTTAACATAAGGGGGTTGGCATAATTCACCTCTTTCTGGCAATAATAGGAAAGAATCCTTGCTTGCTTCTCATAGTTTCTGGTGGTTGCCAGCAATGTTTGTTCTCCTTAGCATCCTTCCAAACTTTGCTTCCATTTCCCATGGCCTTCTCTTCTTTGTCTGTGATCCAATTTCCTTCCTATTATAGAAGTTTCAGTCATTGGAGTAAGGCCTATCTTAATTCAGTATGATCTTATTTTAATTGTAATTGTAATCTGCAAATACTATTCCCAAATAAGGTCACATTCACAAGCCCCAGGGTTTAGTTCTTCAATAAATCTCTTGGGAGATGCAATTCAACCTGTAACAAAAATTTCCCAACTTATTAACTCAATGAACTACAGCTAGCTGTACTGATAGAATCCTTCAGTGGTGAAGGATAGAAGCAAGAATGAAGGCTCATGACAGCCAAGTTAGATTATATCTGTCTCTCAGGACCATGGAGAGTAGCCAACATGCCCTCCACCATCCCAAAGTCTATCCATACTGCTAATCATTTAAACAGACTCATTAAAGAGCTATTACATTCTTCTCTTATTATTTCTAAATTTGTACTCTACAAATCAATTCCTTTAACTAAAAATTCATGAAATAAGTATTATTGTTAGCTTTTTAAATCAAGGGCTCCATCTTCATTATACAGCCCTAAAGATTAAATACTCTGTTCAGCTACTGTGACAAAATCAGCGTGATACTGGCAACAAAATAGACCTGATGATCAATGGAACATATTAGAAGACACAGACACAAGTACAAAACACTCAGCCACCCTATCTTTGACAAAGGGGCCAAACATGTTCACTGGAAGAAAGATAACCTCTTTAATAAATGGTGCTTGAAAAACTGGCATTCCACATGCCAACGACTACAATTAGAACCATGTCTATTACCATACACTAAAATAAAGTCAAAATGGATCAGATACTTAAATATTAAATAGAAGGGGCTGGTGAGATGGCTTAGCGGTCTAAAGTGCCTGCTTAGGCAAGCTTAGACAGGTGCAGGGGACTGTGGATTCAATCCCAAGCACCACATGCTGCTCCTGCTCCACCCTCAAGGTGGACTGAGCTGGCAAAAAAAAATTAAATATTAAATGAGACATACTAAATTTACTGGGGGAGAAATTAGGTAAAAGTCTTAAAGACATATATATGGGTAGACAGAGAATTCGTGAAGAAGACCAAACTACATGGGAAATGCTTCAAAGAATAAACAACTTGGATCTCATCTCTTTGAAAAGTTTCTGCACTTCAAGAGAAATCATCAACAGAGTAAAAAGAACACCCACAAATTGGGGAAAAATTTTATCTGACTGTTCCTCAGACAAAGGACTTCTATCTACAACATATGAAGAATCAACAGAATTATTGTAAAAGACTTAAGAGTAAAATGACCATTTGTGATGCTTTTCTAAGATAAGACATGTTAATGAAACGTGTAAATACAAATGGGTTGCTAACTGTAATTGAAACTTTCTGACAGAAGAATAGGTGTTTGGAAATGGGAAAGTTAGTACAGACTGTACTTAAGAGGTCAGCTGAAGGACAGCTTTATAAGATCTCTTCACACTTGTATTGATTTTTAAAAGAGGGGCTTATTTAAATGCTTTAGGTAGAAGAGTTAACTTGAATTTTACTTATATAATTTTTTGAGAATCTGAAAGTTGGTAAGACTGACATAAGAATTTTAACTTGAATTTAAGAAATGGTTAGGAGAAGAAACCAGAGGGTCCTATTTACTGACTACTAGGAGTTTATGTTCCTTCATGGTGACAGGGAAGAGGAACAGGTCTAGGCAGATAGTGAATGCTGAATTTAGACACTGACATGATAAGTTGGAATTGCCTTTGGAAATTAAAAAATCTGCACACTCTACTACAGAAGAATTGGCCTTGAATTCTACTGTCATGCTTCACAATCTTCTCTCACTTTAATATTGTAAAGTCCATCAAAGTTGAGACCTCACTTCCAACCTTCAGTCAGAGCCTGAGAGGAAAATGCTTGTTTGCTAATCATTTCAGATGGATTAAAAATGTATTTTCTTTTAAAAAAATCTTTGTATTTATTTTTTATTTGGTACAAGGTCTCACTACACAGCTTGCACTTGTAGTGTTCCTCCTGTCTCAGCCTCCCCAGAACTGGAATTACAGGTGTGCACAACCACACTCAGTTTCTGGAATTACAGGTGTGCACAATTCCACACTCACACAGCATGCCCAGGGTTCAGGGACCTGCAAAGCAGGTGATACTGGGGCTCAAAACTGGGTCTTTGGCTTGCCAGGCAGGTGTTTAGATCACTGAGCCATCTCCTCATCTCTAAACAATTTGTTTTCTAACACTTAGTAGATTCCTAATGACTTCAAGCAAGGAGGAGGGAGCTCTTAGCTACACCTTCCATCAGGACGAGGCCTTTCTCCACAGAGCTTTACTGACTAAATTGCAAATGGAGTTGAAAGGCATGTTTTGCTAGCACAATTGACATGTGTGCTGTGACTTGTCAGATTATTTGGATGCTCCTGAATGTCAGAGATTAAGCCTCTCCTGGTGGAATAAGGGCAGGGGCAGGGTGCTTCACTAAAGAGTACGTGATGTTGTAACATGGTAACCCAGCCATTGTGGGATTTAGGTATGAGTCACATATTCATCTGGAATTCTCAACCCAGGGAGCAAACACTGAAGACTCAAGTCACAGTGAAGGCATTCCTTACTCTTCCTAGAAGCATCCCTTGGGGAAGGATAATGGGAATCAATTAGTAAACTGAGACTATATCTTTTTAAAATCTTCACCAATTCTGTGCAGTGAGAAAAAGGAGATTAAAAGAAATAACTTGCCATATGTTTTATGAGAAGTCACTATGGAAACTATCATATTCTATATCTTTACATTTAAAATGCAGAAGTGAGATCAGCAAAACTAATTTAAGTTCAATGTAGATGTAATGTTTAAATCAGAACCTTCTTTCTATGATTTATAGAGCAGAATTCTCCTCACTCTAGTGTGTTACTTCCTATGTCTTCTGTCCTTGTATTTGGATTCAGGGCAGTGTAGCAGAAGAACCTCAACATTTATATTAATAATCAATTATTCTGTCCTATGTAATTTATTTAGAATGAATCTTTAGGGGAAAAAAATCCCAAGACATTTAAAAATTTTCATTCTTAATCATTTGACAAGCAAACCTAAGCTCTACTTCACACATGTTGTCATGACTTCTTGTTTAATCTGGAACCTTATTCTCTACATAACCCTTATCAGTTTATGAAGAACTTACTCATATATGACTTTCTTATCTGTGCTATTTGCACAAGTATTTTTATTCTCAAGATACTAATGCGAAAACAAACACTTAGAGAACTCAGGTGTCTTGTCCACGTGACAGTGTTAGCACTTAAATTTCTCTCTGGTTTTCTAGAACTTGATTCTTCTGTGTAATGAACTCCACACATTTTCTTCATCAGGGGACCTGCTGAGAGATGCAGAGATGTTTACATCAGTTCCTGTGCTTTCCAGTCAATGTATAGGAGCTTTTAAAATAAATTTGTATCCTAATCAAAAGTAAATTTGAACACAGACATGTGTGTGCATCAAAGAAAGGCCACGTGAATTTAGAGGAAGAAAACAGCCATGCACACACCAAGGAAAACTGTCTCAGAATGAAACCAACCACCCCATCGTCTTCATCTTGGAATTCTGACTCCGGAACTATATGAAAATGAGTTTGTGTTATTCAAATCCATCTACTCCATGGTATTTGTTATTGGAGTTCTGACTAGCTAATGCAAACAAGTGAAGATAGCCAGGCTTTACACTTATCTATGAACTAAAAATAAATAGGTCTTGAGGAGATATTTTACTTCTGAGTCAAGTTCATGGGTTTTAGTGGGCAAACACCATGATATGGCCTCTAGCTCACAGCAACGACTTTTGTTTATTATGGGACTCTGGATTAGGTTCTGAATAAGAGGAGTCTCAGGTGAGCTGAGTTTCAGAAAGCTAGGATAATAGCTTCAAAAATAATAAGCAACAAAAGATGGAAACACACTGTCTTTAGAAGAATTTTTACTTAACTAGAAGGTTTCTCTTTATCCCTGTTCTTCCAAAAATATATCCGTTGTAAATGTAAATACATAATATGTAATTCCCTCCTCCTAGGCTGCGTAGGTAGTTATATGTTACTACTATTTGTAATGCCTGACATAATAGGAATTAAACTGAGACCTCTGCATTGAATTCCATCACTATTTCTTTTTATTTTAAAAGAGTCTCACTAAGTCATTAAATTATTGTGGTAGAATCTGTAAAGTTCAGAAGTGCTGACTTAAAGTTCTCTTGCAAATGACTTAGCTCTCTTTTTGCTTTTTTTAGGTAGTTTTTAAGGCTTTTCTTGGAAGTCAGAGGCCTTGAAGCAGCAAGAGAGAGGAAAATGCAGTAAATGTATTTCTGTAGTAGTTACATAGATCATCAAATAGCCCTCACTACTCAAGGAAACCTGTATGGATTTCAAAAATAGTGTTCATCTGTCTGAGAGCTACCAAGAAAAGAATGTTCAGCCTTGGAAAATAGCCCTGGAAGCATTTCTAACTTAGGTTTTGAAAAAGCCATAGAGGAGAGGAGGTCCCTGGAGAATTATAAAAACATGTACCTTTTTGTAATCCAAAAATAATAACCAAGCACAAGAGGACACAGAATGCCAAGTTTCAGATTTAAATCAAGCAGCGAACACAGGTTTTAGAGCTGAACTTTGGCCCTGCCCCAGCTGAGTGCTGGTAAAGCATAACTCCGAGGTTCACAGGTGAGTGCTTCCAAAGGCCTCTTGGCGCCTTGGGAACCAGGGGACTTAGCACAGAGCCTGTCACTCAAAATTCACAATTCAAGTATAAATAAATAAAGATAGTTCATATTTTGTGCATAGATAGATAGATAGATAGATAGATAGATAGATAGATAGATAGGAAACTTAGAAGTCAAAGGGAAAATGCTAAGAAAACATATCAGCTGGTCAGCTGGGTTTGACTAAGTCAAAGGCTTTATTTTTGAGGGGATGTGGGGAAGAGATAACCATGTGATGTTTTGTCAGAAATGCAAAGCCATTATATTCCTATTCCTGGTAATTGCAAACAGAGAGAGAGAGAGAGAGAGAGAGAGAGAGAGAGAGAGAGAGAGAGAGAGAGAGAGAAATTGCTTTTTGTATCTGCTCTACCAAGGGCATATTGTGAGAAGCAGTGGTAAGGACAAGGTTGTGGTTCCAAAGTCACCTGAAAATCCAAACATCCTCCCAGCTTTATTATCTCTCACCTTCATATACAGAAACGGGAAGCACCATAATTGTTTCATGGATTGTAAAAGTTGCTGGGTGATAAAATATAAGAATTTGCATGCAATGCCTAATGGTTTAAAGATTTTGATGTGGCAAACCTCTAAATGAAATTGCCTTGCCCATGTACCATGCTGTGGAGCAGTGGAATAAGTTAGCACTTTTTTGAGGTAATGGGAATTAAACATAGAGCCTGAGATACGTTCGTATCCCTTTTTATCTTAAAACATAGTCTCAATAAGACACTGAATTGCCTGGGTTGTGCTCAAGCTAGTAATGGCCCTGACTGAGCTTCCTGAGTGCTGGGATTAGGGGTGGGGCTTGAGAAAAATAATATACGGTGATATAAAAGCTTTACGAGAAAATTCACACAAATATGGATACAGTCATGTGTACACACACACACACACACACACACACACGCACACAAGCAAGCACATACAAAATTCCTAAGCAGCCTGCATAGTAAGAAGCACCATAAAAAGTCATAGGGGAAAGCACCAAGCAAAAGAGCATAGGAAACTGTGATTCCTACTCTGAAAAACTTCACAATCAAGTGTTTAAATTCCTAGAGACAATCATAATCGAGAAGGAATTAGAGTAGGGTAAGTGATGGAAATTCATTTGTGTGTTGTGATTTGAATACTGAACTCTACCATCATTACCAGTGTAATCCACTGAGATTTTGTTTTGTTTTTGATTTTTTTTGGCAGAGCCGGGGATTGAACTCAGGCCCTTGAGCGTGCCAGGGAAGTGCTTATTCCACTGAGCCATCTCCCCGGCCCGAGATTTTGTATTGTTTGACGAGCCTCTGCAAATCTCCAGGGATTCTATCTATCTTCTGAAAGAAACAGGGATCATAACTTTTTTGTCCATCATAATATTGTAATCTCGAGCACATTTGACCCTACACGCGAGGTCAACAATAAGCATCACATAAAAATGGGAACTCCCTCAGGATCACAAAAGACAGAACTCTCTAATACAGAGAAATTCCCGTGTGGCCTAAAATATATTGGGCCATGAGATCCTGTCTCTACGAGGTGACAATTTTCAGAAGAGATCTCCTACTTTGTGTTTTGAAGGAGCTGAAGCAATGGCTGACTTGGTTGAGGACTGTCTCTTCAAGGAAGCGTGTGTAGCAGACATTCTTAGACAAGTGAGGCAGTATGTGGCTCCACACAAGGCAGACACACCTCTTGCCCATTATAAGCATAGTGGTTTCCCTAAGAATGGGGTTCCCTCAGGGAATGGAGAAAACAATGAGGAAGAGAAAAAAAATATGCATGTCTATATCTAAGATTCCTGGGACATTTTACTGCTGATTTGTGCTGGTCTACTGGAAGGAACAGTTAATGCTTAATTTTTTTTCTTCTTTTTAATTTTTCTTTTTTGATCGATTTTGCTTGATTATATCTAGCAATCTGAACAACTAATTTGAAAACAACAATGTGGAATAAAACAACCGTTGTTGAATTCCCACCATCTTGACTGGTGAAACTCTGTATCATTTCAAATGCATGATTATTATTGTTAGTGTTTTTTCTGTATTTTAGGGAAGGGTCTACAGGGTGTGCAGGGCCTCACTACTAGATCGGACGCATTGTGATTCCCCTTTTCATAGCCTCCCAAGTGCTGAGATTACAGGCGTGAGCCACCATGCCCAGTCTTAATTGCTATCTCAGCCCTTGAGGCAGGGCTGGCATAGTAGGCCCAGGGATGGAACGCCCGGCCCTGGCACCTGCTTGCAGGCACTTTAATCCACTGAGCTATTTGGCCAGACCTTCGAATGCATTATTATTATTATTTATTCTCTTTTTAAAAAACCATAAAAATAAAAAAGAATGGAATTCCTCTGTCACATAAACCACTGAATATGCAGATATCATATGACCCCTCTTTTTCTTATAAGAATTAGTAATCAAGAAGTAGGCAAAAGAATGATGAGACAAAGTTTTCCTTTTGCTAAGAATACAAACTCAATCTATCTGACCCAAAACTCTTGTGTTTTTCACCAACACCCTTGAATTGGTGGTAACGTACCTTGTTAAGTTGTAAATAAGGTGAAATTTCAGTTTCATGTAACATGCACTGATTTGAAGTTTCAGAGTTAAATAATTATGAGAGTTTCTTTTCTTTTTCTAGGACAGATTGTTGCTTCCAATGATAATAAGAACAATCCAGATGGCAGATAAAATAATAATTTCTCGTGAGTATCTCAAGGATCTAAGGGTATAAGACAACCAAAGCCTCAAATTGTAAGGAAAATATTTCCAAGTAGATGGAATGTAGACATTAGCTGAAATGAAAATGCCTAAGAATTTCCTCAGAATAAAAGAGATAATAAACCACAAATCCAAGAATCCCAGAGCACTCCAAGAATAGGCAACAAATATCACAGGTATACACCCATCCTTAAATATATATTCAATCTACTGAAAACCAGACATGAAGGTCAAATCTGAAGGTTGTCAGAGAGAAAGAACACATTACAAACAGAAAAATGAAGACCACCCTCATAAGAACCTTCATGTAAGAGCCATCCCAAAACAATACGGTGGCATTTTTACATGCTTGAAAAGAAACACAGCAAAACTATTAACCTAGATGTATTTGCTCTGTGAATATATACTTCAAAGATACAGACAAAATAAAGAACTTTTCAGGTTGAATATATACACTATTTAAGGCTACACTATAACTGATTAAAGACATCTATCACAAGTTCTCAGAAAACAACTATTTTTAAGAGAGCTACAAATAATAATCCAAAAGTGGAGATATCAATGAATTATAAAAAACTACTAAATCTATAAGCAGACTGAAAAAGAGAATAAAACACAAAATGACCAGACATTATTGGCAAGCAAAGATAAAAATAGTAGATTTAAACCCAACCATATCAACAAACACATTAAATGTACCTGGTCTAAAAATTAAAATTAAAATACAGATTATCATATTAAATTAAAAATAAGGCCCAGCTATATACTACCTATAAGAAACACACTTCAAATATTAAACAGATAGATTAAAATTGAAACAAGTAATAAGATGTACCACAATAGTATTAATTAAAAAATGCTCATACTAATATCAGACAAAGTAGATTTCTGAGAATATCACCAGGAATATAGAAGGATATTTCTTAATTATGAAGGGCTCAAGTAGTCAAGAAAAAAGAAATTATATATATATATATATATATATATATATATATATCCTTGGAATAAATGAAGAAAACCTGACAACTACAAGAAGAAAGTAGCAAACAATTACAGTTGGAGACTTCAATAGTTCTGACTAACTGCTAAACCATAGAAATCCAATGCAGATGTAGAAGATCTGAGAAACACTGTCGATGTCCAGGATCTAGCTTCTATCTGTAGAACATTCCCCTAAACAGCGGCAGAATAAATATTCTTTCCAAGTTGTTAAATAGAAGTTATAGGTTGCATTTTAGTCTAGGTCCTAGAAAACATTTGTATGTTACTCTGTGAAAGCGTACAGAGTGTATTTTCTAGCCATTAAAAAGAAATGGTCAGAAAACATAGGAAATTTTCTAGTCATTTTCATTTTAACAATGCTAAGTAGGTTACAGATTAATGTACAAGAAAAAAATAGAAAGTAGTATTATAAATAGGATGACCATATATTAAAATTTAGGAACTGCAGCTAACAGTGCTTAAAGGAAATTTGTAGTCTGGTATATCTGTATTAGAAAGAAAAATGTCCTAAATCAGGAATCTAAGTTTCCACAGAACAGAAATTAAGCCATCATTTTCAACCATATCTATTTTATTTTTTTTACTTAATCAGTTTATTAGTACATTTTAGTTATACATGAGGATCACATTCATCAAAGTGAATTTGTACCTGTACATGATATATCTTGATGTTATCTTCTTCCCTGATCCTCATTTGAATTTGAAAAATTTTTATTTAGATATAACTTACATAGTTTTTATATCTTAAATATGCAGCTTAATTCATTTGTGCTTGTTTATACCATTTAACAGTGTCAAGATCAAGAGATTGAATATCTTTAACTCCCTGGGCCATCTAACCAAGCAGTACCCTGCTTACCCCCATGCACAGATCAGCAATCAGTAACAAATCAGAACATTATTAAATTAGTTTCAAAAGATTTATACCATCATTCCAGTGTATGGTAAGTGCCCCACTGTTACTAAGTTATACTAAAATACTTTCCTCAAAATAAACAAACTACTTGAAATTATGTGCTTTCATTGGTCCTAAGTAAGCCGAAGATCCAACCATCTAAACATTTATCATTTCAAGAAATAGTCTCATGAGACAACATAATCCTAAAAATGTCACACAGTCTAATCTTAGCAATGTATTTGGCCTAAGAATGAGGTTTAGCAGAAAGCGCTCTAAAGCGAGTTATTACCAGTATCCATATGCTATTAATGTGAGCAGTGCAAGTCTAAGCGCCACTGCCATGGAGTTTTGGTGCACCATTGTTGGTCATCACACGTTCAACTAGTAGGTAAAGTGCTAACCCAAGACATTTTTTTATTGTATACCCAACTAGTCTACAAAGTAGGGCTGGTGAGATGGCTCAGTGGTCTAAAGCACCTACTTAGAACAAGCTCAGCAAAGCACAGGGACCGCGGTTCAATCCCCCAGCACCACATGCCAGCCAGCCCCGCCCCCTGGTGAGCTGAGCTGGCCACACACACACACACACACACACACACACACACACATAAATAAATAAATAAATAAAATTTTAAAAAATATATATTTACAAAGTGATAAACCATCAATTTACTAATCACATGCAAATTAGTAAAGTGCTATTCATTAAGTTATGGACCACATCTCAAACTAGTAGGTAAAGTGATAAGCCATCCTAACTTATAGTATAGTTAAGGCACCAGTATTAGGACTTTATTATTTAATTAGGCTGGTAATATCACAAACTTGATTCTTTCCACAGTTCTGGTTGCAAACCAAGTAGGACGAGAATGTAATCATATTCAGTGGTTAGGTTCCATGTTGACTTTATGAGGAATTTTTTTAATGTATTTGTTGTTGCAGGGTCTTACTACACAGCTCAGACTTATAGTGATCCTCCTCTTTCCAGCCTTCCCACTGCTTGGATTACAGGAATGCACCACTATGCTTGGACTCTGTGGCCAGCTCAGCACACTCTGAGGGTGGAGCTGGCATGGCATGTGGTGCCAGGATCAAACCTCGGTCCCTGCACTAGCCTAAGCTAGCCAAACAGGCAATTCAGTATGCTGAGCTATCTCACCAGCTTCCTTTTTGGGAAATTTTATTCAGTTCCTGTTCAGTTCAGTTGCAACCAAAATTATGGAGAGAACTGAGTTCATGGATCAAAGTACCATGATATCTGAGCTGCAGGGGCTGGATCATTTTTGCTTCAGTTTCTTAGTTTATGGTTAAAAATTTCCTCACATAGCCCTGGTTCTTTTGAAATAACTTTTAAACCAAATTATACAATAAATCCCAAAAGCATGTTAAGAACGGCCTCTTTTACTGCAGCAAGGACTATGTAGAGTGTGACTCAGGGCATCGTTGTCATCATGTAAGCATTTGTTGAGTAAGGGACAGTTTCTGTAATGTGAACAGAAAACCCAAGTTAGCTCAGACCACCTAAAGATCATAACAGGATTACTTGCATTACATCAAAATTTGTATGGTCTGCACTTTAAAATAAATGAAGAGAAACACAAGGGCTCTATGAATGCCTCTCATTTTAAAGTAATAAAATCCATATTATAAACCAAAATCAAAGATGCCAGATGAAAACAGAGCAGGCAGTTTCTGGGGATTATTTTAAAAATACTTCATGTATTATTCATAGTGAGGCTTTTGCTGGATCATATTTTCTTCTAGGATCATTCTAAATGCTCCCACCAAAAAGGAAGCAGTTATAATTTTTGCATAGAGCAACCAGACTTCAGATACTTCACAGTGATCACCACCAGACTGACTCAGGGAAACAATGCTGGGATGGCTTGCATGGTGCCATCACAATATGCCTCGGGAGGTCCAGCAGTGCAGAGAATTGCACAACATCCATGTGCAGAGGAGCGAACCCCATGGGTCTATTTCACCCACATAGCATAACAAGTCAGCATGGCACAAGTTCTTCTTTTGCACAGCACACTAAATTAAAAACATAATCCTGGGGGCTGCGATTGGCAAAGTCCTGTTCTATATGCTGAAGGAATATGAAGACATAGTTTCTGTACTCAAGAAGCACACATAGTTTAGCTGAATAGATGAAGCATGCAAAGATAAAAATTTAAATAATATTGTAGAGAAGTTTAGCATAAACTCTAGAGTAGCAGTCTAGACAATGTGTGTTATGGATATCACAAGGGATAGGAAGAGAACTCTGAGTTGGAAGAAGATATCCCCCAAATGTCAATGATAGAGTTGGACTTTAATGCTAGCAAAGCAGAGATGGATGAGATGAGCTCCCAGGAAGAAACAGCAGTAGTAAGTGGGCCGAGGAGTTGGGGACAAGCTCTATTAATTGATGTCAGTTCTTCACATGCTTTCCCTAGACTTGTGTACCTTCCTAGCGCTTCACGTGTATGCCTGGTGTTTGCTTGACTTCCAGGTGCCTTTGCCTATATTCCATTTGTCTGAACCTACTCTGAGCTCACTTTTTACAATCCGTTTATTTCTTTTTATAGAATGCAAAATAGCAATGGAAAAAGAAAAAAAGCATTAGAAATGATACAAGATTTCGCTAAACACAGTAATAGGAATTCAACAATGGTGGTTGTATTACATGATGCTATCTTCAAGGTAGTTGTTCACCTTACCAGATAAAAACATTAAAATTCACTTAAAGAAAGAGACAAAACAAAGCAATAACAAAGAAGTTGTAAGAAATTCAAAAGGGGAAAAAATCAGAGTAAAATAAAATTAAGCATTATCTCCTTTCAAAACACCAGCAGAAATCGACAATACAAGTATCCATACTATTCTGTATATGTGCCTAAATATATATTTCCCTTCTTTCGTATGTCCTTTTCCTCATCCCAGTTTTTCCTTCCCATTGAATGATTTCTTTTCCTTTCACAGTATCTGTTGCACCTTTTAGATTTTAATTATTCTTTCAGGTTCTCACACTGGCGAGACAATACAATGTTTGCACATGTGGCTCTGATTTATTTTGCTTAACAATGTAGTCTCTCACTGCATCCATTATCTACAAAAGCCTCAAATTTATCTTTTTTATAGTTGAGTAATGCTGTATTATGTAAAAATACCATATCTTTTTTATCTATTTCCCAGTTGATGTGCATTTGGGTTGTTTCCAAGACTTAGCTATGACAAATTTTGCTGTTATAAACATGTGTGCACATAGATCACTGTAGTAGGATGACTTCGGTTCTTTTGGAAAAATACCTAGGAGTGGAATGGATGGCTTGAATGGGCCCTCTAATCCTAGCTTTTGGAGGAATCTTCTTACTACTTTCCATAATGGTTGTACTAGCCTGTACTCCAACCAACAGTGGAAAAGGGTTTCTTTTTCCCCACAGCCTCTCCAGCAATTGTTACTGGTTGACTTCTTGATGGTAGTCATTCTTTCTGGCATAAGATGGTATCTCAGCATTGTTTTGTTTTGTTTTGTTTTGTTTTGTTTTGTTTTGTTTTGTTTTGTTTTGTTTTGTTTTGGCAGAACCAAGGATTGAACTCAAGCCCTTGCGTTTGCCAGGGAAGCACTTATTCTACTGAGCTATCTCCCCAGCCTCTCTCAGCATTGTTTTAATTTACATCTCTTGAATGATCAATGACGTTGAACATTTTTCATATATTTATTTGCTATTTGTGTCTTTTCATTTGTGAACTATATATTCACCTGAGATGCACATTTTTGGATTGGGACTTTGAATTTTGGAGACCTGATTTTTAAAAAATTCTTTTTATGTTCTAGACGGAAGTCCTTTGTCTGATAGACAGTCTGCTATAATTTTCTTCCAATTCATGAGTTTTCTTTTTGTTCTGTTGGTGATTCCTTTTAATGTGCAGAAACTTTCCCAAAAATGAGATTCCAACTGTTGATTCTTTGAAGTATTTTCCATGCAGTTTGACTTTCGTTCATAAACTCTTTACCTACCCCTATGTTCTTAAGGTTTCTACCTACCTTCTCTTCCAGAAGATTTAGTGCTTCAGTTTTAATATTTAAATCTTTGATCATTTTAACTCTGGTTTTGTGTAGTTTTAGGCATAGGTCTATTTTAGACCTTCAGCATGTGCAAAGCCAGTATTTACAGCACCATTTATTAAAAAGGTTGTCTTTCTTCTAATGAACATGTTTGGCCCCTTTGTCAAAAATAAGATGGCTGCTGGCAGCACATGCTGCGCTGGCCCCACCCTGGGCACACTGTGCCAGCCACCGAGACAGGGCATGGTGGCACATGGCTGTAATCCCAGCACTGGGGAGGCTTAAAAAGGAGGATCATTATGAGTTTGAGCTACATAGTAAGACCCTGTACCAAATACATTAAAAACATAAAATAAAATAAGGTTGCTTAGCATGCTTGTAGTTATGCCTGTATCTTCTAATCTGTTCCATTGATCCTCAGGTTTGTTTTTATGCCACTACCATACTGATTTTATCACAGTAGCTTTGTAGTGTAATTTCAAGTCAGGGATTGTGATGTCTCCTGCCTTTCCTCTGCTGCCCAAGATTGCTTTAGCTATTCAGTGTTCTCTTCTAGTTCTAGGTGAGTTTTAGGTTGCATTCCATCAATATCATATTTCATCAATGCATCTGAGATGCATTCAGACTCATTCAAACGAGACCTAAAAGCAGCTACCATACATCATTGTATTATGCACCCTTAACAAGGCTGTAGAAAATGATTACTCTTAAGGTCTTACAAATGAAGAAACTAAGGACTGGAGAGATTGTCACTTGTTTCAGGATGTACAGAGATGGGGTTGGAATCCGTATGAATCTAACCTGGATAGAAGTCAATTGAGACATTCTTTCTTCTTTCCCTTTCATTCCTTGAACTCAGAACCACTGTGTAGTTGAAATATAGACTAAGTAGAGATGAATTTTGGGAAGGAGAAGAAATAAGGATGACTTCCCAGCCTGACACCAAACTATAGAAATCCTTAAAAAGCAGGTAGGGAAATTTTCGTGGAAAGAGAAGGAAATAGCAGTCATCACAAATCTTTAGCATGAGAGTGACATGTTGGGGGTGTTTTAGGAATTTGGTAGTGAGGTACTGGGAAGCTGTAAAGTAGAATAGTTAAGAGGCAAATCGAATAACTAGTGAGCTATTTAGAGGCTAATAGTGATAATGCTGCGTGTTGACAGCAGTGTTCATAATGTATCATGACTACTAAAATGCTTCACATTTATCAATTCATATAATTCTCCAACAGATATGAAATGGGTACCAAATCAAGGAAAGGTGGTTCAGCTTCAGAGTCTGTTCTTAACAACAGTGCCAGACTAGCTAGGCTTGTGCCATGAAAGGCCTAGAGTAAAATGATAGCAATAGAAAGAGAAAGATGGCTATAAATGAAAGATACATCTAAAAAGATCAGTCTGAGGATGCTATGGTTTTATTGGATAAGTAATTGAAAGAAAGGGAAAGTTAAAGGTAATTCCTTTTCATGGACTGATTTTTCCTATATGAATTTAGATAGGTTAAGAAAAGGAGCCAGTATTGTGGACCCAAGTAGAAAGTTCAGTTTAAGAAAATGTTGGCGCTATATGACAAAACATGACATCCAAAGGACAGCATTCATAAGACTGTTGGAAAAATTGATGATCATAAGACAAGGTGTGTGATGGGAAAGGTGTTCACCAAGGGCAGAGCAGAATTGCAAAGTTGTGGGATGTTTGGCAGAAATCCCAGATTTTAGAGAAAAAGTACAGATCAGATCAACAGCAAATGTTAAAAATTTGATTAAAATCCACAGAGAAGGACACAGACTAGAGGAGGATAAAAACAATGACCACAATTAATACCTCAGAGATAGCAGAAAGCATTGTGGCAAGAGATACAATTGATAGTGTTAAATGTCAGAAACATCAAAAAAACCAGGACTGCAAAAAGTCTATTCCACATATTATGCTTGTGTTAGATTTCTATCACTACAAGAAATATCTGAGATAAAAAAAACTTATAAAGAGAGAGTTTGTTTTGGCTCACAGTTGCAAAGGTTCTAGTCTATGATGGTGGGGTGGCCCCCATTGCTTTTGGCCTTGGGGTGGGGGGTGGCACAATATGAGTAGTGTTCAGTGTGGAGCAAAGGCTTCAGCCTGCCTCAGCATCAGGAAGACAGAGAGCAAGAGGAAGGGGCTAGAGTTCTACAATTGCCTTTACACACATGGCCCTAATTGCCTAAAGGCTGCCACTATGACCTGCCTCGTAAAGATCCCCCCACCCCAGTTATAACCACCCAGGGGCAGGCCCTCAACATGTGGGCCTCTGGGAGATACTTAAGACCCAAACTACTACAGTCCCTGTGTTACTAAAGGCCTTCACAAAGGAGCTTCTGCAGAGCAGCAGAATCACAAACCGCATCTTAAAATGACTATGGAAGTAAATGAGTAGCTGAGAGACAGAGGTAGCAGACTAACATTAGTCCATGGCCCTTGTATTGTGCGCCACAATATGAAGTGTTATAACACTTACTTGTTCCACCATTCATGTGTCTAGAATGAATCCATTTCCTCTCATGGCTTCAACTAATCCCTGTAGTTATCCAGCTATCAAATAGGTTATGTTCAGGGTCAGGCTCACATTTCTGCGTCTGTGCTAGATATATTCAACTGGATGCTCTATCAGTATCTGAAATTCAAAATGCTGAAGATTCAAGTAATTATTTGATCTCCATAGCTCCAAGTCCTAAACACACCTGCCCACCTTCTTTCTCTCATCCAATCAGTCTATAACCACTTAGTGACAAAAAGGAAAGCCTTCCTTTCAGTTCCCTTCACAGAGGGCTCTGCATGTGGCCCATGACTTCTGTACAGTTGAGATCCTTCTTCTCTATTCATTTCCAAAGCCTTGCCTTTCATGCAAGTGCTCCTCAGGCCTGTTCAGGCAGTCACCCAGTGTGCATTTACTGGGCATCATCATAGACAGAATTATGCTAGGAGTCAGAGATAGAGACTTTCTGGGCTGGCGAGATAGTTCAGCAGTCTAAGTGCCTGCCTGGCAAGTGCAAGGACCTGAGTTCAATCCCCAGTACCCTGGGCGCACCATGCCAGCTTGAAATTAGGCATGTTGGTGCATGCCTGTAATCCCAGTGTTGGGGAGGCTGAGACAGGAGGAGCCCTATGAGTCTGAAGTGCACAGAAAGTATTGAATAAATAAATAAATAAAAGATAGAGACCTTCCCTAAGTATTCTAGGCCAGATACCAAAGAAAAGGATGTATACTATAGCAAAAATTAGGTTATGTGAACTCACCACACATGAAGCTTAAGGTTCACCAACTCGTCCATAAACACATGTCCCAAGATCTCTTGGTGCAATTCAAAGTTCCATTCAGCCAATCTGAGGATGAGCCTGAGAACGGGCATCTCTGCTCCAAGTCAATATTGTGGTTGCTTGCCCAGGGACCACCCTTGGAGTAGCAAGACTTTGCAGGAGAGCAGGCAGTTACTTCTTAGCTTTATAGCTAAACTGGCAGGTTACATAACTCTTAGGATCAATTTCTAATCAAAGAGTATTAGATTTCACACGTAGTGTCACATTATATTCACCAAGTTGAAGGTGTACATGTGTACACACAGGGCATATTTCATTGAGCTAGCACGAATAAGGTAGATTGTACTTGGCACAAAAAGTGGGCGGGGCATTTACTCCTAAATCATAGGTGCTGCCTTAGTAGAAGCTGTTTCCAGCCAAGATTGGCTCTAAGCTCACTTTATTCTTAACAGTGTAAGCACTTTTTTAATTTTGTAAGTGATCTTGGCAATGCGGATGGCTTCTCTAGTGAGATTTCCAGAGTTCCTTGAATTCAGCCCAGTCCCTGTCTACTCTGACACTGTAGCTATGCGTCCCACCAGATTACAACAGAATTTTATAAGGGATGGGATGAGCAGGGATAGACTAAAGGCAGAAATATGAATCCGAGAAAGGGCTTCAGACCAGCAAGAAAGCACAGTGAGTGGGGACCAATGATCTGTCGTGTCAGGATTGCTGAGGTGAAAGGCATAGAGGCAGAGAAGGAAGTGAACGGAACCTGGATGGCAAAGGGATATCAGTGACACTTTCCTCCCTGGGTTACTCTGAGAATCTGATGAAGTCTTTAGAAATGTATTAAATAGTTTAAAGGATGAGTCAGAGGTTTAGAATTATTCTGAGAGTTTGGCAAACTCTGGATGCCTCCTCCATCAGGAGCAAGTCCTAAGGCAAGACCGTAAAATGTGCATGCAGTCGAAGACCCTGGGATCAAACTTTGTTTTGTTGCTTAATCCTCTTTAAGCCCAAAATTCTTCACATGCAAAATGAGACCAAGGGCTCAGCAATGTGCCAAATCTTTGTGATAAACCCAAGTGGAGAGAATGTTCACACAGTGGTCTGTTCGGGAGCATAAAAGAGACTCCCTGATGAACGCAGACCTAAGTAAGTAGCCAGTGAGCGGCATTTTTCTCCGCGAGCCTGTCTCTGCCGCTCAGCTCGAGCTCAGCAGCGGCATCCTCCAGGGTTCACTGGGCCACTCTTAGCACACTGGATTCTGCCTACTGCTTGTCATCACAGAGTCACAACATGGTTGACATGCTTTACATACACAGTTGCATTCAAGGAAAACAAGAAAACACAGGAGTGAAAGGTGACACCAGATGTGTGCATCCCTTTTATCACAAAAGTAAATATTTCCAAGAATTGTCCAACCTTCCCAGTGGACCCATACTAACATTTCACTAGCTGCAAGGCTGGCTAGGAAATGAAATGCAAACTTAGCTTTTTGTACTTTAAGGGACAGTGTCTGGCTACTTTGCCCAGGCTGGCTTTGAACTGCAGGGCTCAAACACTTTGCCTGCAATAACCTTCCAAGTAGTGAGTATTACAGGCATGCACCATATATACCTTTAAAAGTCTCTCATATTTAGTTTTTAAACTCTTTATAGAAAAGATGTAGGTAAAGCAAAGAGTGAGGGTGTAAATAGCAAATCAATTCTGCCACTGATAGACAAAAATTTCTGGCATGTTGTTTTAAATGAGGGCTCAATGACATTAAATGACTCACCTAAATTCATTGAATAAAACTAAAAACAGAATCCACTTTGTGGATGACAAGCTGATATACCACATGATCTAGCTTAAAATATGGCTTTAATTTTAACTTGTAATTCCTGAGAGCAACGCGAATTGCAACATATCTCCTATTATAGTACAATTTTTTATTTAATTCCTACAAGGAAAAAAAGCAAGTTTCTAGAGTTTTCTGTCATTGTTTTCAAGGCTTTGACATTGGCATGACTCAATATTCCTCCAAGACTTGCATGATTAAAGAAATGTTCAATTAGAAATTTCCTTGTGTTGGACTCCAAACTTCACCCTCCAAGGGGCCCACTCCATCTGGAATGAGACTTGGCTTCTGCTGAGTGCTGAGTAAGGATCTGCTGATCGCTTCATTGAATGCAAACCAAAACCCAAGTCTGATGCATTGTCTTTCTTTTATTGATGATGCTGTTTTTCTCCTCTGGAGATGTCCATGATAGACTTCCTGTGCATCTGAGGTAGCTGACCAAAGAATGTGGGTCCCACCAATAGCAGACGCCCATTTACCTTGACTATGTCATGATGAGACAATGGCTTTCACTTAGTAAATGGCTGATACCATGGAGGAATGTGGCAAGTGCTATGCGCAGAAGCCCTGGGAACTCCAGGAACACTGCTCAGGATCATTGTTTTAAGCCTGATATATCCGGTTTCCAAGACACAGAACAACTAGTTCTTCAGAAACTATTTTTGTAACAATTCTTATCATAAGTACTGCCCCTTCTTTTCTGGCAAGTTGTAGCCCTCCTCTCCAGAAAAAGGGATTTAAAAGCAAAATTTAATTAATACCATGCACCCAGAGAAAACACTCAAAATCTGCCCTTATAAGTATTTGATTTTCATCTTCATTAGTGAAAAATGGCAGCGTGTCCTTCAAGAGACCACTGCAGTATGTGCCCTTCAGTGGCATTTTAGATCTTTGCCCTATTGTAGAATATCTGCACAGAGAAACAGAAGAAAAGGAAATAATGAAATGTGCTTAGGTATTATATCATGTATAAAACCATTATAGAGAACAGTCCTCATAGCAGTCACCTATAGTAGAGAGGCATGCTACAAATGTTTTGATCTGATGCAAATAGAGTGTGTGCTCAATGCTATAGAAAATAAGCTCTGATGTTTGTTTTATACTGTACTATTCAATTTAGTCTTCTTCTAAACTTGGAACTACTGTATAAAACTGAGGGATTTGGAGTCTATCGCTTTTCCAGAACAAATCCTTATTGTGCAGAAAGTCATGCCCATTGTTTACTGGGGGTCTCTTACAACGTGGAGTGCTGTGGCCCTGGCCTCTGTCACTGCATCACTCTGCTAATTCACCCCTCACCCCTCCAAGTCTCAAGTCACTGGGACGTCTGGCCTTGTTACAGATAAATTGCTTGTTGTTTCATATCCAGTAGTGACATTTTGTAAACTCTCCTCATTGATATTTCTTCAAAGGAAAGAACTACAACTTGCATTTCTTATACAAATATCTTTACAAATAATAGCCAAAACTGAAAGGGCATCACTGACCATGTTTCATATTTGAGGATCAGATTTGATACCAGTTCACAGCATCTTTCAAAATAATATTATTCCAACTTCTTGAAGATAGTTCATGACAGTTGTTGTGAGCTTTAGTTTCTCCCTTTTTCTAAAGAACTGGGTACACAGAATGTTAAAATTGAATTAGAAAAAAAAAGATATTTCAAATGACAGGGCAATTGGTCTTGTGCAGATAAATATGTCTACTGTTGCTTTCTATTTTCTTAGGTGATTTTGCATTGGCTTATCACAACCCTGGCTCAGCACTATGAACATGGTCAGTTCTCTTTCACTGTCATTGTAAGATATGGAGGTTGAGAAACAAAGCCATCTAAGTAGACTGTGTGTGTGTGTGTGTGTGTGTGTGTGTGTGTGTGTGTGTGTGGCCGAGTTTCACTATGCAGCTCAAGCTGGCCTTGAACTCACTTTGTGGCCCAGACTGGCCTTGAATTTGCACTGATCTTCCTATGTTAGCCTCCTGGATGCTGGGATGGCAGGCAGGCACCACCATGCCCAGCTCTAAATAGATTTCTTAAGTAATGAGTGAAATAAATAGCATTGGGATCTCAAGTCATTCAGTTCTGACCTTTCTTTTTACATTCTTGTTTCTCATCTGATTTCTCCAGATCAAGTTCTGTATTTATTATGGGATGGATGAAGACCAACGTGCTATGCTTTGTGTGCAAGCTAACTTTACAATCTTTGACAGAAGGTTGTCTCCCAAGCCTCGAATAGTCTTTATTATTAGGCCATAAAACAAAATTGCACCAAATAATTAGAAAGAGTTCAATGGAAATATGCTAATGAGCTCCTTAGTGGAGAGAGTGAAAGAGTCTTTAGATGGGCAATTTTATTCAGCATTTGGGATTTACTGAGAGAACTAAATTTAGTTTTTAAAAGATTCAGCCATTAAAAGCAAACAGGAAGTCATATTTTTGCAAATGTAAAGAAACAAAGTCATCTGCAGTGGCCGACGTTCTGGATTCACAAAAGCTGAGTGAGCTCTAAACTTGGTTAGTCCCTTTTCAAAGAGGGATATAAGTTTTAAAAGGTTAAAAAGCAAAGCCATTTTAGATGTCGAATAGAATTTTTTTCCAAAATACTCTGATGAGTCGTGTTTAAAGGAATCAGAAATATACGGATTAGGCTTTGCATAAAACAAACATAGCTTTAAGTGAAAGAAAACTATGAGCAAAGTCTGCTGAGAGCTTCTTTTAATCCCAAATATTTGCAAAGAGGGTTGTAAGGTTTCCAACTCACCACAGCTTTCCTCTGCTTAGCGTGGCGGTAGAGTTTACTTAGAAGCTACCACGCACCTATTGTTTTTCTGGCCCCAGTACAGCTGCTATGTGTTCTCCATTGTTTGTCTCCCCATATTGTAATCAATTGTTCTTTCTACCAGTCTCATTCTCATGTACAAAAGTAGACTCAGAGAGCAGCAGACGCATGGCTCCATGTTCCTGCATATGGGCATGTCACATTCCTGCACCGCGTCTACGAGCACGACCAGGTGCAGCCTTCACTTCCACAATGGCTGTCTCACAACGCTCTGATGCCTTTCCAACCACATTGGCTAAATTGGTTTCATGTGCCACTCTCTCTCGTTGCGTGGAAAGCTGGTTTTTCTCTGGCAATGGGTGACATTTTCCTGGCCTGGTGATCACATGCGTAGGGGGGTTCTACTTTGCATAAAGGCAAGTGCTGGCCAAAGGAGCCTGGCTGACATGCTGGAGCCTCAAATCTGCCAGACAGACAGCACAGACAGACAGCAACTGGCGCCGCGCTGTGCATTCCTGCCCATCTTCAGCATTCCCAGCACATTAGGGCGAGTCAAAGGTCTTCGGTTTGTTTTCAACAAGTGAATTTAGGCTCCAGTGATCTCAATGCTGCATTAAGGTTCAGTTCTCTGAGGAAACAAGGGAATTTTAATGCAATCATCTAAGTTAAATAATGGGAGCAGGGAGTTCAGACTGGACTGTGTATTGGAATTGCCTCGGAAACCAAAGAAAAAGATGCTCACTTCTGGGTCCCGGTCCCAAAGATTCTGATGTGACTCATCTGGGTGTAGCAAGATACTCGAGCTTCTAAAAGTTCTCTGGATGACTCTGCCATGTATTCAGGGTAGAAACCCTCACCACTAGGACACAGGGCAGATTGTCATAGTGAAGATAAGGATCTGGATACAATTGTGAAGCTCAACACTCGTTGCACAATGGAATAATCTGAAATAATTTTAAAACTACTATTCTAATGCCCAAAGCCCACCTCAAGAATATCTGATTTAGTTGGATGATTATTTGGTCTAAACTTTCATCTATGAGGGGACTTGACTAACCTTGTCAGATATAAAAGTTACATTTTTTGTTATATAGGTCTTGCTTTATCTTGGTCTTAACCATCCAGCAGAAAAGTATAAAATTGAGGTACAAAAAGTAAAGCCATATTAATCTGCTGAGCTGTAAAAGGCTCAAGTCAACAACTTATGACATTGCCAGTCCTATGGACAACCCACTACTATTATGGATTACTGGACTATATTGGATTACTTTGATAAATTCATGCAGCTACAATATATGAATGGCAATGGAATACCCATCTCTGACAACAATAAACAAAAGGGGAGATATGAATGGAGGACCATTTTGTAGTGAAAAAAAAAATATATATATATGTATATACAAAATAGCATAGATATACAGCTA
>NW_004524599.1:6307783-6310963 GCF_000260255.1 Octodon degus
ATATATATGTGTGTGTGTGTGTGCGTGTATGTGTGTGTGAGAGAGAGAGAGAAAGAGAGACATTAGAGTGTTAGCTTTCTATCACTGTATTAAAATACCTGACATGAGACAGTTTAAAGGAATAAGGAAGAAAGAATTATTTTGGCCCAGTTTCAGAGGTTTTGGTATGTGGCTTGCTGATTCCGATGCATTTAGGTCTGTGGCACAGCAGAAACATGATAGAGGAAAGGAGTGGTGGAGCAAAGCTACTGATCCCCTGGAAGCCAGAAAGCCAAGAAAGGGACAGATCCAGAGAGGAGGTGGCCTGGGTCACCCTCCCATGATTGCACTGTGGTCCCCACATTCATGTTCCCATGATCCACTCCCGGCAACAGGACTCTGACTCCTGCCGTCATCATCTCGCAGGGATGCCACTGCAGTATGATCTCAGTAAGGGATTAATTAACTGAGAAAACAGAGCCCTCATGATCTCATCATTTCTCAAAAGCCAATCAGCAAGCAAGACTTCAACACAATGAGCCTCGGATCCCATCCATGACAATAATATGTCTATTATATGCAGCTATATAAATGCATAGAGAGGCCTATACAATTATGTATCGCTCAATAACAGGTACACCTTCTGAGAAATGTTTCTTTAAGAGAGCTTGTCATTGTGCAAACACAAAGTGTACTTACACAAACTGATGTCGTGTGATGATATAATCTTCTGGAACCAGCATTTGTGCATAGTATATTGCTGACTGGAACATTGCTATAAAGCACATGATTGTATATGTGCACTGTTACCAGTCACATAAGTGTGTGTGTGTGTGTGTGTGTGTGTGTGTGTGTGTGTAGATAGGTAGATAGATGATAGATAGATAGATAGATAGATAGATAGATAGATAGACAGGTAGATAGATGATAGATAGATAGATAGATAGATAGATAGATAGATAGATAGATAGACAGACAGATAGACTAAGCAATGTTACCTAATTCTAAATTGGTCTGCAAATACCCATGCTTTCAGATACAAGGGTACAGTCTACTTCCACACTTAATCAGGCCTGGTCTGTGTGACCAGTGGAACCCAGCACAAGTGGGCTTAAACCTCAGGTTTAAACCACAAAATGCATTGCACCTTCCACCCTGGTCTCTTGGCTCACTTGCTCCGCAAGGGGGCAAGTCACACAAATTCTCGAGCAGTTCTGGACAGAAGCATTTGTGGAGAGAATCTGAAGCTTCCAGGAGGGAATAAGCAGCAATTTGTCACACGAGCAAGCTTTGGAGAAGCGTGTTCTGCCCCTAATCAAGCTATCGATGGCTGCAGTCCTAGTTTGGAGACATGCTGAGCTGGGATTTCCCGCCATGATTCTTCTCAACTCCTACCCAGGAAAGCCACAAGAGACTTCAAGTCACTAGGGTTTCAGGTGGTAACATATGCAGTGTTAATATGGTGTTATGATTACCACTTCACAATTGAGCAAATCTGTTGCTCAAGCCATAGATATGGTTGACAACTTAGGTAACAGCTACTCCAGAACTGTGAAAAACACATCTGAGAATGAAAATTAATGACTTGTTTCCAAAATCTGTCCTTTCAAAAACTATGCAATGAAGTTACTCAAAGGACATGTTACATATCCTTTGCTGGGGTAAAAGTTACAATGGTGATAAAGTGCCAAAGAAAGTGGACTCAGGCCAACAGTTTTCCTGTTGTCTGAGCTTGGCTAATTGTTTGAAAATTACTAGACCATCAAAATGCAATTCATTCCTTCGTCATCCTATAATTTCGTATTTCCTCTAGTGCTCAGCTTAGAAGGAGCTCCCAGTACACCATCCATTCTCCTCCTGTAACTTTTTAACTGATATCCCAAAATGCAAATTATGGAGGCTATGCTGCAAGTGAATCCAAAGCCACTATATCCAAAATCTATTCTAGGGTAAAACCTTCATTTAGATTTTTGCAACTTTAAGAAGAAATCACCTAGAGAATATATTCTCAAGAAAATCTCACATGGTAGTAAGAATGAACCAGGTATTTAGGAGGCAGAACGGTCTCTGCTCTGGCCTCAGCAATTAGCTGTGAGATCTCAGGGTCATGACTGGATTCCAGGAGCCACCTCCAGCAATTTTGATTGAACTCTTCCTGGATGGGGCCTAGGCCTGGGTCTCTAGAAAGCTCCCTGTGTGATTCAGACTGAGGCCAGAGCTGTAAATGACTGATGTAATCCTCAATCTCAGTTTCCTCATTTGTTAAGTGGAGGTAATGATCCTGAGCTCTTATGTTTTCTATAAGGATTAAGGTTAAGTAATTAAGGCAAAACTCCAAATATAGTGCTTGACACACAGCCGCAAGGCAGTGAGTGCTACCCATTAGTATTTGTGGTTTGTTTTAAATTTTTAAATGTGTTAAACAAAAGTATATAGTTACTTAGTTACAGCTTTTGGGTTCTAGTCCCTAGAGAGACCTTCTTTTATATTTAGACATTCCTTCCAGTGCAGACAGCAAGTAAATACACATCTAATTTTCTTTAAGTTTCTTATGATTTTACACTTATCACATCTATCTGGAATTTGGCTTGTTAAGAAATGTAAGGTGGGGCTAGGGATGGGTGTTTTATGACAAAGAGCCAATTTTTCCCTTGACATGCATGCGTTAAAAGCATTCCATCCTTCGTCAATTAATCACATCTCCCAGGAATACACTTATTTGATTTCTCAGGTGTATGCCAGTATCTATTGCCAGCATAAAATCTCATAAAAACATTGCTTTTTTAATTCTAATCTTTACAGTGTACAGCCCTTAATTATTAGGGCTGTGTGATGGTTTTTACTATGAATAAATATGAATATTTATCAATCTTCTTATGCCAGAAATTCTTCCATATTTTCTGAGGTATCTTTTTAAAATATTTAATTCTTATCCTGCCTCAAAACCTTCATCAACTGACTGGGTTTCTGAATTCTTCCACTAATGGAAGTACAAGGGAATTTATCTCCAAATGGAGAGAAAAGTTAGTCTTCTACCCAAGATCAAAGGGGGTACAGTCCAAAGTAATCCACTGAAGACCAATGCCATATTGAATTCTAACATTGCATCTTTGAGATCGAAACAACTTGCAATCTCTATTACAATTTGCCTACTTCTTTTTTTGCACAAATAAAGCAACAATTCAGTAGAGATAATGTATG
>NW_004524599.1:6311248-6317335 GCF_000260255.1 Octodon degus
TACACATTCCTTAGCGTTCTCCGAAAGGCCGAAACTACTTTGCCTTCCCATGAATGGAAGTCCCACTTACTGACTTGCTTGTAATGATTAGACAGTAGTAGAAATGATGGTGTGAGATCATTGAAATTTCATCAAAAAGACATTACTGCTTTCTTTCTGCTTTCTCTCCTGGGTTATGTAGGTTATGCAGTTGGAAACTCAAGTAGCCCCGGAAAGAGATTCACATAGCAATGATGTTGGGCTCCTGCTGGGACTTAGTGTTGTTACCAGCCCTGGGAGTAAATGTTTTGGAAGCAGTTCCTACCTCCCTGACCAAGCCTGGCTGCCTTCCACTTTGGAGGAATACTCCAGACGGTGTCCTGAAGGGCCAAAACTACAGCTGAGATAATCTCTAATTCTTGATTTATGTGAAACAACAAGAGTTTATGATTGTTTTTATAGAGCTAGATTTAGTTTTATAGATAGCCAGCAATCGGTGGTGAAAAGATTTTATTTAATCTGTACAATAACCTGATCCATTTACCATTAATAATTCTCCATCTACAGAAGGGAAACTGAAGCATAAAGGACACCCACTTACCAACCTGTGCAGACAGGATGTGAGCCCAACAGCCTGAAAACAGAGCTCCCGTACCCACTCAGCCCACCCATGCTCCTTCCTCTGCATCATCATGTGCCAAGTCCCCAGCTCAGAGTGCCCCCTAATCTAGTCTTAACTGAGCATGGAGGCAGTGGAAAAGAAGAAGCCAGAGTGTCTGTATAAATGAGAAAAGGGTTTGTTTGAAAAGTCAACATAACTGCACCATCAAAGCCAAGAGAACAAGCAAGAGGGTGCATATACAGACCGTTTGACTTCAGCCCCTGTGAAACTGTAATAAATTGTTTCCATTAAAAATTTATGAGGTCCCAGGTATGTAGTAAATTCAGCATACAAGCATCTTGTTCTTACTGCAACCCTAAAGGATACTTATCTTTACTTTCATAATGCAAATAATTACACTGGAAGATATCAAGGTATTTCATATACAAGAAAGAAGTGGATTTTATTGCAAGACCCCACCTACTTAAGAAAAAGTAATGAACAATAGAAGAAGTGTAATAAGAGAGTCAATAAACATTTGTGAAGGTTATACTTCAGTATTTAGGGTAATGAAAAGTACAAGTCAAATTAGCAGACAATTCTCCCTAGTTTTGGCACATAAAAGTTTTATGTACATCTAAGGCCTGCAATATTTTGATACATTGTGAAGTAATTACCTTAATGAAACTAATTAGCATACCTACTTTCTCACGTAGCTAAGGGGTGTGTGTGTGTGCAGGCGTGTGTGCACGTGTGTTTACAACACATAGATATACTATTTTGCTGGGATTCAGCACTAAAAAAGATCCTCTTTGATATGTTAGGTGCAAGTAATAAATGGCTACAACATTTAAGGAGAACAAATTGCTAACATTATCTAGAAATATCTTTAAAAGCCATACTTTAAAAAAGTAAAAATGGGGCTGGGGAGTTAGCTCAGCAGTCTAAGCACCTGCCTGGCAAGTGCAAGAACCCGGGTTTGATCCCCAGTATGGCATGCTGGCCAAAAAAACTGAACATGGTGGTGCGTGCCTATAATCCCAGCATGGGGTGCTGAGACAAGAGGATCACTATGAGTTCAAGCTGGGTAATGAGACCCTGTACTAAATACATAAAAGATTTTTTTAAAAAGTTAAAATAAATAAATACCCCTCGAGATAGTAATTCTTTTTCTATATATTTTTCTTCAATGCTAATCACAGAAGCCCATAAATATATATGAAGATGTTCAGTATAATTCAATTTAGAAGACAAGAAGGGTAAAGCACAAGCAAGTGAAATATTTAATCAATTATAAGTTATCATGCTTACAGATAAGATTATATAATGATTTTTTACATAATTTTATTGAGAAACAAATAGCAATGAGACAGTTTCAAATCAAATTAGTAGGACAGTTTCAATAATTAATACATTGCATATTGTTTTCTTAGTGGTTATTCATTGTACAAGATGCAGAAATGACATCCTGTTTACAAACACTTTTAGAGCAAATCTTTCTATTCATTGAATTAAGAGAATGTAGCTGTATATCTATCCTATTTTGAATATACAGATATAAAATGGTCATTCATTTGTATCCCCTTTTTTGTTTAGTTTTGTCATTTAAATTTTATAGGTGTTTGAATTCAGCAAGATATTCCAAAATAGTCCAGTAGTCCATAATAGTAGTGGGTTTTCCGTATGACTGGCAATGTCAGAAGTTGTTGACTTGAGCATTTTACAGCTCAGCATAATAATACGGCTTTATTTTTTATACCTTGTTTTTATACTTTGCTGCTGGATGATTAAGACCAAGATAAAGCAAGACCTATATAACAAGATTATATAATTCTTAAAGATGATATAGAGAGGATATGACAGATAGGGGGTCAAAATATCAAGAGTTATTTTAATTGATTACTGAATATAGAAGAGAGGTTAATTTTGTGTTTCATTTTATCTAACTTTGGAATCAGAAGTGTATTCATTTCTGAGAGATGTTAACAAAGTACAACAAACTAGGTGATTTTAAAAAATAGAAACCTATTCTGCAGCTCCGAAGACTGGAAGTTCCGACTCATGGGGCGGGTCCAGTGCGCTATCAGTGCTGCTAGAAGAGGCTCCCTCTTTGCCTGTTCGGTCTTCTGGCACTCCCAGGCATCCCTGGCTAGAAGCAGCGTCCACCAATCCCCACCTCTGTCTTCTTACAGCACTTTTCTCTGGGGTTTTGTGTCTGCACAGAACATTTGCGATAGAACATTTAATTCAACCCATATAAAATGAAAGATATAAGATAAAAGATGTGATTACATACGTTGGCCCTAAATAGATGTGATAACTGGTGTTTACCCAGAAATGTTCTCTATTGCCTCCTGCTATGGTATGATTGTCTTGTATGAATCCTGCTGAGTGGCAGGTACCTCAATTCACAAAACACAATCAGCTACCTTTACTAGATTGTGGTAACCGGGGCTGGGGAGGTAGCTCAGTGGTCTAAGCCTTTCTTAACAAGTGCCAGGACCTGGGTTCGATTCCCGATACCACATGCTGTTGGGCATAGTGGTGCACACCTGTAATCCCAGAGCTGGAGAGGTTGAAAGAGGAGGATCACTATGAGTCCAAGCTGCATAGCGAGAATGAACCAAATAAATAAACCTTTAAAAAACAAAAACAAAAACATGAATGTGGTATCCACAGTTGCAGTGCAACTTGGCTAATATGTGTGTCCTTGCTTTGCTTCAGTTTGGATTCTTGGTGTCTTTGCTTTCAACTATTTAGATGACAAAGTACAACCATGAGTTTTAATTATATGTTAAGCAAAAGATCCCTTCCTTTTGCCTCTCACTTTTTCAAAACACAAAAGATGACACACATAGCTCGTACCTTTATGATATCATGAGCTTTTCTTATATATTACAGGAACTTTAAGTAACATCAAGCTTTCATATAGAGGAAGCTTTTATAAAAACATCAATATCTCTCCCAGAGAAGAGAGACCATCTAATCCATGGATACCATTAGACTGGCACCGAATTCACAGTGATCAAGATGCACGTTATGTGCTTTCGGGCTGTCGGGTCAACCCTATTAAATGGTATTATGTTTGGCTAACATGGTGCGGATAGTTTTCCATCATGTAGGGAGCTCCAGTGACCCGTATACCACTTCTGAAAATGTCAACAGCGATAGTCTGGGCTCAATGAGAATACCAGCAATGCCTTACAACACAGTTAAGACCCAGTGACTGTCAAAAGTTGTTTTTTTTTTTTTTCTTTAGAAAGCTTGGTGCATGAAAAGGCTTCCAAATAAATTGCCTTATGGGATCTTTACGGTGCTAGCCTCCCTACACAATCAGCAAATACCTATAGACTTGCTCTGTTGTGTATGAAGTATGATCAAATGTACAGTGATTATTTAAATTTTTTTAAATAATTTATTCCATTAAAAAGCACGCTGCCATTAATCCCCTTTAAAATACTTGCCCTCACGTCAACCCCACTCAGCCCGTTGTTCCTTCCACGGTTTGAAGCAGTTTCAGGAGTCCCATAATCTGTGTGTCCTTGGTTGTGCTGTTATACCTGTCCCGTGTCCTGACTTGGTTCTTCTACTTTTTTTTTTCTTTTCACTGCTTTGTTGACTTTAGGGAAGAGCTAGAAGTCGCACCATGCCAGAGCCAGAGAAAAAGCTAGATGATGACATAAGGAGATGTTTTTACTTGATGGAAATTACTGTAAATATTGCATCAATGAGGAAAGCTCAGAAAGTAGGGTAAATGCCTAAATTTTTAAAATTTGATACAGTAAAAGAAAATTGCCATTAACCTCCTTTAAAATACCCCCTCACTTGAAACCCACTAACCCCACTGTTCTTGGCAATGAGTGTCTTTCTGTAGTACGTTTTCCTTGTTATAAATATTCTCTATGCTTGTCTACTGGCCCTTAGAATGGGCACCTATTCCATATAACCCATGCAACAATCACGGAGCTTGTTTCCACACGTAACAAACTTTTCTGGATAAATATGGAAGCCATTATCTGCTTTTCATTGTGTCCTCCTCCTACGACTGCTTTGTTATTGCTCTCCCATTTCAGGTAACGCGGACCCACCTCACAGACTTTCTAAGGAAAGTGTTCTCACAGAACTTCAGACTTTCCAGCAGCCTCTCAGCTCAGATTTCAACCTCAGATATGCCTTGCTTCTTGCCACTGCTACTGTCTCAGTTACTGTTGTAATTGCTGAGGCAAAATATCCAACACCCAAGTTACATAGGAAAGGTTTTTTTTAGCTCACAGTCCACAGACGTTTCAGGCCGTAGGTGGCTGGCCCCAAGGCACATGACAGAGGTTCATCATGAGGGAGAAACACAGTTCACTGCAGGCCGAGGCCACAACCTTAATAGTGTCTCTCTGCCCCTTTTATCTTATCTAGGCTACTTAGGGTGGCAGCACCCGCACCCTTAATCCTAGTGCCCTTGAGCCTAGCATTGTACCATGAATCAGTTGCACATTCATATACTCTCGATTCAGCCACCTCAGAAAAAGCCCCACCTATCTAGACACAAGTCACTATACCTGCCTCTCACCTGTATGCTTTAAGAGCAAATGCGTTTTGTCATTTCTGAACCAGGTCATTTCATATGTTTCTTCACTTAAAGTGACAACCCAATTTTTAGACCCAGTAAGGGAGGAAAAAAAAACCCTAATTATCAATCCATTTATCTTTCATTCTCCACCTTCTGTCACAGAAACCATTATTGCCACATTATCAAGCTTAATCACTTGTATTGAAGATACACTTACATTTTTATCCTTTGCATGTTCTAGTGTCTCTTCATGGAAATCATTAAAGAAAATCCTATTTCCCCTAACTCTGTACTAGAAAATTTAGACCCAAGAAGTGAATTTTTGCATGCTTTTCCCTTGGCAGTGGTTTCCAGTTCAGGCATAGATGGCTGAGATGGCTGAGGCTCTCAAGTATCAAGAAGCCAGGGGATAAAACTTAGAGTTCAAGATTTGCAAGCTGATTAGGTCTTGGAAAACCACTGAGACTAAGAAAAACAGTAAATCTGTTCTGATCCCAGCTCTGGAAACACTGCCGTCCCTCAGAAGCACTTATAAACTCTAACTAAGGAAACAGCATTATCCTAAGACTCAGATAGATTCCTCAGGTTTTCATAACATCTAGCACTCAAGTCAGAAGAACAAGGCATCAAGCAAACAGGAAATGATTGCAGAGGAAAAGAGGATGAAAAATGAAAAGAGAGAAACAGCAAGCAATAGATTCGGACTCATACGACCCTTCCCCATATCACTTACTCTATTATTTCAGAAGTATTTTAATATATACTAATTTATTTGTAGCACTAGTCTATTTTAGTTCATTTGAAAGAACGTTTTGTGTTTTCATCTACTTCTTCTTCATGAGAATTTTTTTGTCTTGTACTCTGAGCAACTACTTTGAAGATGATACACAGTGTGTATCAACTATTATTATTCTCTTATTATTTTGCTATGAAATTTGTTTCA
>NW_004524599.1:6318970-6325808 GCF_000260255.1 Octodon degus
TTTTTTTTGGTCCTGGAGATCAAACGCAAGACCTTGTACTTGCCAGGCCCTTAGGGTGCTCTGCTATCTCCCTGGCCCAGGAATATTTTTCTAAATGTCCATTTTGTCAATGCGCTATATTCATATTTTAAGAATCTAGGATTTTCCTGTCATTCTAAATGTGAAATGCAAAAAGCAAAACCATTTTCTCTTCATCATCTTTTTTCCATTATTTACACGATTTATCATTTGTAGCATTGATTTTTGTCAGCATTTCTTCTCACTGCTGGAATTCATGCAATTCCTGATGATCCTCGTGCATCTGATTGTAGTTTTGAATGAAGAGTACAAGTTTCTCTGCTATTGAATCGATAGCTGTTTGAACCCATTATGAATTCTACCAATGTTTCCTATGGTAATCTGAACATACTCTTATAATAATGTTTTTAGGTTGCACTCATTCTTTTTTCTCTTTTCTTTTTCTTTCTTTTTTTATTTATTTTATTTTATTTTCTGTATTTTAGGGAAGAGTATACAGCGTGTTGAGGATCTCACTACTAGATCAAACTCATAGTGATCCGCCTGTTTATAGCCTCCCAAGAGCTGGGATTAGAGGTGTGTGCCACCACGCCCAGTCTCAATTGCTGTCTCAGCACACTCCGGGGGGCAGGGCAGGCATGGCAGGCCTGGGATCTAACACCTGACCCCTGTGCCTGCTTGCAGGTGCTTTAATCCACTGAGCTATTTGGCCAGCCCTTGTACTCATTCTTTTACAGACTTATTTCTCTTCATATGATGAGCTCATTTGAAGCAGCAGCACTGTCTTCTTCAGTTTTCATGGCTAATACCAAGAAAAATAAGTGAGTCATACTAAGGATAATCAATTTTTAAAATCAAAGAAAGAAAGAAGGGTAGAAATAACTATATAATTTCTACTATGCCTTCTAGGTATAATAGAATTAAATATAGTTACATTCCTTTTATCCTGACTTATCTTAGGTTATTTCTGTCTTTATTGGAAGACACAATGTAATTTGGTTTAAATTATTATTATCTATAATCTCTGTTGTCTTCCTGAAAGATGCTTCATTGGTCCTTACTAAAGCCAACAGTAAGAAAAAGACATTTTTCAGTTCTTGTATTTCTTTTGCAAAGAGAAAATCATGTGGCCATTAGGTTGGCATCTAAAAGGATCAATATTCAGAAAACAAGATCATCCAGCTCTGTGATATTTTTATGTTAGAAGCATGAAAAACAAAAATAATTTTAAAGCCTAATTTTGCCTCATAAATAAATTCTATCATGGATTTTTAATGCAAAGCCATTTTTCAAATACATTAAAATATAATTAGGAGAAAATCCCAAGGATACAGTTTTCTTAATGACGCAATAACCTCCCTATCTGCCCCTCCCAGCAAATTTTTAGAGACTGCAGATTGTTGTTAATGGGCTTTTATAAATAAACCATTTTATAACCTCATGAAAGGATTTATGTACATAATGATGTGATTATTATTTCTTTTAAATTCCACTGAAATATGGAAGCTCATTAAGAACAAGGGAGAGTTAGAGAAGAGGGAGATGGAGAGAAAGAAGGAGAGGGAGAAAAGGAGGGAGAAGAGAAGAGAGAGGGAGTGAACTTCAAAACACACAGACCTTGACATGAGACCCCAGCCTTGTCCAGGAGAAGGGTCTTCTGCTTGGCCTCCTTGGTCCCCAGGTACCTGGTCCTAGGCACAAGGGATGTTGCTTTCCACTCACCCCTTGTGAGCTCCCTGGAACACCACTTTCCCACTAAAAAATATTGACGCCCTCATGAAAAAGGTGAGAGGGTCACAAAACAGACCTAGAGAAAAGGGTCAGCTTTAGTTTAGAACAATCACTTGTAAACCATAATGCACTGGAATCACCTGCAGGGCTCTTTACCCAAATAGATCGTTTAATTATGGAAATGTTCACTTCGATGCTTTGAAAACAGACTGTTACTGACTTTACCCAGAAAACAGTTGCTTTTTGTACCATTTCCAGCACCATTGCAATGACAACCAAAGGTGATCCATTGTCCAATTTAGAGACCTACTTTTGGTTGAGGAGATAGCTCAGTAGCATAAGCACTTGCTGGAAAGCACAAGGTTCCAAGTTCAATCCCTGGTGCTGCAAAAATAAAATAAAGAACTGCTTTCTACATTCTTTGAAATTTATTTGAAAGAAAGGTGAGTTGTTATAGCAATAAAGAACTGAAAGAACAAAATAATTATTGCTTTCAAAAAACTTCCCAAACACAGCTGATTCTTTTATTATTTTTTATGATTATTATTGTTATTATCATTATTCTTATTATCATCATTTTGGCAGAACCGGGAGTTGAAACACAGCTGATTATGAGAGAAGAAAATACTATATCTGAAAGCAAACATTAGTGCTCACTTCAGCAGCACATATACTGAAAGCAAACATTAGTTTATTCATTTTGTAAATCGGCAAAAATAATCTTTAAAATGAGATACATTCTTATGACTCAGAAAATCAACCAATTCCTTTATTTTTCCTGTGGATGTAATTACTTATTGTATAACAAATGGTTGATTTTTTTTTGATAAATTAAAACAGTAAAATTTCAATAAGTAAAGAAAAACACACACTCAGATCGCTGCTTTCAACTCTGCCCGAAGTTTCTGACTCAACATATGTGAGGCAGGGCTCAAGAGTCAGCTTTTCTGACAGATCTGTCAGGGGATGTTGCCCTTCTAGTGGGAGACCACATTACAGGCAGCAGTGTGTTTGGGTTATTAGTGTGACAGATTTAAGCAAGAGCTGAGATGTGGAGGGATGCGGAGAGAAGGTATGGAAGGGAGGAGAAGAGAACATGAGGAGAATTAAGATGTGTAATGAACAGGCACCAATTCCTTACGTGGATATAATCATTACATACAGCAAACATGCACTAGTAAAAATAAAGATTAGAAACCTGCAACTGAGTGCCTTAGAGCAATAATAGATTTCTAATAGGCCGTTGGACACACAGGCTAGGAGCTACAGGAAGGTAATATTTGGAGATTTGCATTTGAATAGTAACCTATAGGAAATATTTTATATAAATGAAGTTGTGGGGATGCATAAGGTTGTTCAGGGAAAATATATGCAGTGATCAAAAACAGAAAAAGAAGAAAGCAGACTGATCTCACAGAACATCACCTCCACTGTATCCCCTTTTGAACAAAAAGTAGAATTGCTTTCTATTTTTGGTTCAATAGATATAAAACCTTTTCATCCAAGACCTAGATCTACAGTGCTCTTTGTAGATGTAAAAGCATATTAAACAGTTATGGTAGCAACGCCTTTGCCACTATAAAAAAAAATCACAGTTAACATCTTCTATTTTTTTCTATTTTCATTTTCTTTTTAGTTTTCATGGTTTTAGCTATACATCAGTACATTTGTATGACACATAATGCTTAAATGCCTCTTGGAGAGAAGATATATATACTTAACACATCTAAATTCTTTTACTTGCCCTTCCCTTCCCCTCTCAACTCTCTCACTCAATCTCTAGATCCCTTTCCCATTTGCAAATGATCTATCTCCTGTTTCTTATTATCCAGCTTTTATTTTGCTGTTTTTCTTAATTACCTATACTTTAGGTTTCTAATATAAGAAATAAGAAATGTAAGAATATAAGAAAATGATGTGCCATTTAAGCTTATATGACATTTTTTTCCTTTGCATTGTGCTCTCCAGTTATAACAAATACTAATCAAAAAACTAGTGTTAATCCCTAAACAATTAATTTTTTTAATTGTTTAGGGAAGGGTCTACAGGATGTTCAGGGTCTCACTACTAGATCAGACTCATAGTGATCCACCTGTTTACAGCCTCCCAAGAGCTGGGATTACAGGGGTGCACCACCACGCCCAGTCTCAATTTCCATCTCAGCATGCGTTGAGGGCGTGCAGGTGCAGCAGGCCCAGGGATCAAACCCTCCAACCCTGCACCTGCTTGCAGGCACTTTAATCCACTGAGCTATTTGGCTGGCCCCTAAACAACTAATTTGAATATAACATCATGGAATACAGCAATCATTGTTGAATTCCTATTACTTTGCTTAGTGAAATTTTGTGTGGTTCCTAATGCTTTTTACTATTTGTATTCTTAAAAAAAACCTGTTAATCAACTTCCATTACTGTAAGAAACAGATGAGTTAATTAATTTATAAAGAGCAAGCTTTATTCTGGGTCATAATTTTGGAAGTTCAGTCCATGCTTGGTTGTCGGGGCCTTGGCAGGGCAGCTATTCATGAGAAAAGCCAAACTCCTCACCTCATAGGAAAGGTAGAAAAAAGAAAGGAAAAGAGAAAGAAAGCAAGCAGGCTGCAGGGGTCCTCATATGCCCCTCAGAACACACACTCAACCTCCCATGAGGTGCTGGCTTTCAAAGGGCCCAACAACTCCCAGTAGCACCTTGCTGGGAACAAGCTTTTAACATATGGGCCCTTGCAGGCAGTTTCCATCCAAAGTATAGGAAATAGATGTAGGAAGTATGTATATATAAACATAAACATATATAAATATAAATATTATATACACCTTTAGTGCTGTGGGGTAGGCAGTATTTTTATGACCATTGCTGTCCTTGTCCATGTGAGGAAACTGGGAAACAGACAAAATGGCCTCCCCCAGGCACTGCCCCGATGAGGACAGGGCTGGGTTTCCCTCAATCTGGGTCGCACTCTCACTCTGTGCCTCAGTCATTACCCAATAGCTGCCACGTCTGAGTAATAGCTGTGTGATATACGCCACCAAAAAATTACAGCCCCAAGCAACTGCTTGCCTTAAAGATAAAACCAAGAAGCAAGCTGTCAAATTCCAAGTGATTGATTGGCTCTTTCACTCTTAATATCTTATAGAATTAAGCAAGACCACAATCAGTGACAGTCCTTGAAACACAAAATTTATAGGTTAATAAAAATTACAACATAGACCGCGATGATTTTACGTACCAGCTTACTTCTGTATTTTAACTGAACAAATGAACATATTATTTCTACTAATGTTGTAACCCCCATTCAATCTGGGGTTCTCCGGAGTCCTGCAGAAGCACACTGTGCCAATCCGGAGGCCAGCAGCCCACATGCACTGTCCCGGCCACCCGCCTGGGCACCCCTTAGCAACCAGTTCACCTGTGTCCTCTTCCCGAGAGGCCTCTGCTCCATCTGAGGAGGGTTGTTTTTGTTTATTAGCTTTTACTGTGACTTTCAGTTTCTTTGTTTGCTAACAGGGTTGTTTTCTTACTGATCCGTGAGCACCATGGCTTCTCGCCAATATATGTTGGCCTCATGTTTGTCTAGGGTGAAATTTATCTCAAAGACCAGATGAGCCCTAAGTTTTTCCTGAAAACTGTGCAGATCACTCTTCTCAGTTATGCGCCTCTCCTCTTAAATGTTGTGGTTCTGACAAAGTTAGAATGAGTGGTTAATCAGGTCACTTGAGGAAGTCAGTACTCTCCCCCCACCTCCCCTGTGCAGTGTGAGCATCTGGGCCAATATTGGCTTCAAAGGAGTCTTTAATACCAGGCCTGGTACAAGCTCTTCAGGAATCGTAACTCCTTCATTTTTTTCAAGCAGATGAACTTGGAAACATTGACTTTACTCCCTTTGGTCTTGCAAAACAAGCAGGATATAAACAGCCATCAAAACCCAGTAACTGGGTCTGCCAAGTACCTCAGTGGACTAAAGCACCCCAGGGTGCACTGAGAAGGGAATTGAGACTGGGCATGGTGGTGCGTGCCTGCTATCCCAGCTCTTGGGAGGCTGTAAACAGGTGGATTACTATGAGTCCGAACTAGTAGTGAGATCCTGAACACCTTGTAGACCTTTCCCTAAAATACAAAAAAGTCCAATAACTAAAAGAAAAAATAAAGTAAATGAAAAATGCACTTGATGAATTCTATATAATGCCTAAAATGATTAGACAGGTAAAACATATACCATATATTATCACGAAACCAGCTTATAAAAAGTACTTGATTTCTACATAATATTTTATATTACCATAAGTATTTTCAAAAGAGAAATCTTTTGCCAAATATGCATCTGTGTAAGTATCTTAGAGAAGCTATTTCACTTTCCAAAGTACAGACCAAATAGAATTTTGTTCATCTATTTAAGCTTAGCAAACGCATAGTCATGTTATGTCATTGGGTCTGGATGAGGATCACTAGAATTATTTGAGGATCACTAGAATTTTATGCTAATAGGAAACACAGCACAAGTGGTGAACAGAAAATGGAGACAAGTTAAGCTTTTTAAATGCTACAGAAATGCAGTCCAACCCCCAAATTCACCCTTGTTGCTCACACTGTATTAAAGGGACCCACACTAGCTTTCTCAAGGTTCTCAACATTAGCAGTCACTCTGATAATTCTGACCCTTAGTTTCTGAAGCAGTAAGTTGCCTCCTGCTGTTTCTCCTTATTTTGGTAACTATTAGGTTGAAAATATTGAAAGTGGGAAAATGAAATCAAGAAGCTAAGTGATTATCAATAATTTAAGGAAGCGCTTCATCAACAAACAGCTGCTTCTGTCTATCATGGTCCTTTTCAACGTTCTATTTGGATTGTTCCGACTGACTTCTGGATTGTCTTTTATGTTCCTGCATATATTTGTGATTAACTGAGACATAGATGAAGCATGCAAAGGAGCTATTACTCTTGGTTGATTTCTGATCATGATTAAACAGAAGCAGTAGGGACACATACGTTAGAGCATTTCTTCAAACGGCAGCTTAAACCTCGCATCTTTAACAAAACCATCTAGAATATTCTTTTCCTGATCTGAAATCTCAAGTCACCTGCAAGTGTTTGGT
>NW_004524599.1:6336139-6337322 GCF_000260255.1 Octodon degus
ACGCTTACTGGAAGAAAGATAGCCTCTTTAACCAATGGTGCTGGAAAAACTGACTCTCTACATGGTGAAAACTAAAACTTGACCCAGGTCTATCACTTAGTGCATTAGCAACTTAATCCACTAAGCTAAAGTCAGAATGGATTAAAGAGCTAAACATTAAAACAGAAACACTAAGCCTCCTGGATGAGAAAGTAGGAGGAACTCTTGAAGATGTAGGGATAGGCAGAGTTCATGAACAAAAATCAAATTGCATGGGTAATACTTGAAAGAATTAAAAGCTGGGACCAACTCTTATTGAGAAGTTTTTGCACATCAAAAGAAATTACAAACAAAGTAAAAGACAACACACAAATTTGGAAAAAAATCTTAATAAGCACTCAGACAAAGGTTTTCTCACTAGAATTTATAAAGAACTAAAAATATTGGGGCCCCCAAATTTAAAGACCCATTCCAGAAATGGGCATCTGAGATGAATGCACACTTCTCAGAGGATAAAATTATAGAAGTGAATAAATACATTTAAAAAATCCTCCACATCACTAGCCATCCATGAAATGCAAATTAAAACAACACTGAAACACCATCCCATCCCAAAATGAATGGCTATCATAAAGAAATCAACCAACAACAAATGTTGGAGAGGTTACAGGGAAAAAGGTACCCTTCTCCACTGCTGGTGGGAACGTAGACTGGTGCAACCATTAGGGAGATCACTGTGCAGACTCCTTAAAAAACTAGGACTGGAAATCCCATTCAATCCAGCCATATCCTTTCTGGGAATTTTCCCACAAGAACTGAAAACACTCTATCCCAGTGATATATGTGCACCTATGTTTATAGCAGCACAATTTGTGATAGTCAAATCTTGGAAACAACCAAAATGCCATGACTTGAGGAATGGATGTAAAAGATGTGGTGTTTTTATACAATGGAGTATTACTCAGCTATAAAGAATAATAAACTCAAAGCCTTTATATTTAAGTGGATGCCACTTGAAGATACACTTATAAGTGAAATAAACTAGACCCACATGTGTAAATATCATATTTTCTCCCTAGTGTAAGAACTCAAAAGAAGAAATAAATACTGAAATATATAAGACAGTTAAATGGAGAGAATTTATGGATTAAACAATGAAGACAGAGCAAGGAGTAAAGTTATGAAATATGGCAGGGGCAAAACC
>NW_004524599.1:6337422-6338438 GCF_000260255.1 Octodon degus
GCACTTTTTACAGGTGGTGTTGGTCTCTGAGGTTGCATTTTGTTCCTTCTCGTCATTTTGTGTAGCACTGTCTTCTCACCTTTGTTGTAGATCTTCGTTGTAGTTAGAACCTTAATACGTACTGAAGTTCAGGTGCAGATCTACAAAGTCTGGATTTATCCAGCTGTGCCTGGCTTGGGTCTGGCTGCTGTGCTCAGCTCCTTCCTGCTGCTGCCCTTGACAGTGAACCTGTTGTGCCCCCGCGGCAAGATGTTCTGCTCCTGGACTAGCTGAGTGGTTCTATCCTCTACCCTCTCTGTAGGGATTGCAGCTGCAGGGTTACATCCCAGGCCTCTAAGTCAGGCCTGAGCTGAGCTTGTAAGGGACAAGGTGGAGCAGGGGTAGAGGCAGGTCTCCCACACACTAACCGGACCTGGGCTAGGACTGGGTCTGGGGGTTCCCGGAACATGGCAGAGATTCCTACTCGGTGGGCGGGGTGGGGGAGGTGCTGTGGAGTGGTGGGGTGCGTCCCAAGGGGGTGGAAGACGGTCTTACCCACGCTGCACCTGGGCTGGGACCCGGAGTTGGTCCCGCCGGTGCAGGGTAGCAGGAAGCTCTCCCACACACTCACCGGACCTGGGCTAGAACTGGGTCTGGGGGTTCCCAGAACGGGGCAGAGTTTCCTACTCAGCGGGTGGGGTGGGGGAGGTGCTGTGGAGTGGTCAGGAGCGTCCCAAGGGGGTGGAAGACAGTCTCACCCACGCTGCACCTGGGTTGGGACCCGGAGTTTTCGAGAGCTATTTCAAATGTGTGCATAAAAGACGATCTGCTTCTTTGTATTGAAACTTTGTAGTGTAGTAGCTTCATTGCATACACATAATAAATATGAAATAGCAATAGAGGTTTTCTTTTATTGTTGTATTTAGTACAGAGTCTATAGGGTCTCATTATGTAATTTGGACTCATAGTGATCCTCCTGTGTTCAGCCTTCCAACCCTGGGATTACAGGTGCGTGCCACAATGCTCAGTCTCAACTG
>NW_004524599.1:6339846-6341397 GCF_000260255.1 Octodon degus
ATGTCTGCATCTGGTCCTCTGAATAACCACTATGAGGACAACAATATATAATGTATTAATTATTGTAACTGTCCTACTAACCTTTCTTGAAACTGTTTCAGTGCCATTTTATTTTCTCATTAAAATGAATAAAAAGTTTTAAACAGTGAAACAGAAAAACATTATGATGTATTTGCATCCACCTCATTCTCTGATTGTAGAATTGTGTGACTCTTCTCCAAAATCAAAATGAACATGAAAGTTAATACAAATTTTAAAATTTATGTGTTCAGTGTATTTTTTATCACACAGTGAATACTACCTCAAAAGTATAGTAAATGCATAAGCCAGTAGCACAGTTACCACTGTCAAATACTCTATCACACAAAATTAAATGCACTCTATTTTCATATACTGCATTGAGCAATAGGGTGGTTTGTACGGACCTCACAACAAACACACGAGGAATGCACTATGCTGTGACATAAAGATGACTGTGATGTCACTAGATGGTAGACATTTTTCAGATCCATTTTAATCTGAAGGAGCTGTTGTCTGAATGTCGTCCATCCTTGACTGAACTTCATTATGTAAAACATGACTATAGCATTATTTTTGTACCCATTTTATAGAAGAGAAAAACAGGAGAGGCTCATTCAGACTATTTGTCCATGTACTTCCCTGGATTGACCCAGATTCTTCCCTGGAAATATAAACAACCAAAAAGTATATATATAAATAAATATCAGGGATTTCTGTTGGAAGTTTTGCAACCCACAGCTGGAGACAACCAGCGATGGTTTCTAGTTTAAATTCATACCTTTCAACAATTCCTTCTGAAGTGGACCTTATCCAAAAAGGAGCAATCTTGTGACTTTGGAGAGTCCGGGAAATCCCGCTTGCCTCCAAATTATACACCCCCACTTTTCCAGGGGTCAGAACTGTCTCTGTAACCATTTGAGAAGAACATAAGCATGTAATTCTGTTTAGAACGGTAGTGGTCAACCAAGTCTATACTCAAAACGTCAAGCAAAGATCAGAACACTCCTTGAGAGAGCAAATGTGGGTTGGAAGAAAGTCAGAAATCTTGGAGGGGCTTAAAGACATTCACAGAGCAAAGCAGACAGCGGGAAGGAAGGGGCTGGAGGCAAACTTTGCAAAGGACTTGTTCCAACCAGCCAGCCTGGCTGATCCCAGGGCTCTTGCCGAGAGCAGGAGTAACCAGGCGCCCTCAAGTCTGTAGCCCTAATTAGCCTCAGAGCCCGACGACAACCACCCAGCCTACTCTCCCCTTGGGGCCCATAAGATCATGAGGCCTGCAGGCTGCTGTTCCTCTTTCCATTATCCTCTTTCTGGAAGAAGACATGTAAGTGGTCAGGGCCAGATGACACTTGACAAGCCAAACCAGTTTTAAAGGGAGAGGGCCAGGCAAAGCCCTTTCAGATGCTGGAATTCCTAGGCTCCACCCCACTGCATAAATCCCAGCTAATTCTTAAAATCTCCGAAAGCTCAGGCATCACAGTGCCTGTCTAGTGGCTGTGAATTTACTTTTGGCCTATAATTTCCCAATCC
>NW_004524599.1:6341822-6343381 GCF_000260255.1 Octodon degus
CCTATAACTTTAAAGTGTAGAAGAAATCATTTTTTAAAATCTTGTGCTTGATTTGAAGATGCTTCCAATTGACCTAAAATATTCTAAATATTAACAAAATGAAACTTTAGCCTGTTCCTTGCCTTCTATGCCTACCATATTCACCACCACTAAAGGGCTGAACTGACACCCCCTTTTTTCTGCTTGTTCCAACTACTCAAGAGATACACTGACTTTAATTTTCGATAGCAATTTATTATCATTATAAAATATCTGCCTGCGTTTAAAATTTTAGAACATACAGCAAAACTCAAAGGCAGAAATATTAATGACCATTCATTTTATCATTTACCCTTGGTACATTGAAATATTTTATGAGTCCTTACTTTAAACAAATACAGGCATAAATATAGGCATTTTTTATTACAAAATTAGAATCATTCTGTACTTGCTGTTCTACAAGATGCTTTTCCTGAGCAATATATCAAGAATACTTCCCCAGGTATTAGATGTTATTTTCATACAGCCTAATTTTTATGGCTACAAAATAAAATAAACTATGATATAAATATATCAGAGCTTATTTAAACAGTTCTCTTGGGTACAGGACATTGTTGTTAAAAAAAAAAACAATTTCATGTCATCTTGGTAGCTAAATCTTGCCCTTAATCCAGATTTTTATTTTACAATTAAACTCTAGTAGTGAATCATTATGCTAAAGGTCATGAGCACTTACTGAACTTCAGAGACATACTGTCAAATGTCCTTTGAAGAGGAATCTGTTCTGTTTGTGCTGTAGATGTTGAGGGATAGAAAGCCCAGTTTTAGCCTCTGCTAGAAAATCTGTCCTATAGTCAGGCTGGGTGAGAACTGGCTGCCCTGCTTCATGAAGGAAATTCCAAGCAGTCCTACCACGACCTTGAGCTAGGACTGCCTTTACCTAGTACCCACTGTTAGGAGCTAGAAGCCAGTGGTAACAGTACTGGATTTGTAGACAGCATGTCTGAGTTTAAATCTAAGCCCTACGCCAAACCTGTGATAAAACTGGACAGATAATCTGTGTTTTTCAACTCAAAAATTCCTGTTCCTCCATAACTTTTAGACATTCTATCCATCTACCCACCAGCAAATGCACATTTGTGGACTGAGGGCACAATCTCCACAAAGTTGTAAGACCCAAGGAATGGTTGGCCATAAGAGACGGTTCAAATTGGCCTTTGAGAAAAGAGATGCTCCATATTTCATGAATGGATACTCATCTTACAAGAAACACAATACAGAACTGCACCGCTCACACAGTATTCCTCTGATATGGCCATGCTAAAATGACTGCATCTAAGCATAATATTTTGCACAAGTCTTCAAGACAGTGATCCCAAATTAGGTGAAAGCAGAATCCAATTCAAAGCACAGACGTTACCAAGTTGGAAGCTCCCTTACTCACCCTGAATAGAGACATCTCTTTTTTTTTTAATTTTAGCAGTGCAACTGGGAAACAGCCCAGGAACAACACGGCCTCCCAGCCAGGTGAAAGAAGCTGTGTGATGGTGGCGAATACAACCCGAGCTCCACTTTTATTG
>NW_004524599.1:6343481-6352578 GCF_000260255.1 Octodon degus
TCTCATTATGTAATTTGGACTCATAGTGATCCTCCTGTGTTCAGCCTTCCAACCCTGGGATTACAGGTGCGTGCCACAATGCTCAGTCTCAACTGCCATCTCAGGGAGCCCCAGGGGCAGGGCTGGCATGGTATGATAGGGATCAAATCCCAGCCACTGCACTCTGCCTAAGCAGGCTGCTGAGCTATCCAGCCAACCCAACAGTAGAGGCTTTAGGCAAAAGTTTTACTTCAGCTGATAGAGATCTCTATAGACTGGTATATGAGTTTAGAATTCTCTCACTGAATTACATGTAAATATATAGGGATGCCCCAAATTAAGGAAGTCCTAGAAAAATTGGATCCTGGAGTTGGCATTAAATAGCCTTGTACTATATTTTCCAGCTAATGTAAATATAGCCTTCTAGTATATTCTTTAAAATGGGCATTAAACCTCTATTGAAAACCTCCAATGAAAGAAAAATAGCTGTTAAATTAGACCCTAAAAATTTCCTAACTTTTATGACCTTTCCATAAATCAAAACACCTTTTCCAAACTATTTTTTGGACAAAAATCTGGATTACATTGTTTATTGAAATCTACCCCCTTTTGGAAGACAGAATACGTTGTACCTGTCATTCTTAATCAAATAAACTGTCCTGAAGCATTGAGAAAAGTTCAAACATCTTTAGAACAACATGAGATTTATAGTTGCCAGCTAGCTGTGTGACAATTACCAGCCCTAAGACAATACCTACTATAATCCTGTTAGTGCCTGCAGCCTCTAGATGTAAAGGAACAATGTCCTTTCTTGGCAAGGAGTCTTGGTTAGCTCTGTGGAGCCATAGGTAGAATGCAAATTTGGAAAGTTGGGCCGCCAATATGCTCTGGCTGGAGAAAACTCTGACATGAGATGCTTATCAGACATCCTTCCATTGTCCCCCTAACAATGGAGAGCCGTCCCACCCGCTGCCACTTTGGCGTGCCATTCTGAGCTGAACAAAGGTGCCATGTATCAATAAGAAGAAGAATTCAAGAATGCATCGTGGCTTAGCACCCTGCAGGAAGGTGACACAGGAGTGTCTGGCTCACGTGAAACAGCCAAGACAATGATGAAGATGGGATCCAATTCTTGTTCGTGTTATGATCTCTGCTTGTTTTACACCATTTGAAAAAAGACCTACTCTAGGTGCATCATAGTGAGGACGCCATCCATCCTGAGAAGTCTGTGCTTGCTACCAAGTAGCTGAGAGGCTTACTTCTTCAGCTATAACTATTTTATGGAAAATCTACCTGGGAAGGATAAAGAAAACCCAAATCACAGTACATTTTTGTTTTTGATGTCACAGTGGTGCTAAAACATCACAAGTTGTCTCATCCTTTTTTCTGATGTTAGTAAGGGTTCAGGTCCCTCAAACTCATCTATAGAACCAAAGAATTGTTGTTGCTAAGTGCTGTTAACTGGGAGTTCACAGGAAGTATTGATTCCTCACTCAATTTCAAATCTCTACCTAGAAAGGAAGATACATGTTAGGCCACACCAGTGACACATTTTGGTACTGTACTTTAGGGTCACTGTGTTAGTCAGTTTTCCATCACTGCAATAAAAAACCTAAAACAATGAACTTATAAGGAAAAAGGTTGGTTTGGGTGATGATTCAGTAGTTGTAGTCCATAGGCACTAGGTCTTGCTGCTGTGAACCTGTTTTGGCACAGAAACTCATGGTGACAAATAGAAAGCTGTTCACCTCATGGTACCTAGGAAGTAAAAAGAGAAATGATGGAAGTCAGTGTTCCATATATGCCCTTCAAGCGCAAGCCATCAATGACTTAACTTCCTCCCCTAGGCCTCACCTCCTAAAGGTTACACCACCCCCTAATAGTGCCATAGGCTGGTTCTCAAGCCTTCAACACATGGGATTTTGAGTGACACTCAACACTCAACCACTACAGGTACTGACATGAACATCAGTTTTCTTGCTGTACCTATACTAAGGGTGGAGACCTACTCTAAATGATCACAAGATTCAAAAGAAAGAAAGTGACACATGGTCTCCAACTGAAGGATTTTTAGTCAGTCAGACAAATAGCAAAGTTATTTTTTTCTACTGTACTTTTGTCAAAGGTAATATTATAGCTCTTTTTAAACAATACTTCTACAACATATCAGGGACTGGGATCTGAAGGATTAAAGATGAAAAACTTGGTCCCATGCTTGAAAAGACAATGTATTTCCACAACAAAGAGCCAATTTCAGTGTACCATGGCAAGTACTGTGGTAGCGGGTGTCCACAGCAGACAGGGAGAAAAGAATGTGGCCCATAGTCCCAAGGGAGTGCTGCACTTATGGATGAATTCCTGTGCCCGTGACCTCTCTTTTCCAACTCTAGGAGACAGGAATTAATGACAGAAAGGACAAAGGTTCTAAAAGAATATGTGAAAAAATACATATATATAATATATATATATTATTTCAGCTCTTGTCTCTTACCTCAAATCAATCACGTATCCTCCTCTTATAAGTTCTCTCACAATTTTCTCTTTCCTCTTGAATCGCTCCTTCTTTGAGATTTTTACTGTCTTTTCTTCTTCCCATCTTCTTATGAATTCAAAAAGGAAGGCTGAACTAAAATAAAGAAAATAAAAGATATTTCATCTAGGTGATTCACACTAGCTCTGATTAATTCCTTAGGAGGCTTCCTCTCTCTGGAGGTGAGCATTTCTGTCCTTTTCTCACTAATGATAGTTTTAAATCACTTAGAGAAGTTTAGGGGCTAAGAGAGATTTGCTATAGTTATTGAAAGGGTAAGACAGGATCACAGAATTTGAAACATTGGCAGAATTTTTTTCTGGGATAAGATTTTCCATGTCCCAAGCATCTGTTAGTGGCTCATCTCAAAAGTGGGGTTTTTTTCAAACAAGAATAGAAAATTAACAATGATTGTTATATTATATATTGTTATCATCAAATTTGTTGCTCACGTTAGCAGATATAAGCATGCCAGATTGATCAAGCAATTAAACATTAAAATTTTGTACCATTTTATTGCTCTATGTTGCTTTGTTTTTGTCTTTGTTCTTGTTATTAGGTTTTTTTTCCCCTCTTTAAAATAAGAAAGATATAGAGATGACCTACAATAAAAGAATTAACATGAAAAAGTATTTTTAATTTAATCTTGTCACAAATTTTGGCTCATGCTTTTTAATCCTATGGGAACAGGCAAGCAAAAGTTCCCCCTTGGGACCCCAACAGTGTTTGCTTGGTCTCAAACACTTTAACCAGCATTACTGTGAGTGTTGGGGCTGCCAGGATGGGTGGAGAACGTGCACTGGTCCTTCGCCACCCACATCACAAGTGGCCCTAGGCAGCCCATCCATGTCCTGCTTGCCTGCAGGCCACAGAAGTACAGCATGTAGATCACTGTTGATAGCATTAGAAGCCGATAGTTCAGAGCTGAGCATGAGATCAATGAATTTTGTGAGTAACAAATCAAGAGTAGAAATCAATGCAAGCTCATATCAATGCCACTTTGGGCCCCAGAATACACCAACATCCCTGGTTCTCCTCTTGGGTGTTCTGAAGGCCTGACTAGAAGTATGTACATCCCTAGGAGAAACCTTCACTTCAGCCCTTCCTGACCATTCTTTGTACCCAAATGTAAATTAGATAACTAGCTGAGGTAAACACGTACCTGTGAAAGCTCCTGTTCTGGCTTTTGAGGCCACAAGGCAGATTCTGGATACCTCAGGAAGAAGCTAGCAGAGAGACAGACACCTAAACATGTTACTATATAAAAGTGTGATCTGTAGTAGGAACTCACCAGCCAAAGTAGCTATGGATAAAACCTACTGGTTTAATAGTCTTGGGCATTAGTGTACTAACAGCACATTGACATGTTTTCAGCCTTCTCTTCTGTTGCTTTTTGTTTTGTCTTTCTCTTTCCTCCTCATTTCCCTTCTTCTTCCCTTTCTTCCTTCTTTCCTTCCTTCCTTTCTTTTACTCTCTTCCTGAGAGACGATTTACTTTTTGGCTTGGAAGAGTACATGACATGGTAAAAACCAATACTGATACCTATTTGTACCTTCAGAAGCAAGCCAAATGTATTAAATGAAATTGTATCCTTGCATATTCCACTAAACTAGGAGAACCTTTTCCAAGCTAAAGGTGATCCTAGGCACAAATCCCTACCGTGTGAGTTTCCAAATGCCCAAAGGGAAGAAAGGCCTTTTCTTCTTTTATTTTTCCAGTGTAAAAAAAAATATATAGCAAAGCAGAGAGCAAGGCAAAGATTCCTCAGCTACTTAGCACCATCACAAAATTAGGTCCGATTCTTCACGCCTTCCTTCAAGGCTTTGAAGGGAGCAATAACTATACCCGAGTGCGCTGTCCCTGCTTCAGGCATGTTACACAGACCCTTTCACACATTCCATTACCTCGAACTCTCCCATAACATGATACGGCAGTCATGTATGGCTCAGTCATAGAGATGCATCATTGGAACTGCATCATTAGGCAGCTTCTTTGCTGTGAAAACCCTGACTATTGTAGAGCCTGTATGGTCTAGGTCACACACATGTGGCCTCCTGCTGCAATGGAGAGACATGGTAAGCTGGATATACACAGGGCTATAGGTGGAAAAATGTGGCACATTCTTTATACTAAATGTCTGTATTATATATATTTGTATGTTTATATACAAAAGATCAAAATATGTGGTAGAGGAGCTGGGACATGGCTCAGTACAATAAGCACTTACCTGGGAAGTGCAAGAGCCTTAGTTCAATCCCCAGTGCTGCCAAGAAAAAAAAAAATATGTGGTAGATGTTTACATCTTTAAAAATATTAAGAGTAAAAGACACATTGCCTTAATCACCTTGAAAATATTTCTCCTCACTTTGAACACAAATATCTCATTATTCTGCCACTTTCTGAAACAGCTCTAAAAGTTCTCCTTTGGGAGTGTCTATAGTAGCAACCTCCATTTCCTCAACCAATTCAAAACATTTATAGAAATTTCAGGCAAATAAAAACATTATGAGGGCCGACCAAATAGCTCAATGGATTAAAGCACCTGTTTAGGCAGATGCAGAGGCTAGGAGTTCTATCCCAGGACCTGTTGTGTCGGCCCCGCCCCCAATGTGCACTGTGATGAGATTGAGACTGGGTGTGGTGGCACATGCCTGTAATCCTAGCACTTGGGAGGCTGTAAACAGGAGGATCACTATGATTTCGATCTATGCAATGAGACCCTGTACACCCTGTACACTCTGTCCTACATACAGAAAACAACAAACAAACAAACATTATGGAATTTCCCACCTAGCCTACCAACTCCTGACCCCCACCCAATGACCAACTACAGTCAGCGGCCAGGCCAGGCCCCGTGTCCCACTGGAACCTCCCGCCTCCAGCCAGTGGTCAAGCCTAGTGTGGAACCCTGCAGTGGAACTCCCGGCAGAGTGGCTAGGAGGGCAATCCAGCCAGCTAATCCAGGAGCCACACAGCTCGTCAGTGGGGAACAGCAGGGTTACATCCCTGAGATGCAACAAGAAGCCAAACACAGCAGCCAGACCAAAGCTAGGCCCAGCTGGATGAGGTCGAACGTGGTAAATCTGGACCTGGTAAGCTGAGACACACTGCTAGACCCTGATCTATGAGAGGATCCTATCTCTCTCTCTCTCTCTCTCTCTCTCTCTCTCTCTCTCTCTCTCTCAATTGAGAGAGGGGGCAACAGGTAACCAGGGTGAAAGTTTGCCTGGGAGTCTCTGGGTACATCAAGGAGAGGCAATCAGATAGATCTCAGGGGAACTAATTTAAATACAAATTTTCAACTTTATATCTTCTTAGCGATACAGTCATAATGCTGGCCCTTAGGGTCTAAAACACAAAGCCATTAATTACAAAAGCTTATTAAGCACTAAATCTCACTATCCACTATTAGTAATACTAAATGGAATACTGTAAATACAAAACTGCAACTGCCTTAACCACATAATCCCCCTTGGGTAATAATATTGGTAGGAGCTAAGGTAACTACTATACCAAAAGTCAGAAGACAGAATGACAAAGAGAAGGAGCAAAATGCATTCTCAGGCCCTGAGCCCACCAAGAACAAATGAAGGAGACACTAGCATTGAAGAAACTGAAAGCCACATTACTGGAATCTCTGAAATAATAGCTTCTGAAGTAAAGAAACAACTGCAGAAAGATATAGAGGATATCAGATCACAAATAATCACTGAAGTAAAAAAAAGACTTGATAACTATAATAAAAGAATTACTAAGTACTTCTAAAGTAGACACTGATAAAAAAAATACAGAAAAAATGATGGAATCTGTGAATGAACAATTCAGGAAAGAAATAGAATGCATGAAGTAGATTGAAAGAGATACATAGGAAATTAAAACCTCAATCACAAGCTGGCAAAACTGTTTTGAATGAAAGTGAAGATAGACATTCAGATCTTGAAGAAACCCTTGTAGCTAATGAAAAGTTAAGAAAAGGTCTCTTAAAAACAACTAGGATGGGGGCTAGGGAGATAGCTCAGTGGATGAGTGCTTGCCTGCAAATGAAAGGTCCTGAGTTTGATACCTGGTCCCACCATAAATAAATAAATAAATAAATAAATAAATAAATAAACTAGGATGCCAGGAAAAAATAATTCAACATCTGCAAGATGATGCAAAGGGGAACAATGTAAGACTAATAGGCATCAATGAGAAAGAAGACAATACAAATGATATAAAAAGAATATGGACAGAAGTAATAACAAAGGGGGCCTGCCCCTTAGCTCAGTTCGCTAAGTGGCTGCTTCAACAAAGCAGTCATGCTCAGGTTGCGGTGGTTTGATCCCCACAATTCAAGCCAGAAAAACCTGCCCTGAAGGCATTTGGAGAAAAAAAAAGAAGCAATAGCAGGAAAACTTCCCAAATATGGAGAAACAATCTGACATTCAGATAACCTAAGCATATAGAACTCCAAAGAACATCAACCAAATTAAAAACACACCTAGACATATAATAATCAAGATCCCAGAAATCCAACACACAAACAATATACTGAAAGCCGCTAGAGAAAAGAAACAGATCACATTTAAAGGAAAACCCATCAGAATAATGGCAGAATGCTCTTCACAAACCATCAAGTCAAGAATAGCATGGAGCAATGTACTTCAAGTCCTCCACAAAAACAAATTCCAGCCCAGAGTGTTATACCTTGTAAAACTCTTTTTCAAATTTGATGGAGAAGTGAAATACTTCCATGACAAAGAACAACTGAACAATTTCATGATAACAAAGTCAACCCTACACAGACTACTGAAAGATATTCTGGAGAGGAACCAAAATGACCAGAACTCTATGAATGAGAATGGAAAGAACCCACCAGGTAAGGCAAACAATTAAACACGGGAGAAAAGGAGGTGTATAACGGCAGGCACATAACATGTCAAACTTAAGTCAGTATATCTCAATCATAACCATCAATATAAGTGGACTCAATTCACCAATTAAAAGATATAGACTGGCATAGTGGATTAGGAAGCAAAATCTAACAATATGCTTTACACAATAAACACACTTAACTCATAAAGAAATTCATAGGCTGAAAGTCAAGTGATGGAAAACAATACCATACACCCCAGAACCTCGCAAAAGAGCAGGGGTAGCAATTCTGTTTGGAGACAGTCTGAACTTCAAACCAAGAATGATCAAATGAAATAAAGAAGGCCACTATATACTGGTTAGGGGAAAAATACAGAAGGAAGAGATAACTGTCATAAATATGTACACACCAAACATGGGAGCCCCAAACTATATAAGACAAATGCTAATGGACATGAAAAGTCTACTATACAACACAACAATCTTAACATAAACCTTAACACCCCTTATCTCAAAAAGATTGGTCAAGCAGACAAAAAGTTAGCAAATAAGTGGTAGAACTGAACTTGAACTTGGAACAAATAGACTTAGTGGAGATATACAGAGTTTTCCATCCAACCACATCAGAATATACATTTTTTTCAGGTGTTTAGGGGTCATTTTCTAGAATAGACCACATACTAGTCCATAGATCATGCTTAAGTATATGCAAGAAAACAGAAGCTATCCCATGCATGTTATGTGAGGAAAGTGCAATGAAACTGGAAATAAATGACAAAACAAACCACAAAACCCCCATAAATACATGGAAATTGAACAATACTCTCCTCAGCAACCAATGGGTTACAGATGAAATTAAACAAGAAATTAAACAATATCTACAATTCAATGAAAATTCAAGCAAAACTTTTTAGAATTTATGGGATTCAGTGAAAGCAATTCTTAGAGGGAAATTTATATTTGTGAGCTCACATATTAGCAAAATAGAATTGGAACAAATAAATATCCCAATGCTGCACGTCCAACATCTAGAAAATGAAGAGCAAACCAAACCCAACACCCAAAGATGGGAGGAAATTATAAAGAATAGAGCAGAAATTAATGCAATCAAGACAAAGAAAACAATAAAAGAATTAACGAATCAAAAAACTGGTTCTTTGAAAGATTAAATTAAACTGCAAAGCCCCTAGGTAACTTCATCAAAAAGGGGAAAGAAAAAAATCAAATTCAATCAATAAGGAATGAGAAGGGTGAAATTACCACAGACCCTGTGGAAATTCAGATCATCAATAGCTATTTTGAGAATCTTTACTCTCACAAAATAGAAGACACAGATGAAATGGACAGAGTCCTAAAAAATAGCCAAAACTGAGTCAACAAGATATAACCACTCTCAATAGCACAATAACAGCCAATGATATTCAAAATGTAAGAAAAAATCTATCAACAAAAAAATTCCCAGTCCTGATGGAGTCACAGCTGAATTCTACAAGAACTTTATAAAAAATATAATCTCAATACTCTTCAAACTCTTCAATGAAATTGAAAAGGAAAAAAATTTCCCAAAATGATTCCTGGAGGCAAGTATTATACTGACACCAGAACCAGAGAAAATGCAACTAAAAAAGAGAACTACAGGCCAATCTCCCTCGTGAACTTAGATGCAAAAATCCTTAATCAAATCCTATCAAAAAGAATACAGCAAATCATCAAGAAGATTATACACCATGACCA
>NW_004524599.1:6360128-6375357 GCF_000260255.1 Octodon degus
TCACATGCTATGCGGGCCCCTCCCTGGGTACACTGTGCCTGTCACTAAGACCAGGCATGGTGGCGCATGCCTGTAATCCCAGTGCCGGGGAGGCTGAAAATAGGAGGATCACTGAGTCAGGTGGCATAGTGAGACCCAGTACCAAATACATTTAAAAAATAATAATAAATTTTTAAAAAAGACAAAGGCTAAGGAATGTCCCCAGAGCCAAACCAACAGGGAATAGTGGAATTGGGGTCTGAATGCACTTCTGTCTCTCTTCAAACACAATTACAGTTTATTAAAAATGTTTTAAAAGAACTCAGAAGAAAAACATGAAGGGTTCCCAGGCAAAAGATGTTGGCATCCATGATAAAATAGCATTTGCTTTATTTTCTCAAGAGTGTAAGGTCCTTAAAATTATTCCTGACTTACTACTATAAAAGTTTTATGCTGCTTTGGTAAGATTTTAGACCACCAAATCCACATTTCCATAAAAATATTTTAACATTTGACCACAAAACTGACATTTGGGCATTTTGCCCAGTATTTCTTAAAAGGTTTGACCTCTGTGTACATTTAGAAATAAACTTTATATTATACATCAGTATGCCTGTCCAAATACAAATATGAACCAAAATTTCATGAAGCAGGACTCCTTATCACAGAGAATGCATCCTGTTTTCTATTCTGTCTTGCTTTATTTCATTTAAAAGTGCCTATCTATGATGCAAGATTTTGTGACTGACTGGTCGGGAGCCGTGGGGCGACAACACTGCTACAGGTGAAGGCTGTGCCTTGCAAAGATGTTTGCTCTGGGCTTCCTGGGGGGACTCATTCCATCACCATCTCCACTTCGCACCTCACCCCTTCCTCCCTGGTACTCATGCGCGATAGCGGGATCCAACGCTTCCTATCAGATATTTTAGTTTCTCAAGTCTCCTTCATTTCATACTCCAAGGGAAGTCTGCCCTCTAATGATATAACAGCACCATTGATTTCAAAGATTTCCTCTTTAAAAAAGAGGGGAAAAAGGAAATTTCAAATGTAAAGGGATTGAACAGGACTTTAGAATTCATTTAATCTAAATGTTTAATCTAAATGTCTTATTTAAAAGTAAGGGAAACTGGGGTTCAGACAAGCTCTACCACCCCAGGCCTCGAGGGCAGGGTTCCGGGTGAGAGGCGCAAGCTCTACATCCTAGCACGGAGCAGCAGGACAAGCTCTCGGAATGTAAAAGCTCTGGGAAGCGGCAGCACAGAGCAAACAGAGCGAGGTGCTGTCCATGGGTGATGGAAAACAAAAGTAAGCCATACTTTTTAGGAAGAATCTTTCATTTAGGCTGCCAGGAGTGGGCCAGGAGGATGAATATATCTTTGATTCTGAATACATAGGCTAGCATTTAGTCAGACTAAGAGGCTACAAGAAAGACGTTAATAGGTTGCCATGGAAACAACAATAAGAGACTATTTCTTTGCCTATCATCCTGCTCTGAACTTGGTCCAGAAGGGAAGGAAGAACCTGGCTTTGCACATCTGTCTATTGCAAGTGGCTCAAGCACCCTGCCCCTATTTCATCATTGTAATAATGAGAAATTATTACATAATTTACTATTACAATTCTCTGTATTATAATTGCTTGCTTCCTGGTAGCCCTCAAATGACGACCTCCTATTGTATGATGGAGACAACCAAGTCCCTCTTATTGATCAGTGTTTCTCCAGTGTCCTTATAGACACTTCTTGGGAATGAAAGAAAAAATAAATGACTAATAGGCTATTATTCACACTTGTTTCTGCTGTGTTAGGTGTATGTGGAAAAGAATTTTCACTTCACTTGCTTCCTACCTAGTTTTTAAGGTAAAGCTTAAGCATCATCTTTGGTTTAAATGAATACTCAGATTGTCCCCCAAAAGACAGAAATTGCTCTATAGTGCTCCCTTATGCTTCATGCCTTGGCTGCTTATAGCCCCTGGATCACCCAGGTTGGGGCTTCAGTGCTGCCTTTTAAGGTAGTAAAGAACAAACAGCAGGGGTAGAGTAGAAGTCCAAAAGTAGCATCGAGAAAAAAATTGCTTGATAACCAAGAAACGTACAATTCAGAGTCCCACCTCAGCGACTAAGTAATCAGCCCTGTTTTTCTCAGGGTCAGAGTTGCTGAGTGTTTGAAGATGACTACAAGGAGAATAGCTTTTGTGTATATGTGTATATAATGGGAGCAACTATTAAGAAGAGATAATCCCAGGACTACCCCATTAAAAATAGTAAATATGGGCCGGGGAGATAGCTCAGTGGCATAAGCTTCTGCCTGGCAAGCACAAGGTTCTGAGTTCAATTCCCAGGACCAAAAAAAAAAAAAAGGAAAGAAAGAAAAAGTAAATATTATAAAAGTTCCTAGGATCAAGCAAGCTGCTCTTCCTTGAGACCAAAATAATGGATATTCTTGAAACAGATTTTCACCGACTGTCATTTCAAAAGCATGCATAGGGACATGAAGACATATCTTCATTATCTGGGAGAAAGGGACATGTAGTAAAATTCCTGCTACACTGATTAAAGTGAAAAATATCCTATTGTGTGGCATCTACAGTAAATACTGTCTCCTGTCGCCTTTGTACAGCAAGAACTAATCTATCCCTCCTCCCTGATAGAGCATTAGAAAGGCGAAAGGAATTTGGTATTATCAATGTGTTGGTTTATCAGATATGAATTCATTTGTTTTTCTCAAAACCACTTATCAGCATGAACAGAGCCGCCTGGCCCTAGTGTGAATTGTGCTCCAAATACCGTTTCTGAGTTCACCAGGGCTCAAGCATATTTTATCTCCAAGTTTGTTTCCCCTGTTTGTTTGTGTTTTTTTAACCTCTTACCTATTGAGGTGGCTTTCTGGGTCAGGATTCCTGTAAAGCCCGAAGGAATGAGCGCTGGCTGCTGAAGGAAATGCCCAGCACAGGCCGTCTGGTGACCAGACCGGAGGGTAGGATTTCAGCTCTGCTATACAAACACTGGGTAGTGGGAGTGAGCTGCATGGCCCGCTGGGTGAGGCACAGTGGAGAATGCTCAACATCTGGGGCTCAGACCCAGCCGTGCAGTGTGCTAAGCTGAATCAGGAGAGAGTGAAACGGGTTTCTTCCAGCCTGACCTTACTACCTGCCCCACCTTATCTCCAAGGGTGGCTGCACACCCCACAATGGACCTGCTCTTCCCAGACTCTTTTGCGTCTGGCGTCCATCCATCTTGCTCTGCAGCGCCAAGACATTTCCATTGTACACCTGTCTGGCTGCAGAGTCGATGCGCGGAAGCTTTGACATCTGTCTCCTTCATATAGATGTAGGCGGAAGGCTTAATTCAAAAAGCTCTGCCTGTTTCTCCGACCCTTAAACAGAAAGTAGGCCATGAGAATTCAAAGGAAAATACTTGTAAGTGTTTAGAAATTTCTCTAATGGGGAAATAAACGATAGGGAATGCTGGCTGGGATTTCTTACTAGAAATATTTTAATGGTTAGAGGAAAAAAATAAAAGCTCATTTTTTGATTTTTTTTGTTTTGGATTTTTGTCCCCATAATTCCATGTTTCTTTGAGTATTTGTAAGACCTACATTCCCACATACCTAACACATGTCAGCAGGGGTGAGCCGGAAATGGAACCTGACATAAGGATGTCAGAAATTTCTAGTAACTCACAGCAAGCCTTTGTTTCCAGAGGGCACTGAGTAGTTTGTAGAAACAGCAATAGAAAGGATCACAAAATTGTTAGGCAAGCTCTGATCCAAGCTTAGACTCACCCTATCTAAGCAAGTTTGTTCAGTCTTTCTTATGAAAACTTCCCAAGGAAGTGACTCCACAGCCTTCCTTAAGAAGGTCTACCAGCTCAGCCAGAAACCCAAAGTCTAAGTCAACCCCAGAAAATCTGACCATGGCATGAAATGTGCTGGTAGCCAGAGGCCAGCACAAGCTAAGGATAAGAAATCCAGATCATTGAGTCCAAAGATTCACAGCATCTGTATTAATCAGCTGTCAGTGCAAGGGAGAAATTCAGGATCTGAAGAGATCAACTGTAGGTTCTTGAGAAGGTAGGTGTCAGAGGTCTGGGCAAGGAAAATGTTGGAAAGCAAAGAAAATAGTGAAGTAGAACTACTGTGAGTGGATAATGCTAGCATAAACCTACTTTCCAGCCAAGAGTTCCTCACAAACAGGGATTGCTTTGATAGTCCTGGTGTGAGCTTGATGGGAACTTTGGGTCAGAAGAAAAAAGCAGGAGGAGCTTCAGAACAGTCCAGAAGAGCTAGCAGGCACGTGACTTTAAACATTTAACACAAACCGGACCTCGCCGGAAATAGGAAGCCCTTTGCCTTCCGTAAGCCTCGCACCTGGACATCCTGATGAGTTCCCATGCCCCTAAGCTACTGAAATCGCAACACCAAGTTGTGATATACTTAGACTGTTCAAGGGTGGCCTCCGTCCCAGGCTGTGACATCTGCGGACTGCACTGAGCCCAGAAAGATGATGAGTGGGACAGCGAAAGCTGATGAACTCGCACAGCAGAGGGGAGACTCCCACCCCAGCCTCACATTAAAATTCCGCTGCTGTGCCGGCCCCACCCCTGGGGCACACTGAGACTGCAATTGAGACTGGGCATTGTGGTGCACATCTGTAATCCCAGCTCTTGGGAGGCTGTAAACAGGAGGACCATGAGACCCTCCCCTAAAAGACAAAATAAATAAATAAAATTCTGAACAAATTCACTTGGAGTTCGTTTTCAAGGCAAGGCAAGTTCCTAGCGAGGGCTCCCACTGGAAACACATAGAACTCAAATACCCTCTTTTTACTTGAATGTTGAGAGCCTGTGGCAAACACTTATGAAAAGGCATACTTCTCTAGAATCCATATTCAAAATGCCACGATAATTTGCCATGTTGCCTAAAATTAAATGCGTTATTTATTGGTGCTTGAAGCTCCCACTAAAGGTATTTAAATGAAAATTTTCCACATGTGGGTTTCATTTTAATAGCCATTAAGATGTGCAGGAGAGATCTTCAGTGACTGTTCCCTGTGATTTTTAAAGAACTTGAAAATAATTAGGAAATTTTCTACATGAGTCACAGTAGAACCCTACAAAAACACTAACTATTGACACTGCTGGGGATTTTCTGGTGGCCAGTTGGTCAGGAGCTGAGCTAGATGGGCCAGTGGTAAAGTTGGAAGTGAATAGAAGGCCTGCAGGTGGCCCTCTGAGCTGAGCATCTGGGCCTTTCTTCATGCTTCCATTATTCTCTTTGTTCATCTGGGTAGAGACAAAAATGTTCAACCTTGAAAGGAAAAGATCAGTGCCAGCAGCCTTGCATGCTAGGCCAACACAGAGTCGGCTGCAATACCTTCAATCACACAAACGCAGGCTTGGAAGTACCTACCACTTCCACCCCATGCTCTGTGTCTATGTATGGGGCTAACCTGGGCCTCTAGCATCCTGCCTACATTGTATATCTGGTAAATGCTATAACTACACAGTCAAATTTGACAACAGGACAAAGCCCAGACCCCCCTTTCCTTGGTCTCCTAGACCTCCTAATCTCACTCCAGCCTGCCATTCTCTTCTGGCTTTTCTGTTCCACTCTTTGTTTTCTTTGTTCTGTTAACTTGATCTCTACATACTCCAGCAAGCACACCATCATGTCTAGGTGCTGATTGCTAACACCACCCTATCAGGCATGCCTTGGATCAAGGATGGCCAATGTCTTAGAGATGCATGTACACAAATTACTTCCCCAAACCCGCTTATCTATCACGAAGTGCCAACATTTTAATTACACCTGAATACTGAGGTTTTAGTTTCGAAAACACAATTGATGTATTAACATCTTTTGTCTTGAAAGAAAAACACAGTAACAGAGATTTCAGTCAAATAAATAGCTTTTCACTGAAAGGGAAAAGCTTACATTGGGTGTGCTTTTACATAATTAGAGATATCTTTGCTATTGTATGTATGGTCATAATTCGTCAAACCTTCACCAGGGCAATGTAGCTCGCATGCCAACAGAGAGGAGTCTGTGTGCCCCCTTTTGCACACATGATAGATTCACTACCGTTGCCCTACATTTCCCCTGCTTATTTGAACTTACACTCATCTTTAATACTCAGATCAACTGCAGTGTCTACCCCACGGACTTTGCACAACTGAACTTCATTAGAACTTACCTATACCATCATTTGGAATTTATATTCATGAACGAATCATTTCCCTACTTAGATTTTAAAGTTCTTGGAGGGCCAACAAGATAGCTCAAAGATCTAAAGTGCTTACTTAGGCAAGCTTAAGCAGGTGCAAGGACCTCAGTTCAATCCCCTGAACCACACGCCACACCAGCCCCGACCCCAGGGTAGGCTGAGCCAGCCACAAAAAATAAAAAAATAACATAAAGTTACGGGAGACAGAGACCCTGTCTTTGATATTCACATTTAATCTAATCTTTTATCTTTTGATTGATTCAATCATTTAATTGTGAAACATTTAGTGAGTAGCTGTCATGTCCGAACACAATGCTAAAGTTGTCAGGAAAGGAAGCTGAATCCAACATAGCTCTTATGGTCAAAGGTCTTAAAGTTATCGAGACAGCTCTTTCCACCTCGAATTCCCCCATAAAGCAACTGACTAGTTATCGATTGCCACTAAAGGTAGCCACATTTCTATAAACACAGAATTTAGAGATAAGTTGCATCAGAATTCTAAAGTCATAAATGTAGCTTTTAAAACGTATCACATGCATCATGCTATAAAAGTTAAACTTCTGCCAATTTAACAAATCTATCAAAGTTTTTACCTGAGAAAAATCAGAAACAACAAAATTAATGCCAGTTATTCCTAGGCTGCTGATAGCTTGACTGCTCTTCAAGAGCTGCTGAAAATAAGATGTAATGCAGGCATCTGCTTAGGGCCAGAGGAAAGTAACTCTCCGGGCTGTGAGGATTCTTTCAGTATTTCAGCTGCGTCCTGGAAATGTGTAACTTCAGGAATGTCCTGAGAGTTTTTGTGCAACTGATAATAATTAGTTCATGACCTCTTTCCTGGAGGCCTTCCTTGCTGATAAAAGAGTGCTCGTAACAGAGTAGAGGAAATAACTTAGAGACACCATCATCCTTACGAGATCCTATTTCCCCCATCACCTTCATGAGAGAACTTGATTGGGGGATAAGAGGACATAACAGCGCTATCAATTCCCCTTAATGTGAGAATTTTCTGTGTTGTTTCATAACAACTTTCACCATGTTTTTGCGAAAGTATTTTTTTGTTTCATATAAAACTTCTCTTCAATCAGCCCCTCAGTCTTTGCCCCTCCCAAAAGATGGACAGATTATTTCAGAAGACAGAAATGGTTCCCCGTGCACGCTACTTTCCCAAGTGGATGCTGCCTGTGGTGGTATTTTTCTTCTACAGTTATTCACAAAATGTCTTCTTGCCCCAAAGTATTCACAGTCATGTTTCTCCCTGCATTATTCCATGCCGCCTCTAAAATTTAATTTTTCCCAGGTGAGCAGTTCTATTCCTCTCTGGGTGAGTTTCCTTCTGGTAGTTTTTCTGTGCAATGGAGACTGGATGAAATAATTTACTGAGACAGATGTTATGATCAATTCTGCATCCTCGAGCTCACTCATACTAAGCATTTTTTTACAAAGTCTTTATATCCTAAGAAATAAATTTATCAAAGGGAATTCTCCTAAATAATTTTTCTAGAATTTTAAAATATTAGTTTTTCAAAATTAAGCATTTTACATGCTCAAAGTCCAAAATATTTCTGCTGAAATCTCTCTCCTCTCAAATACAATGCAAATGCATCACCGTGATGGAACTGAACCTTCCCAAAAAGTCTTGGCCTTCAGCAAGATCCAGCCCCTTTTTCCACCTGTTGTAAAACTTTAACAGTTCATGTAATAGTGTGCCATAAAATTTGTTTGCTCATTTATTTATTTACTGAATAAATATTTATTAAGCCTTAATAATATCTGATAGAGTTCAGGTATCAGAGAGGAATATAAAGAAAATGATCTATGGAACTGCAGGGGATTAACTAATGGTCAATTTGTGCCCCCTGTTGCATTGAAGTTGCTTGGTGCTTGGTATAGAAGGCCCACTGAGGATTGTTGCCAACAATATAAGAGACTGGACAACAGCCATCTCAGCGTGCCCCAGGGGCAGGGCCAGCATGGCACACGGGGAATGGAACCCCTGTTGCTGTGCTCCGCCTAAGCAGATGCTTTAGTCAGCTGAGCTATCTGGCTTGCCCTTGAATTCTTTGTCTATTCAGTTTTAGTACATTCTAAGAGAACAACATAATATAATACAGTATCCAAGGTGCAGACAGTCTCTGGGTGGAACACTAAAGAAACAGGCAGCTCTAACGGATAGCGCTGTATCTTCCAGGACAATCAGTTATCATGAAGGACTAAGGAATTGATACTGAAGAATATGAATTCCAGAAGAATCTCAAATGCATATATGTCAGAATGCGAACTTACTGCTCTTGTGAATCAATTTGAAGTTACTTAAATGATGTACCACTGCTACTCAGTCTTGCCCAAATCTACTGACACCGTGGACGTCAATTCAGTGACCTCGTTACCTCCTGTACGCATTGGGCTCACAAGTGCTATTAAATATTTTAGGCTTTCCTTTGTAGGAGCACTTTCCCCCGCTTGGTTGTAAATAAATCCATACAGCCCTAGGGGAAAAAAAATAAGAGACTGGAGGGAAAGAGCATGCATTTAGGGCCTGCGAGACAGCTCAGCCAACTAGGTGCCTGCTTAGGCAAGTGCAGAGGCCAGGGTTCGATCGGCAGCACCACATGCTACGCCAGTCCCACTCCCAGGCATGCTGAGTCTGGCCTGGTGGTGCATGCCTGTAGTTCCAGCACTGGTGAGGTTGAGAATAGGAGGATCACTAGGAGTCTGAGCTGTCTAGTGAGACCCTGTGCAAAATAAGAATTTAAATCAAAACAAAACAAAACAAAAAAAATGTGACAGAAAAAAAAAAAAAAGATTGCGTGCTATTGTTCTCCTGGACAACTTGGTCACTCTGGCTTTATTGATATGAACTCTGCTGTTATCATCAGAGGAGCTCTGGTCTCCACTGTTGCTAAGGTTGCCTGCAATTCTCTTGCGGAGAGCTCGGGTCTTTACCTTGAATGCTGCTTCCTGGCTCCAGTTCAGACTCCTCAGCCTGCTGGCACAGATTCTTCATCCCACTGGCACAGATTTTCTAGTTTCCGCCACTGACCTTTGGGCCTTCCCAGTGCAGATCCTTGATGCAGACTTCCATGTGATCCTGCCGTGGGCTCTTGGCCTCCTGCTGGACTCATGCAGGCCAGTGTCACAGGATTCCGGCCTTCAGCTGGATTCTCTGGGTCTTTAGTGTGTGGACAGATTTCCTGCACTCTTCTGCATTTGACTATTTGCATGAATATTATTAAATAATCCTATAAATTACATGTTCTGTATTAAATCATTTCCTTTGTAAACCCTGACTGCAATAGGAACTTATCTTCTGCTGGAGGGTGACAGGTATAAAAAGGTAAATCAAAAAGCATACTGGTGTCAACAAGTGCCTCGGGAATGCATAAAGCAAGGGAAAGGGATTACAGTAGATTTGGTGACCAATGTGGGCTTCACTAGTAGGGTCAGAGTTGAGAAAAGGACATCAACCGTGTGACACCAGGGAACAACATAAGCCTGGGGTAGGATGGCCTGCATGCCTGGAGAGCTAGGCCACAAAGGAGAGGCCCTCAAGCCCACGAAGCCAGAGAGCACTGGGAGGGAGAGGACCCAGAACAGATCCTGTGGGCCTTTGAAGGCCACTGTGGAGATGTCACAGCTGTGGGCACAGAGCAGAGATGTAGGAGGCTCAGACTGATCTATTTTCGTAGTGCCTGTTCTCATCTTACAAAGCAGTTGCATCCTAATAACCCTTAGCAAACTCAAAGTATCATGAGTCCAGAAAAGTATTATGATTAAAATGTGGTTGATAATTAAACAAAAAGTTGAAAAATTATTACAGTAAAAGACACCTTGCCATCAATTTCCCGCGAGATACTCTGTCTCGCTTCAAACACACTTAGCCCATGATTCTTCCACTTGCTGCTGCAGTTGTGGAAGTCTGCTTTTGTGGGTGTCTTTCTGTGGCTGTCTGAGTATCCTGAGTTGACTGAAAACCTTACAGCAGTTTCTGCTGAATAAAAACATCCTCATCCACCGTGTTTGCCGCCTCTGGCACCAGGTGGCTTCTAGCTGTTCCCCAAAGTCAGAATAATCATGAAAGGCAAACATTTGCAACTGATTCAGAATGTTCAGGTAGCCACAACCGTGGAACTAAAGTACCATAAAAGAGGACTTCTGGCGGTGCTTTGTGAAGTGGCTGGAACTATGGGAGAAGTGTTTGAAGCGAGAGGAAGTATTTGAGGGTGGCTGTGTTTTTTACTGCAGCACATTTAAACATTCGTTCTATGTTTTGATCAGATAGGTACACCCAGCTGCCTCCACACTCCAGCCTGGCACACAGCACAACGTACAGTGCCAGATGTTTGCCCTCCTCATGGGGTGGAGCTGGCTGAAGGCTGCAGCCACTGCAACTGCCTGGACTTACCAGGGAGGATCAAGCAGCACGTCACCAGCTTAGGAGAAGATCCAAGCTTCCAAGGATGGTTTGCACTGAACATATGTGGCTTTCACATTATCTGACAGTAAAATGTAGTAGATCCGACCATCTTAAGTGGGGACCACCTAGGTTACAGTATTAGGATGAGTTTGGGCTGACTGCATTTCTATTTTAAAGAGAAAAATCAGAATAATGAAGACATTGAAATTAGCAGAATTTCCAAATAGAGAATCGTGATAGAGGATATAAAGAAAATTAATTCCTTCTTATCCACTGTTTAACAATTTAAAATTTTTCCTGATGCAGCTTGTGTGAGAATAATCTTCCATGCTTTCCTTTCCAAGAGAATAATTCCAGTATAATCTCTGGTCATGTGTTTCTATCAACACAAAAATACTGAAAAAATATACATATGCATGTATATCTTGTTACAGATAAAAATAAACAAGAAAGCTTATGAGAGATATTTCTTACTAGAGGAAAGATAGAAAAAAATAATGAAATAAAGTAGAGGAGGTTGAGGCAAGAGGACTGAAATTTCAAGGACAGCCTAGGCAACTTACTGAGATCTTTTCTCAGAATTAAAAAGGGTAATGTAGGCAGAGGTTGGGTAGAGTTCAGTGGTATAGTGCTTGCCTAGCATGCAGAAGGCCTTGGATTCAATGTCCAGCACCAACAGAAAAAATAACCAAAGAAACCAATGCATATTATCATTTTGGACAACTAGATTCTACACATGAAAAGTGTGACCCTCCTAAAGAGAAGTACAAATGGCCAATGAGTATCACTGAGGAAATGTAAAACAAAACAACTCTGAGGTCATCTCTCACTCCAGTCAGAATGCTGTCAGCAGGAGCACAAAAGAGCAACGAAAGCTGACAAAGCTGTGAGGACAACAGAACCCTTCTATGCTGTTGGTGGGAAAGCAAACCAGTGCAACAGCCTGGAATCGTCATGTAGATTCCTTACAAATCAAAAACTAGAAATTCCGTTTGACCCAGCCATATCACTCCTGAGTGCATTCCCATACGAGTTAGACAGCATACTACAGAGATCCACACACACCCACATCTATAGCCGCACGACCCACAGTAGTTAGGCTCTGGGAACAGCCTAGATGCCCACAGACAAATGAGCAGATACATGAAGCAGGTCTATATACACAGCAGAATGCTGCTTGCAGAGCCGGACTACATGATTCCCCTAGAGAAGAAGACCGTGTTTTTTGCAGGGAAATGGATGCAACTTGAAACCACAACGTTAAGTAGAATAAGTCAAGAGTAGAACATCTCCTGATCTCTCTCATATGAAAAGTCTAAAGCATAAATGGATAAAAGATTAAATAAAGGAGAAATGAGAGGAAACCAAACAGCAGACTTGTTGGAGATGGAGGAAGGGAGTGAGAGAGGGAAAGGAAGTGGGATAAAAATTTGTCAAAACAGGCTGTGTTCCTGCACCAGGCCCCCAGATGAACATAGCTATGATGTATTGCAAATCCACACCAATAGAAAAAGAAAACTGATGACAACTAGATATAAGAATAAAATGTATAGTTAGAAAGGTAACTTTTTTAAAAAATAGAACATAGTTGCCTTCAAAATTTGGAACAAACCAGTCATTATATATTTTAATCGAATATTTGTTATCTTGGTTTTCTGATGTTCAGCAAAATAAACTACATGGTGTTTCCACATAGCTCTCTCCTTTTAAAGAATTCTTTACTTTTTTATTTTAGGGAAGGGTATACAGGCTGTTCAGGGTCTCACTAATAGATCAGACTCATAGTGATTTCCCTGTTTCCAGCCTCCGAAGAGCTGGGATTATAGGCGCACACCACCACACCCAGTCTCAATTTCCATCCCAGTGTGCCTCAACCCTCTGGGAATGTGAACCCACAATAACAAAACAAATGGCCACACGATGCTATGTGTTCTCTACATTATGCAAAAGCAGCTCATAGGTACAGTGTACAGGTTTATCTGATGACATCCAAGGAAGAAGTAGCCTGGACCATCCCAGCCAAACCCTCTATATATCTACCACAGACACCTGCAAAGGAACCGTTACAGTTCTGACCTTGATAATCAAGCCTACCAAAGAAGGCAACATGGACTGGAGGCTTTTTGTGAAAATGTAGGGATACCCAATTTTGGGGAAAGTTACAAGTTCCAAAATGAAGTCATTTATGTCAAACTCCAAAAAATGGACCCAGGAAGCCATGATGAAAGGGTGCTTGAACATAACAGGCCTGTGACAAGAGCTACACCAGCAATTCCTCAAAACCACAGTATTCCAGATAAGTATTTACACAGCTTCCAGATAAGTGTCCAGCTCAGGACCCTTCCTAACAATGGCTCTTTTCACAAATACACTAATGCCAGTTTCCTAGGACCAGCCCTTGTAACCAAGAACTTTTGTTTCCAAACCATTTGAGTGGATTTCTCCCTTTTTTGTTCTTTCAAAAGCTCCCTGGTGGCCCCACTTTTTTTGGCTGTGCCTACAGTCCACCAGAGCATGCATGCCTTGACTGGAAATCCCCTGTTGTCCTCAGACACACTCTTCTCCGTTTCAGGTTGACATTATGTTCATCATTTCAGCTCAACACCTGGGTAATGAAGGTGACCTGAAGATACTAGTGGAAGGAGGCACCTCTCTGACAGGAGGGTGACACAGACAACAGGAAGGTGGCATAATTCAGACTTGCAGTTGTCTGTCATATTTGAACATACCCATGAAGAGAAGGAGGCATAGAGGAGATGGAGGCGGGCAGCGAGCTGCTCCACTGCAATAAGAAGCGCTAGACCCAATAATGCGCTGGGCACCCACAGCCTGGGGAGCAGCAGAAGTCAAGGGCAAGCCTCGTCCTGCAGAAGGCTTTGGATGCTCAGGAGTGTACCCTTGGAGGGGAAGGCCTTGTTGGATGTGCAGGAACACAGAGGAGCACAGAGCTGGGGTACATGGTTCCCCAGAGCAGTGCTGTGCAACCAGATCAGGGATGCAGTCCACACCTGTGGAAGGCTCAGTCTGCTTTACCCTAGGTCCTCTTCATGTCTTTTCACTAGTAAGAGTAAAAAACACTCTTCAGAGAGAGGGTAACAAGTCTAAATATTTTGAGCTGGCAAGCTAGCTCAGTGGACTAAGTGCCTGCTTAGGCAAGTGCAGGGACCAGTGTTCAATCCCAGGAACCACATGCCATGCTGGCTCCACCCCCAGGTGCACTGAGCAAGTCACCAAGACTGGGTGTGGTGGTGCACACCTATAATCCCAGCACTGGGGAGACTGAAAACAGGAGGATCACTATGAATCCGGGCTGCATAGTGAGACCCTGTACAAAATACATTAAAAAAAAGTCTAGACATTTCAGTATTGGATTCTCCCTGTCTGAGGTAGATACATATTGGCTGCATCTTGTGATCAAGCCTAATGTCCCCCTTTGAAGTCTGTTTTAAAGCAGTATGGCCCTTTAAGAAGCTAAAACTTTCTGAGTATTAGGTCTGCAACTGACAAATTCCAAGAGAAGAGCAGAAGCATGATGCCAAATCCACCTCTTCTGCAGGATTCTCTCCTAAATACACTGATGTCTTAGTTACTTCCCTCACATCTGATCTACATAGTGAGGCCCTGTGGACCCTGTACTAAATGCATCTTAAAAAAGAATGAAGTATTCAGACAAATGAAGAAAAGACAATACCAATGCCTTCTCTCATTCTAAATAGCAACAACACATGTAAACATACTTCTTCTTAGTAAAAGGCCTAATATCGCTATTGTGTAGTAGTCAAAAGGTCAAGAAAATACAAAAGGCCAGAAAATAATTCACAGGCAAGTTAAGTCTAGAGTCTCCAGTGACTTTTCAAAATTTTGAATGAATTTTACATAAATAACAGGTGTCCTTTCTTCAGTGCTGACACAGACTGATGCAGGACCCAGGCACACAAGAGAAGTTGCAGATTTTGGGCCAAAACCATCCCTTTGGGCTCCTGTTCTTGGGCAAAGCATGGCTTCATTCCATACTTGATACTTGTAATCACCCCTGTGTACACGCTTGGAGTTAAGAAAATCAGAATCACTTCCCCATATTCATAAAAAGCTTCATCTTCACAAAAAGGGATTCTATGGAAAATATGCAAAATATTGTTATCACAGTCTTGGGACTTCAGGGTGTCAGGCAATTTTCTCCATTTTTGCAGTAATACCTTGCTTCTCAAACATTTCTGTTTGCAAATAATTTGGCTTGCAAACAAAAGCGCTCAGCAAATGCTTCCATTCCCAAATTCCACATCACATGACAGACATGACCCTGGCCATCTTCCCCACCCAAACACAAACATAACCATCTTCCCCAAAATCATAAAATATTTAAGTTTATAAACCAAGGCATCACTGTATGTCCACTTTGACTTTGTAGTATCAAAATTTTTGAAAAATTTTCACTGAGTGAATTGTGATGTCTTTAGAATTTGCAACTTAACTTCACTTGTTTCTGAGTTAGGGGGCTGCTTTTTAGATACTCCCAAACAAGACACAGGAATTGGGGCTCTGCCCTTTCAAAAGTTGCAAAACCCCACGGCTTGGAATTTGCTGTTTTCTGATACCTAATTTTCTTGTCCA
>NW_004524599.1:6378087-6384293 GCF_000260255.1 Octodon degus
ACACACACACACAAAAGAATAAAATGGAAAACGAAGCTCAGGGCTTTGTAAATAAGGAGTGAAAGAAGGGCTAAAAGGAGGGGAGGGAAATAGAAAAAAGAAATCAAGATCTACCACGTCCAGGTCCAAACTGCCTGGGATGAATGTTATCACGATATATATCTAAATGGTACCAATAAACTTAATAGTAATTTAAAAAGAAAAATATGAAACACGACAGGGAAAAACAATTTGCAAAAATTTGATATCAGGAGGAATAGAGAAGAAACCGTAATCACCATGTTTTAAACATTGATTAAATTCCAAACTGTGGTGGAATGAAAAGCTTCAGGATGCAAGACAGTTGAGGGATGGCGGCAGAGTCATTTAAGTTGCTGCAAATCAGATCCCTCCACGGCATTTCTGTGCACGTGTGCATGTGTGCATGTGTGTGTGTGAGCGTGTGTGTGTGTGTGTGTGTGTGTGTGTGTGTGTCTTCTTTTTTTTTATTCCACTAGTGGGGGTTGAACCCAGCACCTCACACAGGCTGGCAAGCCCTCTCTAATTGAGCTAGACCCCAACCCTAATTTGCATATTTAAAAGGATGAGTGCTGCTCCTGTGTGCGTCTGTGGAGCCACTGAGGAGTGTCCTTTCTTATGTTCGCTGCATGACGCTGCGGTGAACCTGGCCACGAAGACATCTCTGTGGGATCAGGATTCTCAGTCCGGCTGCATGCATATGCAAAGTGGAAGTGCGGAGCTGTATTATAAATCTATTTTCAGTTTGTGGAGGGAACACCATTGTGTCTCTCCCTGCAGCTGTGTCATTTTACGTTCTCATCAGCAGTTCATGGTGTCCCAATCCCTCCCCCATCACCCCCAACACCTGGTTTCTTTTCATTTTGCTGTGGCTCTTGTTGGTAATAGCCAGGCCAACAGATATGAAAGACATTTGAAAATTTTCCCCTACCTATTTTGTGTTACTCTAAATAATCATCACGCTTCAGAGTTGAAGCACCTGTAACTAATCTTCAGTGGAAAGCCAGCTTGCACTGGCAGTGTGGAAGCTACCAGGAATATGACGCATGCTGAGAAGACTTTGATAGTTTGAGTCACATAGATGCTCTCAAGTGATAACTGTGGGTGCGCTGGTGAATCAGAGTCTCACTGGCCCTCTGTCACAGGGTGGCTGTAAGAATTGTAGAAGATAATGTATACAGAAGATCTCTGGAAGTATATGAGACATGATGGAATGCGACAGGTAGCGATGTCAGGATATTATCTGAACATGTCATTTGTGTGTGGTTTCAGAATAAATTTCTCCATCTCATTTCTACTTAGCTCAGTTTTGCCTGACAATGCATACCTAGATGGGGAGCAAAAGCATCCATGGGGGTGCTCATCTCTAACTCATAGCTGTGGTTGACAATCCCAGCAGCACAGGGTGCCACCACACTATACTGTGAATGTTTAGACAAAAATTTTTATTCCGGTGGGTAGCCAGATAGCTCAGCGTACTAAAGCTCCTGCTTAGGCAGAGCACAGCAGTCAGGGTTCAATCCCTGGTGAGCCATGCCAGCCCCGCCCTGGGGGCGTGCTGAGACAGCAATTGAGACTGGGTGTGGTGGCGCCTGCCTGTAATCCCAGGCTTTGGGAGGCTGAAAACAGAAGGATCATGATGAATCCACTCTACGTAGTGAAACCCTGTAGACCCCATAGACTCTGTAGATTCTGTATGAAATATATTTTAAAAAAATAAATGATTCCAGTAAAAGGCACTCTCATTAACCCTCCTCAAAGTGCTCCTGTTTGTTGGAATTCATTTATCCCATTGTTCTCACCTCTTTCTCAAACAGTTCTGGAAGCCCTATTTCATAAGGCTTCCCTATTTCATAAGCCCTATTTCATTTTATGAAATGGGATTTTAAAAATAAGATAAATGTTGCTGCCAAGTGCCATCCAATAGAAAGGCAGTGTCACAGAAATGTCACTGTGTGTCCTCATCTGCCCTCCTCACTGGACCTGCACATGTGGCCCCTGGCTCTTCACCAAAGTCAAACTGACCATGAAAGTTCAATGTTTTGAATTGATTCAGAACATCCAGATAGAAACAACAGTGAAATCAAAAACACAAAAGAAGACTCCCAGAACTGCTCCAGAGAGTGGTGAAAACATTCACCATCCCTGTGAATCAGACTTTAGATACCTAAATGCAGATATAAATTGAGATTAAATAAAGTATGGGATAACCAGTTCTATGAAAGAGAATCTATTTTGTGGCAAGAATTAAAAGACAGGTGCAACATAGCTCCTTTATTTGAGGAGGTAAGCATCAAAGGAAAAACACAAAAATGCAAAGAAGGGAGAAGAGCGGATGGGAGCCATGTGCATAATTATTTGGTCAATAAATGTTTACCAAGCATCTTTCTCTTTAACACAAAGTTGAATAAAAGCTGTACAGGTTGCTACTAGCTTGAAGGAGCTTATCATTTACATAAGGGTCTAGATATGTCAACAAACCCAATAGGCTATCATGAGTGTTATTACAGATAAGGGTAGCCCTTCCTGAACTCTAGACATTTTGCCATATATCTAGCTTGAACTCTGGACTTACCATATTCAACTGTCTATATAAAATCTTCACTGAAACATTTAACATAGAGCTCAAATTTTATACACCCAAAACTGAAGTTCTCACTCTTGGTCAAAAGCTGCACCTCCTGCTTCATTCCACAGGGCAGAAATTCACAATCCCAACTTCCCAATTGCTCTGATTGAAAGTCATTCCTTTTGTGTCTCTTCTTCTGTTCCTCTCTGCTGCCTTTCTTTGTCTCTGGCCTTTCTTTTCCCTCTCTGTCCCTCTGTCTCTCTCTCTCAATCTCTATCTCTCTCCCCGACTCTAAGGCTGTTTGCATCTGCCTGTCTCACATTTTAACCTTCCATGTCTGTCTGCTCTACTTTTAGAATATATCCTGAATAGAAACAGTTCCAGCCACCTTCTGTGCTTCTTGATCCCCACCAGCTTTTTCCTATATTATACAAGGGCCTTATCTGACTTATCCCCTTCTTTATTGTCTTTATCTCTGTACTAGATTGCAAGCTCCAAGAGAACAGAGACTTTATCTGTTTTCTTCAGGACTATATCTTTGGTGATAAAATAGTGTATGATATATATATGTCTATAAAGACTTATTGAAGGAAGCCTTGTGTAAGAAGTGGCATAATTTCTACATGATTTTGAAGATTAAAAGGACAAATAAATAAGTTAATATTTAAGTTCTATTTAGAGAAATGATTGTAGGAGTCGCCCCTACATATTCACTGGGAATTTCCCAAGGCATCCACAGACACTGTGAACAGTGCAAAACTCTAGATATGATCTATTTTCCCTAACTGTGTAGTTCTATGGTAAAGTGTAATTTATAAATTAGGCACAGTCAAATACAACAAAAATAATAAAAAAGAAAAGATAACAATTACAACAATACACTGTAATACCAGTTTGCACTTTGAGGCTATTATCAAGCTAAATAAGGGTTACTTGAATCTAAGCACCTCCATACTAATGTAATAACCATAAAGACTACTAAATGCCTAACAAGCAAGTAGAGGAAAGACGCCTGGACATCCTGGATGAGCGGGTTGCTCATATCTCAAGCTAGTGGGGAAGGACAGCACAAGAGTTCCTCATGATCCGTGGAATGGCATGCGTTTTAAAACTTCTAAGTTCTTTATTTCTGGAGTTTTCCATTTAATAATTGTGACCCACGATGACTACAAATAACTGCATCCATGGTCAAGGGAGGCAACTGTGTATTTATCAAGCGGACAAGGGCAAGGACAGCCTCTAAGCAGTGATAAGTATGGGCAAAGGCACTGTGACATGACCCTATCCAGTCAGCTCTTGGATGGCAACCAGCCCAGTGAGTGGAAACCTAATGTATACAGGGAAGGAGAGAGGGGCGGGCAGATCTAGGCCCCAAAGGATCTCCTGTGCTGTTCTTGGGACTTTGGGCTTAGACCTGTAGATAAGAAGGTCTATCAAAAGACTTTAAATGATGAAAAGTTGTGTTCAGCTTTGCATTTCAAAAGATGTGATTGGTAAAGGCAGGACTGATGAAAGAAGCAAGGGCAGGAAATTGGCACTTACAACATACATACCAAACTCTAAGCTGTGGCAGTAGGCATGTCGAGGATAAGACAGGTGTTCAAGAGAAGAATTCATTTGACAGGGAACATGCAGGTAGAGAGGGAGAGAATAAACCAGGAAGTCACTTAGGTACCCAACTCATTGTTACTTCACCTCAAAAAATTTTTTCCTCTGTTGCTTTTATAATCTTTCCATTTCTAGGTAAATGGATGCATTTTGAGACCATAGTCTTAAATAAAATAAATGAGGCACACATGAGTAAATATCTCATTGTATCTCTGGTGTGAGAAAGCAAAAGTGTAAATAAGAACAAAAATGTATAATAGACATGGTAAAATAGAAAGAAATTTATCAAAAGGAAAGGGGAACCAGGGAGGGAGAGGGGGAAAGAAAGGAAGGGAAAAGAAAAAAATGATAAAAGAAAGATAAAATGGAAACAAAACTTTGTAAACAAAGAAGAGATGAAGGGGTTAAAGGAAGGAGAATGGGGGGAAAAGAATAAAGGTATCATGTACAGGTAGAAATTCCCTATGACAAATGCGGTAACAATATGTATCTGATTTGTACCAATAATACACACAGATATGTTAAGTGCTCCATTTGGTAAGTTTTGACGATTGCATTTGTGCAAAGGAAGATGTGGCACATGTCCTCCGCCCTTGAAAGTACTTTCATGTGCTTTTTTGGATTACCTACACCCCCCAGAGGCAAATACAATCTGACTTTTTTTTTTTTTTTTCTTTTTATGACAGGGTCTAACTCTGCAGTTCGGGTTGGACTTGAGTTCACTTTGTAGCCCAGGCTGGTTCGAAACTTGCAATGATCCCCTTCCCTCAGCCTCCTGAGTGCTGGGAGCATAGGCGTGTGTCACCTTGCCTGGCTCTACAATCTGATTTCTTTTTAATCTTTTATTTATTTTGGGGGGGGAGTACAGGGTCTCTCTACACAGCTCACAGCTCCGACTCAGTGATCCTCGCATCTCAGCCTCCCCAGCGCTGGAGTTAGAGGCATGCACCACCACGCCCAATTTGGGGGCCAGCAAGGTGCGACTGGGGGTCTGGGGCCAGCACAGCATGCAGTGCCCGGGATGAGCCCAGGTCCTTGCGCTCGCCAGGCAGGCGCATTGACCGCTGAGCGATCTCCCTGGCCCTGCAATCTGATGTTTCACAAATTAAAGAATTTTGCCTACTCTTCATCTTCACGTAAACAGAATTACACAGAGCATATTCTTTTGTGTATGACTCTTCCCCTAATATAATGCCTGCGAAATTCACCGGCATTGTTAATTTGTAACAGTAATTCTTTCTATTTTATTATGGGATATAATGATATCGTATGGAGCGGAAGCAACGTGTTCTTTATTCTTTTGCTCATAGATACTGTGTTATTGGCCGTTATGAATTAGGCCATTCTCCGCGAGCCAACTTACAAAGCTGCCTTTTCATTTTCCGTGGGGTGAACTGGGTGAGTCCTACGTCTCACTTCACGAGAAATGTGTGGTCAGACGTTCAGTATTATGTCTGTACTGCTTTATACTCACAGCAACAGCAGATGAAAAAGGAAATGCCCCAAGTCTTTACTAACATTTATAACCACTGTTAATTTTCCTATCATCTTGTTTAGAAATTCTGTATCATTTTTATTGTTTTTTCATTATTTTTAAAATAAAAAGTTCTGGCGTGCCGTGCCAGCCCTGCCCCCAGGGCGCGCTGAGACAAGAGACTGAGACTGGGGTGGTGGCGTGCGCCTGTAATCCCAGCGCTCGGGTGGCCGAAAACAGGAGAAAAACTATGAGTTCATTCTATGTAGTGAGACCCTGTAGACCCTGTACTGGATACGTTAAAAGAAAAAATTAATTAAATTAAAGTTATTAAGTTAAAGTACCTTGTGAGTATGATTTTTTAGACACAAAATATTTTCACTGTAGTTTAATTTCAGTTTCCTTAATGATCAAGGATGTTAAGCATCCTTTAATGCTACCACTGGAGAACTGTATAGCTTTTATAAAATTTCTGAATACAGTATTTTCTTATTTTTATTTTTTAACTTTGCCTATAAGATACTTTAAAAACACAAT
>NW_004524599.1:6384413-6389666 GCF_000260255.1 Octodon degus
AGAGAGAGAGAGAGAGAGAGAGAGAGAGAGAGAGAGAGAGAGAGAGAATATTTTTCCTTGACTGTTGCTTGATATTGATTTTCTGAATGTGTCCTCTGTTGAAGATAATTTTCAGTTTTGATTAAAATCTTATTTTAAGGTTAGAGCTTTTTCTATTCTAAGAAATGTGTGCCTATCTATCTCCTCTTCCTTTGTTCATTCTCTGGTGTGCAAGAAATGTATGGTCAGATTTTCAGTATTATGTCTGTACTGCTTTATACTCTCACCAACAGTAGATGAAAAATGAAATGCCCTAAGTCTTTATTAACAAGATTGGTATTATTTCTCACTTTACTAGTTGGAGGAATTCAAATATGAAACCACCTAGCCCTAGAGCTTTAATAAAGAATTTAGTGCTTTGAATGGGCATGGAACCCCCCCCCAGACTTTATTTTTGTGCAGTCTTTAATTTTTCAGGATTTCACATATATTATCCAAATTAAAAAAATATTGTAGTAACGTTGCATGTAACATTTTCTTCTTTTTGACCATCTCTAGAATCTTTTAATGCCCCCTTTCAATATTAGTACTTATGTTTGTGCTTTTCTCTTGATCATTCTCTTTTTTAAAATGTATTTGGTGCAGGATATTACTACGCAGCGTGGACTCATAGTGATCCTCCTGTTTTCAGCCTCCCCAGTGCTGGGATTACAGGTGTGCACCACCGTGCCCAGACTCAGTGGCTGGCTCAGCATGCCTGGGGGGCAGAGCTGGCACAGCAGTGGTGCCAGGGATCAAACCCCAGTCCCTGCACCTGCCTAAGCAGTTGCTTAGTCTGCTGAGTTATCACACCAGCCCTCCTTGATCATTCTTAACAGACATTTGTCAATTTTATTATTTTCCCCTAATTACAAGTTTTCAACTTTGTTGATCATCTCAATTGCCTTGTATATTTATATTTTGTTCTTATTTGCCCATATTTTTGTTACTTCATGTATCGCTTACTTTTTCTGTTGGATATTGAAGAACAGTGTCAGTACCTCTACTATGACTTTGAATTTGTCATTTTCATCATTGAATTTAGTCCATATTTGCTTTATATACATTGGAATATGTTTCTGGCATGCATGAATATTTAGAGTTGCAATTTTTCTTGCTAGATTTAGCAATTTATTGTGGTGAAATTTTGCCCTACATTTAGTAATTTTTCTTACTGCAAAATATATTGCTTAGACTCTCCAGCTTTCTTTTACTGGTGCTACATATCTTTTCCTACACTTTCATTTTCAAACTTTATGCTCTAGTAGGTGTTACATGCTTATGTTGATTTTATTATTGATTCTTACAATATTCTATTTGGAAATAACTCCATCTTTTTGTATTTCATAAAACTATGGATAGGAAGCTGGCCTGACAGCTGAGTGGACTAAAGTGCCTGGTTAGGTTCAATCCCTGGTGTCCCCTGCCAGCCCTACCCCTGGAGTACACTGAGACGGTGATCGAGACTGGACATGGTGGTGCATGTATATAATTCCAGCACTTGGGAGGCTGAACACAGATGGATCACTGCGAGTTTGATCTGCATAGTGAGACCCTGTACATCCTGTAGACCCTGTCCTAAATACAGAAAATAAAAAAGAAACTATGGATAGGTTTGAGTACTCATAACTAACTACTTTTTTTTTCTTTTTGTAGAATCAGGAATTGAACTCAGGCCCTTGCACTTGCCAGGGAAGCGCTTATTCTACTGAGCCATCTCCCCAGCCCCATTAACTACTTTTTCATTTTCCTTTTGGCTTTTGTATGGTTCTCCTCTGATTCTTTTTCTGTTACCCTCTTTTGAAGATAAATTATTAGTTTTTAATTATTTATCATTTAATTTTCCATATTAACTTCATAATTTTAAACTGTTTTATCCTTTAGTGTTCATAATAGGCATCCATGAGTGTTATTTTCAGAGTACTAACATAAATGGCTATTGTTACCAATACTCTGATACTACCAGAAAGTTTCATATCCAACGTGCTAATAGTGTTAAATTATCACTGGCACACATCTTTACTTCAGCATATAATTTAAATGCCACCAGACATTGAAATTACTGTTTTGCACAGTCAGCAGTTATTTAAATTTCCATGTAGTTTTCCACTATATTATTCTTGATTTCCTCCAACATTTCTGTTTCCCATCTGGAATCATTTTCCTTACGTCTACAGCACTGGCTCAGTCCTCCTTAATACAGTCTGGTTTTGGCTAGTTCTCTCGCTCTGACTTTGCCTGAAAATATGTATTTCACCTTCACTTCTGAAGAGTGCTTTTATTGCAGATGGAATTCTAGATTGGCCCTTGTTTCCTTCCAACCTTTGAAAAGTGTTATTCAATCGCCTTCTGGATTTCATCGCTTCTGATGAGATGATGACATGCAGCTCTATTTTACTGTTGTTTCTTTAAAAGGAATGGGCCTTCCCCCACCTCTGGATAGTTTCAGATTTTAAGAGTTAAGTAATTTGAGAGTATTCTGCCTCTTGGTGTTTATCTGTGTGGGATTTGCTACATCTTTCTATTTTAAAAATTCACCTCATTCCTTTTTGTAGACTTGGCTTATGTCCTAGCTACTTTTCTCATTGCTGAGACAAAATACCTGACACCCAAAGTTAAAGGAGGAAAGGCTTATCATAGTTCATGGTTTGTAGAGGTTTCATTTCATAGCTGCCTGGCTTCGAGGCAGAGTGGCATGGGGGGAGGGGCATTGCGGAAGAGTAGTAAGTAGTTCATGGTGAGCAGTAGGCAGGAAGGCAGCAGGCTGTCAAAGTGGGAAAGCAGAGCAAATGACAGGGACAATGGCAGCCCTTGTCCTGTTCGTTATATTCCTCTAGGTTACATGGCTTTAGGGGAGGTAGCACTCAAACCCAGGGCGGGCCTTTGCATCTTCCACACCCAAAACTATGACCAACCAACCAGTGGACTAATTTCATAATCACACACCCTTAATCCGGGCATTGCACACTTTATCCCGACATCACACACTGAACCCCAGCATCACATACTGAACCCCAGCACTACAACTTCTAGATCCAGCCATCTCTGAAAAGTTCTACCTATGTCTGCATGAGATTTGGGGGGAATATGTAGACGCAAGCCATAACAGCTCATTCAAATTGCCTAAATGTGCATCAGTTTTGCTCCTTTCGGCCTATTTTCTTCAGCATAACAGTCACAGTATTCACCTCCTTCTCTGGCCACATCAATTTATTATCTGTAGCTTTGTGTCTGTCATACGGTTTTTCTTTTGGTTAGCAGTTGTTATTACTGCTTTGCATGATAGGTTTTCCAACTGTTTTCCAGAAAATGTTTGAATTGTTTTCCAGATGATGTACCTAAGAGCCATCTCCACTTGAGATATTAATAATAGTCATGGCTTCCAAGAGAGAGGATGGTTCCTTTCCTCTGTAAGCAGAGATGAGGTTCTGCTGTCGTAAATTCCACGGGGTCATTGCTGGGCTACAGCACAGGAAGAACCAGTTGATCTCTAGTTTGTCTCAGAGGGGAACATTGATATTGATTGAAAGCCCAATGGTTTCCCATGCCTTCAGCAGGAAAAAAAAAAAAAAAACCAACTTAAACCAGCCCTGTCTCACGCTGGCTCCAGCCTAGCTTTCACCCTGCTATATCCTATGTGTCTTCAAACTCTGCCAGAGGCCCTAAGGGGGAGAGTGGCTTTTACTGAGGCTGATGTCCACATTCGTTCCCAAGCTCAGAACTCAGATATTCCTCCTCCTGCTGGCATCTTCCGTCCTGGCTCACCAGATCTCCACTCAGCACTGGAATCCTGAAAGGGTCCCACAGGGAAACTGCATTGTGCTGCACTGGTGCCCCATGTGTTTCAGCTTTGTCCTGCCACAGCTTTATTTTGCCTCAGCTAAGCCCCGCCCTCAATACACCATGCACTGGTATAGATTCCCAGTGATGAGTGTGACCATCCTGTGTATCTGGATTGTACCAATAATCTTCACTTCAAACATGTACACATGAAGTTGAAAGAGCAGCTACCCCAGAATCAATCACTTCATGCCTCACACAGGCCTCATTTTCAGGCCTTCACCAGCACCCAAGTTCCCTGCCTCCTTTCTGATCATACCTACCTCTCTTCCCACCTAGGTAATATCCTGAATTTTGAGATATTAACTTCCTCTTATTTATAATTCTAAAAAAAGTCTCTATATATTTGTGTATGTGGATATATACTTAAAAAATGCCACCTAAGTATGACTACTTAGTTTGAGTTGTACATAAATGGATTTCTCCTATTTGTGTTTATTTATGACTTGCTTCTTTCTTTTCTGATTATGTCTATGAGATTGATTACTTTGGTATGTGTTACTATGCTTCTTCCTCTTTTTTCATGACTGTATAAATCATAAGATATGATATATTTGTGAATACATCTTATTTTATTTGCTAAACAAAAAATGGCTAGACAAGGGCCCACAAAAGTGCTCAGTGGATTAAAGTGCCTGCTTAGGAAGATGCAGTGCCAGGGTTTGCTCCTCGGCATGCTGTGCTGGCCCCACCCCCTGGGGCACACTGAGAAAGAGATCGAGACTGGGCATGGTGGTGTGCGCCTGTATTCCCGGCTCTTGAGAGGCTGAACACAGGCAGAGCGCTATGAGGCCAATCTATGTAGTGAGACCCTGTAGACTCTCACTAAAATACAAAAAAAAAAAAGGCTAGACATCATCAGTGACCCCGAGAAACATTTTACTCCACTAGAAATTAGTACATTTCATTCTCATTGTTTCCACAGCTTCTTGGCACTTTGAAAATATAAAGTCTTCATAATTTATCCAGAATTTCATCTCAATGAAAGCTGTAGCCCATAGCAATCTACTATATCCAGCCTGAAAGTGGCAATCCTATTGATCTAATTTTAGAGATGTCTTCATGTTTTAGGTAGAAATCACTAATATGAAATTTTCATACTGCTATTATTTGTTTTGTTTTGTATTATGTATTTTAAACAAACATTAAACCAAATTACCTGAATACTATAATCATGATAAGCCTTCAATCATTTGGGGAAAGTGGCGTGGCTAGACACAACCGGGGAATGCAATAGAAGACCCATAACCAAGCCCAGAGAGAAGCCCACCTTTAGAATATGGTAAAGTTAACATCAGAAAATCTCTTTAAAAATGCCCTCTAAAATGAATGGTCCTTAGACAACTAAAGAGACTGCTGGGAAAAAACAGAATTTTATGCTTTTTATTTTATATT
>NW_004524599.1:6389849-6414080 GCF_000260255.1 Octodon degus
TCCTAATAAACTATAGTAAGTAAAATCTTGAACAACAAATTAAGAACACAATGTTTAATTCACACAAATTTCCTTAATACATAAAAAAATACATATGATAAAGTCGTGTGACCAAGACTAACAACCGAAAATAAGAAGATCAAAGGTTCTAATCAGTCACTACAGATTCTAAAAGATACAAAGAGATGCTTATCTTTACCCACCCAAAGAAAAATACAAATATGAACCTCACTGAGGTGCCATTTTCAACTCGGGTCTCGCAAGGCGCAGGCAGATGACTTATTCTATGGTGGAGATACTGAGAAATCATCACTTTTACTGCTTCTGTGACTGAAAACTGGTACAGCTTCCACAGGGACCACAACCAAGGTCAGCTTCCCACTCCACGGATACTTACTGCTTTGTGACAGAAGCCACTGCCTGCTCAGCAGGGATACAGCTTAGCTGAGGAAACAACAGTTAAAGGAGCATCTACAATAAAAGGTGATACATTTAAGGAGAACGCCACTGCTAAGTACTAGGCTAATACCAAGAAAAGATTTTCACAATCACGGGGAAGTTGAATCCTGAATAAAGGAATTTGTTGGATATGAGGCCACTTTACCTTCTTCTGCCTCCCTTCTATCTTAGGAGACCGCACCTCCCAGGCACCTGATTCTCCAGTTTCACTGGACCTGCAGCCAGGGAGAGGCAACAAGGAAGCTTGGGTGGGAAGAGGAGAAAGGCAGGGAAACTGCATTTCTCTTTCCTATTGTCCAGGTAGGTGCTCAAGCAGCAGCTGGATCTCCTCCATGGCTCCAAGATTTATAAGGTGTCCCCTCCCTGCTGTGACCCCAACTCCTCCAGATTTTAGCTTCTACCTTGCTTCTGGGGTCAAATAACACCATCTCCTCCTTATGTGCCAACAGGCCTAGGGATAGTAACTCTAGTGACTGCTTCTCAGCCATCTCTGAGCTGCCCCATCTCCCCTCCCTGCTTTCCATCACCGACTGAACCAATTTACTGTATTAAATTCCTTTCTCTGTTAAACCCCAGTAGTTTTCACTTTCCTGTGAAGACCCTGGCTGACTGATCAAACAGACACAGAAGTGACCCAAGAGAGACAAGCATCTCCTAAAGTAAGATCAGCTAGAGGAAAATGAAAGAAATACAGTGGGAGGAAGGGAAAGAAGAATGAATCAAAAGTAAGTGCTTTCAGTTGTGATCCATGGATGAGACATTTTTTAGAAAAGTCAGCCTAGCAATTACATAGTGAACGAAACAGCAGGGGTGAGGCACCCAGGAGGCTTCCATGGCAATTTAGACAGATGATGGTGGTGGTCTGAATGGAGGCACTGGAGTTGGGACAGACAGTGAAGGAACTGGGGATGTTTAGGAATAAGGATCAGGGGCAATTGGGGGTTTTTTCTCCACTATTTCTTCACATGTTTGCACAGAGAACAGACAGTTTCCCAGTGCCCTCCTTGGGGGTTCGCTACTAAGTCCTTAGAACCCAGCACCAATAAAACAGGTGACACGTTAGGGTCACTTCCATGTTCCATTTTGAGCTAGTGATAACTGAACATATGAAAAAGGCAATGAAATTAATGTCGTACTTCTGAATCCACTTAGTGTGTCTATGCCAGACACAGAGAGAGCCTCTGGTTTGCTCTTCAGTATGTTGAGGTTGTCTGTACAAGGTGGTCCTTGCACAGTCCAGACTCATCCGCAGCAAAGCAATTCCAGTGCTGCTCCTGCTGCGAGTGCAATTTTAAAGAATCTGTTGCTGAGTCTCTGAACCAGTTCCCAACTATTTATGGAAATGATTCTAGGAAATTGAACTAAAATGTAAAAATGAATAAAAAAGAAAAGAACAAATGTAGATAAGAGCTATTTACAGCCCAGTTAAGAGAGGAAGGAAAAGGGGGCTTCTAAAGAGAATGGGCCATAAATCCCTGTCAAGTTTCTAAAGTATGAGAGCCAGAGGGTTGTTGTTTATAATTTCTCTGCTTTTCATAATAAACTGTTAGACAAAGGTAATTGGGAAAGGTGAAAGAAAGACAGGGAGGAGGGAACAGAGATCACAATAGTCCTGACTTTCCACTGTTGATTAGTCAAAGTTTACCAGTTTGCAGTACTTGGCCCCTTTCAGTAATGACAGTGCAGGGCTTGCTCCAGAACACAGCACAAGGACCAAGTTACTGAACATCTCCTTGCCCCAGTTTCCTTACCTGAGAATAACAGAAAGTTAATAATAGAATAATAGAATAATAGAAAATAATAGAAAGATTAGAAAAAATCCATTTGCAGTAGTATCATAAAACTAAATATGTAGGAATAAGCTTTTTTAAAATAATTTTATTGAGAAACAAATAGCAATGAGACAGTTTCAAAACTGATTAGTAGGGCAGCTTCAATAATTAATACACTGTATATTGTTGTCTTCTTAGTGGTTATTTGTAGTATAAGATGCAGACATAATATCTTGTCCAAACACTATTAGTACAAATCTTTCTGTTCATTGAATTAAGAGAAAGTAGCTGTATATCTATCTTAACTATTTTGAATATACATTTACAAAATGGTCATTCATTTGTATTCCCTTTTTTTGTTTAGTTTTGTCAGAGATGGGTACCCCACTGCCATTTAAATATTGTAGGTGCATGAATTTAGCAAAATATTCCAATATAGTCCAGTAGTCCATAATAGTGGTGGGTTATCCATAGGACTAGCAATGTCAGAAGTTTAATCAAAAAGATGAAAGACTAGTGAGCAAAAATCTGCAAAATCTGATTGAAGGAAACGACAGGAGTTGCACAAAAAAAAAAAAGAAAGAAAGAAAGAAAAAAAAAAAGAAAAGAAAGACTTCTTGAGTTTATTAGTTGGGAGAGACTTAATATTCATAAGGCAGGCCAGCCAGATAACTCAGAGGACCAGGGTTCAATCCCTGGGGCACACTGAGATGGCAACTGAGACTGGTTGTGATGCCACATGCCTGTAATCTCAGTGCTTGGGAGGCTGAAAAACAGAAAGGTCACTATGAGTCTAATCTGTGTAGTAAGACCCTGTGGACCCTGTACTAGATACATTAAAAAATGCATAAAAAATATTGTTAAAGTATCAGTATGGTCCAAAGTAATCTACAGATTAAAGGCAACCCTTAGGAATATATCTCAACAGTATTTTTTTATGTATTTAAAAAAATACAGGTGAGTTTTGACAGGGCTGCCAAGATGACTCAGTAGGAAAGGGCAGTCTTTTAGTAATGAGTGACAGGAAAACTGGATATCCTCCTGCAAAAGAATGTGGTAGGCCAGGCTTGGTGACTGGATTATGACTATAATCCAGGGCTGAGGGAGGAGGAACATCACAAGTTCAAGACCAGCCTCAATTTTTCACTCTTTAAGAAAAAAAAAAAAAAAGTAAGGCCTTATGCAAAAATTAACTGAAAATGGATTATAAACCTAAACCTGAAGGCTAAACTTATACAACTATTATAAGAACAAGGTTAAATGCTACAATGGAGTATTATTCAGATATAAAGAAAGAGAACACAAGGCTTGTATAGGTAATGAATGCAACTAGAGACCATACTCATGAGTGAAGTCAGTCAGACCCACATGAGTAAGCATCAGACTATCTCTCTAGTATGAGAATCTGAAAAAGCAAATAGAACCTGAAAGATGCAACAGATGCTGTGGAAGGGAAAGAAACTGTTCAAAGGGAGGAACAACTGGATGAGGAAAAGGAGAAAAGACAGAAAGAAGACAGGGAGCACTGTGAGTAACTACTACGAAGACAGCGGTATGCGATGTATTAATTATTGCAACTGTCCTACTAACCTGTTTTGAAACTGTCTCATTGCTATTTGTTTCTCAATAAAATTAATGAAAATAAAAGAAAGAAAGGAGACAGAGAAATAGAGATATACATGTATATACACAGGTAACTTGAATAATTGTACCATTGATTTCTGCTAGTCTATTAAAAGGAAAGGTTAATGCTTGCATTTTTGTATCTTCTTTTTAATTTTTCACCAATTTTGCATGCTTCCTTCTGGCAATCTGGAACAACCAATTTGAAGAAAACAATATGTGATTCAACCAGTGTTGAACTCCTATCATTTTACTTAGTGAAATTATGTATCATTTCTAATATTTTTTTACTATTTCTTTTTCTCTTTTTAAAAAATAACAAAAACAATTAAATGCAGGTGAAGCTCCCAGACCCAGACCTGGAACTGGGTGCATAGATGGTTCTATGAAGCAAAGAATGGACCACTGCGCAGAAGACAGAACATCTGTCCCCTACTCTTAACGACAGCAAGATCAAACATTGGGGAAAATCCCATCTAAGGATGAAGAGATCACTAAAATTGAAAACTCATAAGAACTGAATCCAACCTTAAAGTCCATGCTAGTCAGGGTGGAATGCCCTCATAAGGGTGGAACGCTAGCACTACCTGAGACAACCCTAATGTGGAAAAACTTACTACTCCACTTATCGCTGGAAAAATCGAGGTGCTTGCCTATTTCCTCAGAGTCAGTCCACCTCTTTGCAGCATCTACTATTGCATCTGCTTCCATTCACTTTCAAGAGAGTCTCCCAGTGTATTTGAAGATTTGATACATAAAACCTTTGACATCTTTCAATTCACAGCCAACGGAAGATGGACTCAGCCAAAAGCCCAGTAGGACTGCATGGCAAAGAAAGAAACTGGCATGTGGTGAATCAGCTTGGTTGAAGGTACAGGGTGGTAATAATCCTCTCATGTTCTGTATGTTTCACAGAATATGAAGAACTTTCTGCTAATAGAACATAATGCTTAATTCATGCAAAGAAGATAAATGAAGAGCCACTTACATGAGGGTCTTGGACCACATCTTGCAATAAACAAATCTTTATGTTTCAAGGTAGGAGAGAATAATGAACAAAGCAGGTCTCACATCTATGATCAACATTCCAGACAACTGTCTTTGGTTTTCAAAGCTACAGATCAAACCACCACTTCTACAAGGGATATGAAATGAATAGGAAGATGGATTTCAAGTGAAACAGAACCAGGCTCAATTAAGGAAGAGCCAGTGTACAATCAGAACCCACAAAAGAACAAGTTTTGTTAAAGATCTGTGTTCTCCATCATGCATGGAGAATGGAGGGTTGCTCTCCTAGGAGACTTGGATTAGGTGAGAAGATCACCGAAGTGGAATCTAGTGCTAAGATCCTGCCGCTTCTACAATTTTTTAATTGTGAAATATTGTGATCCAATCCAACTCCTGGTCCTCAAATGTTATCCTGGAGCTCACTCACAACAGGAGAGATTTCATTCCTGTGTTTTAGGATTGGAATTGACTAGCCAAGGGACAAGTCCAAAAGATATCCCTGGCTCTCATCTACTCATTCTGATGTCTACTTTTGATTAGAATCTCCAGATACTTTAACCAGGCAGAATTCTCAGCTCCAGACAGTATAGCGATTTCCAGACCTTGAAAATATGAGCAAAGACAGATAATTGAGCCAAAGTTTTCCTTTCCACATGTGGATCAGGATAAATAATGCTCCAGCACCAAAGTCAAAGACGACATGTGTTCTGTTCCAAAATACCACCCCATATCTCTCGGCTATTTTCCTATTTCCTGTTCTCTAATAAGTGGAGAAAGAGGCATCACCACCAGCAGGCACAGCCCGTGGGCATTCTCAGCACCAGAGGAAGGGCAATGGTAGCAGACAATTTTTCAAAATGAAAACTAAATAAATACTTAGAGAAAAGATGAAAATTAATCATCTGCATCATGTATGTGCCTGCAAGGGACTTGCAATTCATCTACTGACCACTTAGAAAAAAATTAAAACAACAACATAAATCTCTTGTCCTGAAGTGAAAAAGACAGAAACGGAATGGCTGAAGTGACTGAAGCCTCTGATCTGGGCAGATGCGGAGCCCTACTCCTCTACCTGACCTGTCCGTCATCAGGCTGCCCACTGGCGGGGAACGCAGCCTTTCTGTGCTGTCATTTGCTCAACACTATGGGATGCAATAATATCTCTTCTCCCACTCCAGGCCTGTGTGAGACTTGATGCATTCTGCATTTCCTCCCTTAATCCCACCAATTTCTTCAGTTAGATCTTTAGAGATCCTTCTTCCAAGATCCAAAAGGCCTGGGAATACCTCTGATCTCCATATCAAACAAAGAAAATCAGTACAAGTCTGCATGTGTATGTCTTTCAAATGAGGGGTTCACCAAGATTCTTGGTGTGTTTACCACCCAAGCCTCAGGTTGGCAAAGGACAAGACGCGGCCCTTGGTGAGTCAAGGCCTTTGATATGGTATCAGGTCAGTAATGAGCAAGCTCCAAGGTTACCTCTACTTCTGAGACGTTTATGGCATTTTTCTGTTGATAATTTACCTTGCTTGGTATCTCAGGGAGTGGTAATGGCCTGAAAGATAATACTAAAATATTGATGATTCACCCTTTTGTAGGAGCACAGCAACTTCCCTAGCCAGTGCCACAGGCTTTCCTACTGTTCTTCAAGCTCTTTGTTGAAAACAGTTCTGAACTGGGGTGGGGTGTTTATACCATGCGTCTTCAGTCAAAGTTAATTTTAGAAAAGGAGCTGATAAAAATAATCAAAGCAATTCTCGTCTATCAATTTTGTCTCTTATCTCACCTAACAAAAATTTAAACTAGACAAACTCCCTCATCCCCATTTATTCAACTAGCACCTACCAGATTCCTGCTCTGTACAAGACTAGATGGTAAATATAACTTACATAGAAAATGATAGGTGGGATCCTGGCTTTTTTTTCACTTGAACAAGAGGGAGAAATTACTGAGAAAATCAGGAAACCAGGAAAAAACAGTCATCAGAATTTTAAGAAACAAGGTAACAGCAAACTTGATAGAGAAGGGACAAAGGTTACTCTTTATGGAGTAGTTAGGGGAGACATGAAGAACTAGAGGAGAAAGTATCTTTAATGGAAAGTCATAGAAAGCTTCTGGGAAAAATTAAATAGACCATATGAAGGTTCTAGGGTGAGACTAAAGGATTTTATTGTTTGCTGTTGCAAGTACGGTCTACAGACCAACACAATCAATTTGCCCATTCCCTAAGAGTCTTAGAAAAATACTGGTTTCTCTAAGAAAACCAGCCCCTGCTCCCCAGACCCACTGAATCAAAATTTTTACTTTATGTACAAGCTTTCTGGGTGACTGATTTAAAGTAAAATATGTTAATCATCTTTTAATCACTGTGGCAAAATACCTGCAAAAGTCAGTTTAAAGGAAGAAAGATTTATTTTAGTTCATAGTTCCATTGGGCTCATGAACCATTTGGAGAAATAAATTTCAGAGCCACTAATTTGGATACTCACTCATTAATTTGGGCATTTTTGTGAGTTCATTGGAATTGTAAGGAATCATCTCTCTAATTGATGCCTTGAAGTGAGTGAGGAAAATCACTTTTGAACTAGACTTGGATAAAGTCAGCCTGATTTTCAGATTTCTTTGCCCAAATAGGAGGAATCGACATCAGGGTAAAAACAAAAAAACAAAAAAAAAAAAACCAAAACCCCTCTTTGGGGCAGTCTGGGGACATTCTTGACTAATGATCTTGGGACAGAATGTCCTTGCTCTGGCATCATCAGGAAAGACTCCTGAAAGGGGAGGTGTGAAGGGGTACAGGGTGTGATCCAGTGGAAGACATGCACAGTACAGGTCTCTGGGGAAGCCCCTGGGTACTTCCTGCACCTGTGCATCATGAGAAATGTGCAGCCAAGAGGGACTCAAGGAAAGTAACAATGAAGTAACAAATCCTATGTCAAGGGCCATTAGTGACCATGGGCACAAGTCAGCTTCCCATTGCCCAAGAAGGGCTCAGGGAGAATTGAAAAGCACTGGGCAACCCCAGCACTCACCACAGGAGGTTGCAAAAGATTTTCAAGAGAATAAGTCTCATTCATTTCCTTCTAACCAGGCCTTGGATTTCTTAGGTTTCTATATAAAGTCATGAAGTTGGGTAATAACGTAAGTTGACATCGTTGAAGTAGGAAGAGGAGAGGAAATTAGATGACACAAATCAGTCTTTAAGAACTTCCTCAACCTCATGTGAAAAACCAAAGGTTTCAGTTCTTAACAATAAAATAAGCAACATCCTGGCATAGAAGAGATGCCATAAGCCCCAGAAATAGCTTTGCTAACCATATCAGGCTTTTCATGAAACCACTAACCAGGCAGGCTAAACAGTTTCTCAGTTAGAGCCTGATCCATTCTAGCCAGCAGGCACTAAATGAAGACCCCATAGTTTAAGAGATATAAGAATTCTAGACCCTACAGCCACACAGAATTGAAGAATTACATGGGCTAAAGAATATGTGGCTATATGCCACTTCCTTGCATATGAATGCCTTTACAAACAGGAATGTGAAAATCTAACGTGAAATGAGTACTAGGGAACCAGCACAGTCTTGGGGAGTTAATGTGTACCAGCTTTGTAATGTAAACCATTCCTATCTGGTGAACTTGTTCTATAAGTATCTTAAGGAAATGGAAAGCAGTTCCTTTAGGGGCAAGGTACCCGTGGTGCCACACAGGAGTACAATCTTAAGATGTAGTTCATGATCGATTCCCTAACAGCTCCCAGCCAATCTCAAGGGACCAAAGAACACCTCCCCCTTCCACTCTTCTGACCAACTCTGATCTAGCTTTTGGCCCCATCATGATATATTACCTATCGTATCACTAGATATAAGTCAATTCCCAACCTTCTCTTTGTTCCGACTATGAGAGGTGTTAAAACTTTTTCTCATTTGACTCCCAGAACTCTTAGGTCTTCTCCTACTTTATAGAGAATTTACATATCTCCCTGCTATTTCCTTTTCATCAGCTCTTTTAATCTTGAAACAACTCGAGCTCTTCTCTCTTGACCAACAGCCAGTCTCCAGGTGGTCTGTCTTGTCACTAAGCATCACCTTCTACAGTCTTCTCCTTACTTTATATCTCTATTTGGACTCCAGATAAGCAAATGAAACTTAATGTGTCGAAATTCAGATGCCCAAATTCCTTCTCAAATCTGTTCTTCCCAGTCTCATTAAACAGCAATGCTACTTTTCCAATTTCTCAAGTCAAAAATATTAGACTTCAGGTCTTAACTTTTTTCTTTCTCTTATGTCCCAAAGCCTTCAGTGTCTAATGATGCAGTAAGCTTCATGGGCATTGTCTTAAATATATACCCTGTATGTACCTGACAACTTCTTACCACTTTATCATCCTTTTTAAAGTCATCATCATTGATGGTTGGTTATCCTGATTATTTAATCACATAAGCTATGATCTAGCTCCTTTAATATTTATATCCTTTTTCCATGGAATGGCTGGATTGATCATTTAAAGTCTGCATTCCTCTTTGGCTCAAAACATTGTAATGGCCTGAATCTTTCAATAGTCAACCAAGTTCCACGCGCCCTTCGCACCAATCTGACTGCATCCCTTGCTGCACTTCCACTAGGTCACTGCTCCTGCCTCGGCTCCCAGGAGATTCTGCCGGTGGTCCACACTTGCTACTTCAAGAAGCAAGGACTCAGGTAAATTAGAAACTGTGTATGCTTTCCAAAAGTTGGCCAGTCTGTAACTGACAAGCAGAGAAGTGTCCCCAAATGAGTGGCCTGAGAGCCTGGGACAAAGGCAGCCGCCTTCGCCCACTTTGGCGATGCCCCAAGGAAAAAGCCTGTCTCAAAGACTTCTTTTTAAGTGCACAACTGCTGCCAATTTTTATGTCATTTATAGTTTCCTAACAGAATTAGACTGAGATGAAATTGGCTTAATCCCCAGGCCTTTAACTTATCTATTGTTCCCAGTGGACCAACAACTAGCTCTTAAAATACCTTTTCAGTTTATCTTTAACCCAGAGGCAGGGACTTTTTTTCCTGGTCTCTGGCTGGATCCCTGCTTCCGCAGCCTAAACAGAAGTTCACCCTGGGAGAGACCCCTGCCGTGGTCCCTTTTCCTCCTTGTTCTTAGAAGAATTTCAGGAAAAATAAAAGCACGGGGCCTGCTCACCCTATGAAACTCCACCCAGGAGGCCTTCCTGCTAGAGACTCTGCTGCCGTCCCTGTGGGGCTGCAGTTTCTCTGGGAGCTGGGAACCTCCTCTGGGCTCCTACTGAATCGGCGCAGGGAGGTTAGGAGGCTAAAGGAGGTTGCCTTACAGGACAGTGCACAAAAATTAACTAATTAAAACTACAAACATTGGGACAGCAGAGGAACATAAGGCCTGCAGTTGCCAAGGGTAGTCACTGTGGCTCCACAGGCCCAGCGTCTCTGCAGCGAGAAAGGAGCTGAGCCATGACTCAGATGGCATTATATATAAAATATATGTAATATAAAGAACATTTTTAGTCTTTTATTTATTATTTATTTTGTATGGGATCTCACTAAGCAGTTCAGACTCCTAGTGATCCTCCTGTCTCAGCCTCTTGCCCCAGGAGTTCTGGGGCTAGCGTGGAATGCAGTACCGGGGATCAAATCCAGGTCCTTGAGTTTGCCAGGCATGCTCTTAGACTGCTGAGCTATCTCTCCAGCCCTATAGAGAACATTTTAGTATATCTTATATTTTTACAAAGAGAATAAAAGTAGTGAAAAAAATTAGAAACAAGAATTACACTAGCCAAAATAATAAGAATTCCACAATGGTTGTTACATTACATAATGCTGTCTTCAGATTAGTTGTTTAGATTACCAGATATAAGCATATAAAATTGGCATAAGAAATTAAAAAAGAGAAGAAAAAAATTAGTCATCAGAAATCAACAGTACAATTATCCAAGTTATCCTGTATATACATAAATATATCTTTTTCTTTTGTCCTTTTCCTCCTTCCAGTTTTTTCTTCCTTTTGAACAGTTTCTGTTTCTTTCAGAATATCTATTGTACCTCTTGGATTTTATTAACCCTTTCATGTTCTTACACTAGTGAGACAATATAATGTTTGTACATGTGGGTTGGATTTATTTCACTTATGAGTATAGTATCTAGTTGCACATATTTATGTGAAAAAGCCAACTGTTTATCTTTTTCATAGCTGAACAAGACTCTCCATTGTGTAAAAATATCACATAGCATATTTAAATATAGACATACATATGTAATATATATATATACATATACATATACATATACATATATATATGTAATTTATGGTTGAAATGTACCTGGCCAAAATTCACATGTTGAGGTCCTTGAAGTCTTAATCATCCCATGACTACTTTGGAGATAAACCCTTTATAATGGTGATTAAGATAAAATGAAGACAGGAGGCTGGGTCCTAATCCACTCCTCCTGGCAGCCTTACAAGAAGAGGCATCAGGAAGCAGACAGCACAAAGGCGGATCATGTGAGGTCACCAGAGAAGGAGCCAGGGGAAGAGGCATTAGGAGAAACCAGCCCTCCTAAAGTCTTCTTCTCGTTTTTTTTTTCTCCTTGAGAAGTGAGGAAATGAACTTTCTGCTATCTAAGCCACCAGTCTGTATTCCTTTGGTATGGCAACCCAAGCAAACGCATACACAGAAACACTTACATAAGCACCCACATGTATGAAGTGACCAAGTTAAGAAATTGGAAGAACACACTTTCAAAGGATTAAGTGTTATCCACAAAATGGTAAAATAGCATTATCTCGGTGCCCAGATTCATGGTCCTGCTCTCTAGGTACACGCTTTAGCAAACATCACGGCCTTATCTGTGCTCTGGAGGAAAGCACTGAAAAGTAAAGACCAGTTTCCTGGTCACCTGATGAGCCCAGGAAATGGTGTAAGAGAGTTTCAGCATGGAGTGGGCACATCTATCTCTCTCTGTCTCTCAGACAGTAACTTTTTCCTGGGGTCACTGGGATCCTCAGTGTGACCCACAGGCAGGTTCTCACTCTTTCTCCTGTTGGTTGCGAACTTGTCTGTCCTCTGTGAATCTTCATCCCAAACCTTCTTCAGGGAAGTCCCTGCTAGGAAGTGGGGCAAGGAACACTTGCAGGTCTTGAGGTGGTTAATGATTACAAGAATTTGGAAAGGCTTCTGTCATGCTTATGCACATAAACTGAGACATGAAACTAGAAACAAAAACTTTGAGATGAAAAAGTGCCTAAGAAGCAAAAAGGGATGGTGGTGGATGAACCATACAGCTGGACCAGTCCAGTTCTGGAAAGTTACAGTTTTGATGTAAAAGATCACATTTCTGAGTACTCCCATAGCAGGGAGTGTAAATCAGAAGTTTCACGATTGCATGAAATGAGGAAGTCAGAAAATAAATTTTGCAGACCAACAAGGAGTCACACACCACAACACATCAGGACAGAAAACAAAAGAAGGGAACTCATGTATTTCAAGAACACGTTCCACATCAGAAACCTTCTAGATTACCACACATGATTTCTTTGGTAATGATAGTAGCATTATTACCCTTAAATTTTGCTTTAGGGTTTGTGGAGACGTTATATACAGGCATTGCTGTCTGAGTGACACAATAGACATTCCCAATCTCTTGAAGCCTTTTTCTGTAAAAGATCATTTGATTTCTCTGCCTTATTTGCAGATAGAATGGCCTGAGTATATGGCAAAGTTGTAGCTAAGTTCTTATTTACTTTGTTTAATATATGCCCCCCCATACTACATTGCTACCTCCTTTAGGACAAAGACATTGTTCTGCTTTATTAACTACAGGAGTAGCTCAAGTCATAACTGGCCTGTAATAATCTTTTAATAAACATTTGATTAATTAATTAATGGTAACATTGGAAAACAAATTGTTCCCCTACATGTGGGCCAGGCACCAGAGAAGTTATTCCTTTCTTTAAAACTGTTGAGAATAAGAAAATGAAAGAAGTCATGTTGAGCCTTTGAAATAGCTCCATTATCTTACCTCTTGATACCTCAAATTGTGCAAGGAAAACATCATGTTGGACCCTAAACTCAGATGTCAGCAAGCCACGTCCCTTAGGCAAACTCTGCTCCCTGCCTATTGTAGGTAAAGTTTTTATTAGAAAACAAGTGCAACTATTCATTTACATAAGATCCGTTCTTGTGGGCCCCTCATAGCTTAAAATGTTGATTATCTGCCCGTTCATTTTGTCAACTGTGGATTTCAGCCGATGTCATTGTGTTTTCCAGTGATTTCATACAGAAGCATTATAGTAGTGAGTGCTGCTGCAAGGAGCACAGTGGAATGCTGGCTCCTGCCCCACCCTGGGAGCCACACCTCTTTCTCTGGAGCCAACTCCTGCAGATTCTTCCACAGTGGCTGCTCATGGAAGTCACTGCCGTGAGATGCAGGACTCTTCCAACAGACAAATTCAGCTTAAGCACCTACCTCATCGCCTGGCCGAAGCTACCCTGTAACTGTTCTGAATCCTAGTGTTCCCATCCCCATGTTCCTCCTCTCTTCTTCCTCCATAGGAGTCAGATCTGCATCACTTTCTTGGGGTCTCCCTGCTATCACACTTGCCCTCCCATAACTTTCGCAGGTATTTCCTCCTAGAAACCTCCATCACGGCTCATCTTGGTATCTGCCGTGCAAGAGATGTTGACCTATAGCCCTGAGAAAAAGTGATCCCTAGATCCAAACCAGTGAAAGATCCATGCCTTCCCCAAGCAGCTCCACTTTACTGCGGCTCTGGACAGTTGTTCTGGCTTTCCTCATGCTCTTGTACACAGTCAGGGATCCACAAAGCTGTTCATGCTCACAGCCCACGTTCTGTTCACGTGTAGACTCCACCAGCTCACAGAGCTTGTTAAAGACCTGATAACTTTACAGCTTAATGGCGCAGCTGTGTTCTGAAAAGGGATTCAGTGGGTGACTTCATCAATGGGCAAAGCCCATAGGGTGTGCACCCACAAATATAAACCATATAACCTCTACACACCTATAGTAAATGGTGTGTGTGTGTGTGTGTGTGTGTGTGTGTGTGTGTGTGTGTATGGTACTTCATTGCTCCTACAACCATGAGGAGCAAAACAACATGAGATGAAATCAAACATAAGAGAAAATGATGCAATCAGAAGGTGTGGTAATCTCGAGATAAATGGTAGCATCACACTGCAGGCTGATTTATAGTAAAATAGTATTTGAAAATACAAGTGCAGTCTAAAATAATGACACAGTATAGCATAGGAAATACATAAATCATGATCATAATCATTTATATTTTTGTCAGGTCTTATAAACTCTACTACCATTGCATGTGCTGTGCTTTTATAGAACTGAAGGTGCAGTTAGTTTGCTTTCCCCAGCATTACCCAACTGTGGGAGCGAAGCTACAGCATGCTGACAGCCAGGCAGTGGGACTTTTTCAGCCTCATTGTAACCCTATGGCAATGCTGTCTTTTGGGACCAATATGCCTGCCACCGACCAAAGCATTCCGGTGTGACTGTATTGGCTGGGTGACCAGAATGGGATGGATGGAGAAATACTTGCTGAGTGTCTCCAATGTGACCATTTGGTTTAAGGCTTGGCTCTGTTTTCCATCAGATGAAGAAGCACCATACACATGACAACACATAAAGACAACTGCGTGTTTCATCTAACCTGTAATCACAGGCAAGAATCTGGAGGCAGTAGGCTCAGTGAGGAGGTTGCTAGACAGTACCACCATGACAGGTAAGAGCCTCAATCTGTTCACACAGTGAAAGGTAAAATACAGGAATAAAGATGAATGAAGGAAAATGAAAATATCTGAGACAACTGAGTAAGAAACAGGCCATTAATTGGTTACAGAAGTCCAGTAAGAGCAAGGAGCAAGATGACTCAAATGTTTTGAACCTGAAAGAGAAAGAACAGCATTTCTCCAAATGAGGATGCTGGGAAGAAGGGCTGACAGGGCAGGCAGGGGTTATGACGTGTGGTAGGAAGCACCTGCAGCAAGCTGCGGATCATTCCAACAAAATTGCTTCTAAGATGATGAAGGGAGTGGGTTTCTCCCTTAGGGAGGGCAATTGGGCCAGAGACAATCTTTATAGTCATTGCAGCAAGGCATGACAGTTGAAATGATCAGGTTTAATCCATTCTGTGATGGAAAGTATACAATAAAACAAAAGTAAAATCAATAGTAAGAGGTGGGAGGAGAAAATCATGCTGATAAAGAAGATATAATTTTTAGGGGTCAGGGAGATGGCTCAGTAGAATAAGCGCTTCCCTGGCAAGTGCAAGGACCTGAGTTCAATCCCCAGTTCTGCCAAAAAGAAAAAAAAAAGAAGATATAATTTTTTAAAAATGAAACTCAGCAAGATGACATCATCAAGACAACAAGAGAAAAGAGAATTTCAAGAAGAAAGTAAGTCCAAACTCAAAGTTTGGACAATGTGCTTTGTATATCTGAGCGCAAATGAGAGAGATTAGGTAAACAAAAACTCAATGGAACATGATGCTGCAGGCCTGTTATCCCAGCACCCTGGGAGGCTGAGGCAGGAGGATGGCAAGCTCAAGCCCAGCTGAGGCATCTGTTAGTGTTGGTTTTGTTTTTCTTTCTCTTAAAAGCAAAGTAGACTGTCCATGTTCACAGCAGAGATTAAAGTCTCCTGGAGGTTAGTGCTGAAGAGAATGAAGACAAGAAATGACTGAGTCCAATATGGTGGCACCTGCTTGGAATTTCAGCCCCCACAGCACTGGGGCAGGAGACTAACACATCTGAGACAAGCATGGGAGATTTAGCAACTTAGCAAGACCCTGGTCAAGCTTAAGAATAAAAAGCACTGAGAAGGTAGCTTACTATGAAAGCCCTAGACTCAAGCATCACAAGCAAAAAAAAAAAAAAAAAAAAAGGCCAGTGAGATAGCTCAGCAGACTAAGCACCTGCTTAGGCAAGCACAGGGACCAGGGTTCCATCCCCAGCCCCACTTGCTATGCTGGTCCCACCTTGGGCATGCCGAGCTGGCCACCAAGTCCAGACGTGGCACATACTTGTAATCCCGCCCTGAGGAAGCTGAAAACAGGAGGATCAGTATGAGTCTGAGCTGCATAGTGAGGCACTATACCAAATGCATAAAATTTAAAAAAAGAAAAGAAAAGAGATAGATGACTGAGCTATAAGTCCTGGAGGAGGTAGGAAGGGAAAGGACAGAGAAGAGGAGTAAGTCTAGTTTGAGACAGGAAAATGAAATTACTGCTTCTAGAAGTGAGAAAGCAAAACTGAGATGTCTAAAGAAAAATTCCCCATGCCACCCCTTCTGCATGAGACCAAGCTGTAGTCTACACTACGCAGCATCTGCACACCGCCCCTGATTGACTCCCATGATCGCCAGCCCTGCAGCAAGCTTCCTTTCCCCATCTCCACGTCCTTATCCAACCACAAGGACAGACTCAGCATGCCACGTCCTCCTTTTCTGCATGAATGCCATGAGGACCCGTGATGAAACAGCAATGATCATGCAGCTGAAGTGTGCATGACTATTCAGACCAAAATGATACAAGTAAGAAAAATATGAATGTGTAGGAATGCAGAAATTTCCTTCCTGAGACCTCCAAGGAAGGAAAGAGTAAAAAGCTGCAGGCACGGGGATTACTTCCCACCCGTCTGGATGAGGATTTCTCAGAAAATTGTTCGTATTTGCTTCTCAGTTGGGGATAGCAGTAATAAATTTCCTGTGAACAGAAGTGAGGCCATTAAAAACAGACGTTTTAGTCAACAGCTCCACACCGATGTCACATTACCTCCGCGGAGCCCTGAAGTCACATGTGCGGCAGCTCCTGCATTTCTAGAGGTTTTCAGCAGGTGTGCCAGGATCTCTGGGACGCTCTCTCTCAAACTTAATTTTTTGTTTTTGAGACAAATCTTGCCTTGGATATCTTTTCCTGATTAACATTTTCTTCATTTTACTTGTTTCTTGAATTAACCTTTTATTGTAACAATCTTCCAGGGAGATGCCCAAAAGCCTCTCGAGAGAAACATGCTGAACCAACCCTAGAGATGTGGAGACAGGAACGCGGACTGGGGTGGGGGGCAGATGAGGCCTGAGAGGGCCATCAGCACGGGTTCAGCACAGTAAGAGAAGCCTGCAAGCCCGCATTCCGCCCCTCTTGATCCATCCTGGGGTTCCTTCCAGTTGTGAGGTTGCCACAACGATCCCGCATTTAGATTAAAGCCAAATAGCTGCAATCTTCGTTTCAAAAACTCTTGCGGGGGGAGGGGGGGTGCCCGTTAGTTCAGTTGTTTAAGTGTCTGCTTAAACACAGCTGACGGGCTCAGGATGCTGTGGTTCGATCCCCTCATCCTCAAGCCAAACTGGACCTGCCCCAAAGGCATCCTGAGGCCAACACTCACCCCCACCAAAAAAAAAAAAAAACCTTGCAAATAAGGATGTCTCCATTTGGAGGAGATGAAGTGGAACAAACCAGAGGTTAGGAATCAACACATTTGGGTTTGATTCAAGCTCTGACTGTTTTCTCTGTCCTGACTGCAGGGCAGTGGATCTAACAAGGCAGGAGTTAAGCACCCAAGAATGCTGCCTTGGGCAAATTGCAGCAAGGCTGTGAAGTTCTCTGTTCTTACCTCTATATAGAGAATATGGAACTCGCTAAGGATTCTGATCATTTTTCCTGTGCATTAAAAATAGCTGGGGCACTTTTTAAAAAAATACTAACACATGGTCCCATCCCAAATCAACTGTATCAGGATCTCCAAAAGTGGCTGCTCAAGTTCTCTCTCTCTCTCTCTCTCTCTCTCTCTCTCTCTCTCTCTCTCTCATTTTTTTTAATGTTCCAGTTGGTTCTAACACACAGCCAGACTCTGTGTGGACTCTTTGTACCAACCCTGCAGCATTCTAAGAATTGCTTACTCACTCCAAGGCCCACAAGCCCAGGAAACAAGAATCTACTCAGATGACTTCATATTTATTTCATACACACACACAAACACACACACACACACACACACACACACACACACACTCCAACTTTGATCTGTGCAGAGCTGATTTTGAGGAATTTCTTGTGAATAACAGGGCATGGCCCAAACCAAATTTTTACTTTGCTTAATGGTTTTCTTTTGCAAGTAAAAATAAAAACACTTTTTGGTTGAGGGCTAGCTAGGTATGGCTGGATACATCTTCGCATTGGTATACAACTGTGTAGTGATGACCCAGACACGCTGCACAGCCAGGACCCCAGAAGGCTGGACCCGCTAGTTTGAGAAGTTAGAAGGAGGCAACATAATGCAGCCAAAGACCTGTCTTCAAGGCCTACTGCATCATTTTCTAGTTCCATTGTGGCATTCGTCATTCGTTGTTCAAAATAAGTATCTAGATATAATTATCTCATTTCTTTTGTAATTGGGTGTCAAGCAATGTTTGTTTTGGCTCCTGTTTTGTGAAGCTGTCACACATACCTTATTCTTTTGGAAAACATGTGGCTAATCTTCTCTTTATGTTATGGATTTATTAGCTCTCTAAGGCCCGCTGCCCTGGCTCCTGAGAGCAGCCTGGGGTCTGTCCTCCTTATTCACGCTCCTACTTGTAGTTAAGAGCACTTGTTGAATGAATACTGAGTAGAAACATATTTGGTGTTCCCACATGCAGCTAGAGGAGGAGCAGTTGGGTTGAGGTGCACCCTAAATGCACAGGAAGTACTGGTGAACAATTATGTTTAAAAACCACTGAGTGTGAAATAACTTAATATTAACTTAAATTTCAACAGACTAAAACCAGCAGCAGAAGCAGAGTGAAAGAGGCAATAAGAAAAGGAGCTTTCTATCATTTGAATTGGAAAAGTCTCACCAAAAGCCACATACTAAAGCCTTGGTGACCAGGTTGTGGTGCTGCTGAAAGGTAGCAGACTCTTGTCCCTATCCACCACCACCACCACTCCTTAAGAGAACATTTCAGATTCATGAAAAAGTTAAACAAAGAAGCCAGGGCAAACATCTCCCCACACTTTTGAAGGGAGGTGCAAGGTCAGTGAGTTGGAAATAAGGCTATTTGGGGAAGAAATAAGAGGAAACTAAAGCCAGTTGACAGAGCTTAATTGACCCATTTTTAAATTGAAATCAGGGTCGGGGAGATGGCTCAGTAGAATAAGCATCTGCCTGGCAAGCACAAGGGCCTGAGTTCAATCCCCAGTTCCACCAAAATAAATAAATAAATTGAAATCATCTGATCCTGCTCTATGAGCTTGTGAAAGGCAAACAGAAAGGCTGGACCCTCATTGGGAGCCACTGCCAAACTCTCTGTGAACCCAGTTTGGAGTAGCTGGTAGTACTGACCATGATCAGTCAATGAAGGAAATCCAATTGTTCAAAGTCACGCTGGAGCTGCTGATAGCAGCCACAGAAAGATGAAATTAGGAACAGGGTGACACTGATGATTTCAGCTACCTGTTCTGTTTAACCTCGACAGGTTAAATGTCTGGTATTTGGGCAACATCAACATCAAATGCACATTTAGAATGACTAGAAGAAAAAGATAAACAGTCTGCTTCCATCGCAGGGCCTGAAATGTGTTGAATTAGGTAAAACTGAGACACCTTTCCTACCTTCTAGACATAGTTAGTGCACTCATGCATACGCCTTCCAGGATAAATAGGAAAGAAACAATGAGGATGTATCTGGAAAAACTGGTGTGGCCACCACTTCTTGGCCAAGTATAAGGAGCTGAGGTGTTTAAAAGTTTGGCTGAGGCCATGTCTGCAAACATTTGACCATTCCTGATTTACAGCCAATGAAGGAAAGTGCTAGAACCTCCCACGGGGGCACATCAGACTGTAATAGCACCAAAACTTAAGCAGCAGATGATTAAATCTCTTTACTAGGTACAGATGATTAATAACTATGTTTATGTCTTACTTGTGGATATTCCAGCAAAGCTAGGCAAGGTCAGAAAGAATTTTTTGCATAGGATGTGATCAACAGTCTAGAATTGATAAAAATCCCTGCATCCCAAGGACAGAATCTTTGGAACTGTTCAGACACATGATGGGTGGGCCTGTTCCCCCAAATTGTTAAATACTGAACCTTAGTGGAGGCAGAAGAGCAGGACTGAAGGGTAGGCACAAGGTCTGGTACATCCTGAGACAGAGAGTGGGAGGGCCAACCCTGCCTCTCAAGTAGCGAGGCACTGGACCATGCATATGAAAACAGTACTGCCCAACCAGGCCTCGCCAGGCTCCTGAGAGAACATAGTGTTCTCACAGCAGCAAAAGCGGGAACACAGAACCAACACAGCTCTTTCTGCCAAGAATGTCTCCAGGTAATTGTTCGGGTAATTTATGTCATTTTAAGTATACGATTTGTCATCTTGCAGACAACGAAAACAACACATATATACACACACACAACAGAGGGAAAGAGAATCAAAACAGAGCAAGAAAATATGTTCTTTGCAATGTGAGATGTTAAAAGTATAGCACTACCCCTGTGATTTCTTTGAAATAAAATGAACCAGAGTCAGCACTCTGTATTTGTGAGTTCCTTATCTATGAATTCAATCAATCTGTATTGATTAAGTGGCAGGTTTCGGATTAGGTCTGCACTCAGAGTATAGACCGTCTTCCTTGTAATTATCCCCTAAGTGATTAAGTATAACAACTATTTGTGCATCATTTGTATTGTGTTAGGTATTATAAGTAATCTACAGATGATTTAAAATGTAGAGAAAGATGTGTACAGCCTTCATACAACTACTATGTGATTTTATGTAATGAATTTGAACATCACTAATACCCAGGGGTCCTGGGACCCATTCCCCATGGATATCAAGGGACACAGGTATTCCCCATACTTGTATTTCTGCTCATTCTACAGGTGTTAAAGAAAAGAAAACTTCTATTGTCACTAACATATGAATAATGCATTTTTAATTCAAGAATGGTATTTTACTTGTTTATCTATTCCTGGCTACTCCATAATAAGTGGACCACATAAATATAAAATAATGAAGTTAAGGATGGTTGCTTTGCTGAGATTATAGCATAACCAGGCACCTGTTTCTGTATGCTAAGACCCTTTGGTCAGCTGTATGGATTATATCAGTCATCAGAAGAAATCCAGTGAAGGCTCTTAAATAAAAAGCAACATGAATGAAGTTGGAACTAACCTTAGCAGGTACCAGAAAAGAGGCAAAGTGGAGTTCAGGATCTTTGTTAGTCAGCCCTTTGTTACTATAACAAAATACCTGTGATAATCAGCTTATTGAGAAGAAAGTTGATTTTCCCTCACACTTCTGAATGTTTCAGTCCATGGTCAGTTGGCCATGTTGTACTGGACCTGTGGCAAGGCAGTACATCATGGTGGTCTCAGATGGTAGAAGAAGCAGTTCACTGTATGGCAGACAGGAAGAAAATAAAAAGAAGAGAAAGTTGGACGGTGATATCTCCTTCAAGGGCACCTTCCCAGTGACCAGATCTCCCACTGGGCTCCACTCAACTAAGCTTTCACGCAACAAGCCTCGGGGAAGCGTTACCCACATACAACAGAGCGGTGCCTCCCTTCTTTCAGGGAACATCATCTCTGGGATCTCTGCTCATATTCAGATTGCCTATCTTGCCCAGGTAGGTGCTTTCAACTTCTCAGGAGCAGAGTATGAAATTAGGATATCTTGCATAGTCTTGATATTGAGGAACATGAAACAGTCCTCTCAGCTGGCTCTCCTGTGACTCTGAGAAATCTGAGCAGTGTTTCCGCAGCATGGAAGAGAAAGGGATGGAAATAAATTTTGGATTCACTTTCAAAGTGGATATCTTCAATGTTCTTATGTAGCAAAATGGTAATAACAACAACAACAACAACAAAACCTATTGGGTAACTCTATGTACCCTGCACTATCAGCTTCTGCTGTAGCACTCCCAGAAAAAACCATAGAATTGACATTTTAAGGGGTGACGTGGAAACCCAAATAGATGAAGTGTAGAAGTGTGAATGGGCTACTCAAGAGTGAGAACTATATTCCAGAGGTGTTTTCAAGCAGGATTAAGAGCATGGAAAAAGTGATCAGTACATATATACAGAGGATCACTGGCGGAAAATTGAAAGACAAGTCGCAAGGACCTTGCCAATCAGGATCACACGCCAGTCTCTGCAACCACAAAGGACCATTGAGAAGCAACAACAAAATCGTTTGCGTGTGTTCGTTCATGCAAGGACCCACTATTGAATCTTCATCCCAGGATCTGCCTTTGTTTCTTTCTTCTGTAGATAGATTATTTCAGTTAAGATAGAAAGGAATGTGTCCTTTAAGCTTAAAGCTACCGCAGAAGTATTTTCTTGCTTGGATATTCTTGACATTCCTTTTATTGTCACGGAACTTGTTTGGGAGTAGCTAGACTGTAGGAAGCATAGCATGTCTTAAGTCAGAAAATCCTTCAGCAAACAAAGGTGGTGACGGTGTCCACTTATACTAAGGGCAAGCCTCTTGTCTCCGGCTATCAGGACATAGCAAGTAAAAAGCTGTCTAGAACTACCTCTGCAAGGTGGAAATAAAACACCCATAAAGATGAAAAATAGGCAACCAAACCCACTTTACAGTCAATGTTGTGCAAGCATTTTAGACAGAACAGCACAGGGCAAGTTTCAATGCTTGTCTATAAAGTAAGGTGGGGAGGAATGTTCTAGCTTATACTTTACCAGAGGACTTATTAGAGTATCACTTGTAACTCAGAAGCTCTCAAAAACCCACGTGAGAATTCAGAATGATTCCCTGGCCTCACTGCAAGCCTAGAAGTCCAAGAGTTCCAATCCCACATGCACTGCTGAAAACACTGCAGTTCCAGCCCCCAAGTGCATCCTACCCTCAGAGCCAACCTCATCCACAGCCACACATTCTTTCATTGACTCATTGAACAAATATTTAATTTGCCTCTGGTATGAGCTAGACACTCTGTTATGCTTTGAGGGTGTAAAGATGAAAAGACACAGAACCAAGGGTAGAGAGCCACGTAAATCAACAATTAGTGTGGCATGATAACTCACTGTGATGGAGGGGTGCCCAAGGAGGCCACCCAGGTGGGGGCACCCTGTGCAGCCGGAGGCAACAGGAATGCTGGGAAATAGTGTTTGAAGCAGAAAGAGCTGGAGGTGGAAACAGACACAGGTATGAAGGATCACAGAGTGTGAGATGAAAAAATTTAGACATACAAAGTATATGCGGAAGAGCAAAAGACACAGTGTCATTACAGCGGAGGCCTCAAAGACGCCTATGCTTCGGAATGTCCCTTCATGGGTTGCATGCTTGCCATAGTCTCATCTCCAGTGAATTCAAATTAACGAACAAGCTCTGGTAGCGTTACCCTGTTTCTCTGAGGAGATGAAATATCAGAGCATGATTAGCCACTAACATGTCAGTAAACCTCAGCACATCCAGAGAGAAACCCTTAGACAAGAAAGTATTGGGGGGGGGAGAAAAAGAAACTCAGCATCAGTGATGGTGAACCCTTAAGAGCTTTCAATGTTACAACAAACCACTGCAGAGCACATGCCTTAGGTCCACCACCACGGAGCCAAGAAAAGGGTTAACAATGAGCCAGTTTTATAGGACACCCCAGAAGCAGGAAAAGTAAGGGAGAGTGGGACTGGGTGGTTGCACCAACAGAGAAAGAACAGAGAGTGTGTATAATAAGACAAGAAAAAGAACCTTAACACAAAGCAATGCTATTATGACTGGTGATGTAGCAGCCGCTGGCAGACCAGAAGCCCTGCTAATGATTACAGTGACGTTATAGGGAAAAAGGTCTGCAGGCAAGGGCTCACATTGCTCTAAAAGTCTGGCCAACTTTGTGATGCATGAGTCAGGGTCAGAGTCCCATATCTCCTCTCAGTCCTTCTTGTCCCACAAGTGGTACAAATCAATGTGTCTAAATTGTTCAGAGTGGGACGGCCAGCCAGTTAGCTTAGCAAATTAAAGCACCTGCAAGGAGGTGCAGGAGCCAGGGATTTGATCCCCACACCTGCTGTGCCAGCCCTGCCCCCGGGGTGGGCTGAGAGGGAGATTGAGATGGCATGGTGGTGCATGCCTGTAATCCCAGCACTTAGGAGGCTGTAGACAGGAAAATGACTGAGTCCCTGAACACGCTGTAGACTCTGCCCTAAAATACAAAGTAATTAGTTAATTAATTAGTCAGTTGTTCAGAGTGGAAGACACATTTGGGTTCCTATCACAGCATGGACTCATGTTCAGTATAGGCAGGGAAGAGCTTGAGAATTGGCATTGACCGCAATAATCTAAGAGGATTAGATTAGCCCACGCTCCCTTGGTGTCACTGACGTTCAGGAGCCCCACTCCTAGGCGCGTTC
>NW_004524599.1:6419295-6420337 GCF_000260255.1 Octodon degus
CAGAAAGACTTAATTCTGAACCTGCCCTGAGGTGCTCTGCAGTCTTGCTCTCATCCTCTGGACCTGTTGGTGCTGTGAACTTGCAGAGCCACTAGGACTCTGGCCGGCCGTGCATTCCACCCACAAGACGCACTGCTGCAGTTCCCCACTGGAAGCCCTGCAAGAGCAGCTGCCTAGTGCATATGAAACTCACTTGTCACTTGTCACATTTCCTTGATTAAGCAGTGGTTGCTAGACAGTGAATGCAGAGGTGTGGCCATTCCCAGGGTGCTGTGGTCCCAGGCACAGGGAAGAAATAGATGTCTCCCTCCAGCTGTCAGAAGAGACCCTTCCTCTCAACCTCCCTGGGCTCGCCCACTTTTAGTGTGCCAAGGGGCAAAGGAGCTCGCTCTGTACTTTGCTCTCCATGGAGAGAGCGATATTGTGGGGATGAGAAGGTTTAAAATTACTTTTGAATGATCTGCTGTGAAGCCATGGCAGGCATGCAATGGGTGGAAATCACAAATATTTGCTTCATGCAGCATGCCCCCAAAAGGAAATTTCCTAAGCACTGTAAGATTCCCTAAAGTATCATAGTCTTGCATCGTAATAATTTTATTTTATTTATTTATTTTTTATTTTTTATTTTTTTTACGGAACCGGGGATTGAACTCAGGCCCTTGCGCTTGCCAGGGAGCACTTATTCCACTGAGCCATCTCCCCGGCCCGCATCGTAATAATTTTAGTGGCATTTTTCCCTCACCTATATTGCAAGTGCCCCTTGCCAGTGAATTAAACAGAGTGCCAAATATGAGTCGCCTTTATAGGCTAACGAGGGAAATTGTTCAACACATCCATGAAAGGGTTTCATCTCCAAGAGAGAATGCCTCGTGGGCCTTGTTTGGAGTCTTTTGTCTCTCTCCTCTGCAGCATCAGGTGGCTGTGTGCTTTGGACTTTCTTCTCTATGGAGTGGCCCTGTCCGCCACTTTCAGCTGCCACTTTAATCTGCCTGGATAAGCTGAAATGGGAAATGCCAGGCTTGGTAAATAATGTTGAGCATGA
>NW_004524599.1:6422842-6442825 GCF_000260255.1 Octodon degus
GTGTTGGTCAAGCCAGGTTGGCCTTATCACCTTCAAACAATAAATTACAGATCCAGGAGTAAGTGAAATCCTTACATTCATTCCAACAACACAGATTTAGAGAAATGCATTAAAATGTCTCCTGGGAGTTCATTAAAAATTCAGATACTGGGACTAGAGAGATGGCTCAGTAGAATAAGAGCTTCCCTGGCAAGCGCAAGGTTCTGAGTTCAATCCCTGGATCCACCAAAAAAATAAATAAATGAAATTCAGATACCTGAGCCCATTCAAGTACCTTTAGATAAGATGATTTCTTGGCGTGGAATCCAGGATCATATATTCCAGGGAATATATTGGCCTCCAGGAATTCTGACACAGAGCAGGAGGAGAGGGGTGGTGAAGACCTTGTTGTGGAAGCCACGGGGACCCGGGAAGGCTACACAGAGGTAACTGGATAGTTAGGGAAATGGTGCCAGAGGAGGCTAGAAGGTGGGTCCAGACCACAAGGTCCATTTGTGGTGTGGCTTGCTTTTATGGGAGGGGACTAGCAAAGGCTTGGACACTGTCACCCACGGTGGCTTATGAGGCCACTTGCCTTTGAATAAGCAGGGGACACCTGGGGCTCAGTGACAGACCCCAGTCTAAGCAGCCTCATGGATATGACTCTGTATAATAGTTCCAAAGGCAGCAGAGGGTAGGGACACTGTGTACCTCACGGAATATGATAGCAACTGCGGTGGGACACACCTGGAATCAACACTTGGGGAAACTGAAGCAGGAGGGTCGAAAGTTCAAGTCCCACGCAGGCAACCTAATGAGACCCGTCTCAAATTTTTAAAATTAAATAACATAAAAATGTCTGGGGCCAGTCAGATAGCTCAGCGGATTAAAGCACCTGCTTAGGCAGATGCAGGGATCGGGGTTCGATCCCGGTGTGCCGTGCCAGCCCTGTCCCTGGAGCACACTGAGACAACGATTGAGACTAGGTATGGTAGCACATGCCTGTAATCCCCACGCTTGGGAGGTTGAAAATAGGAGAATCTCTATGAGTTTGATCTATGTCTTGAGATCCTGTAGACCCTGTACTAAATATAAAATAAATAAAAAAGTCTGGATGTTGCTCAATGGTAGAGATCCTCTGGGTTCAATCCCCAAGATGCTTAAAAAGAAAAAAAAAAAAGTGAAGCACCTACTTATCCCTACTTCCTGCTGTGCATCCCCCAACCACAGCCCTGAGGTCTGCTGGTGACAACGTGATCTACCCATCTTGCCTATCTCTTGTTGGGACGGTGCATCACAGCAGCATCGCTGTCCATCGCTGACAGGGAAACGTCAGTGCAGACCACTTCCTGTTCCCAGAATCCCTTCGGCTGCCTAAAAGTAAACCAGGTATCAGAACAGCTGACCCAGAGCTCTTAGCGGCTGAGACAGGAGGGTCAGAAATTCAAATCCAGTCTGGGCAACATGATGAGACTCTGTCCTCCAACAAAAATATTCTATCTATCTATCTATCTATCTATCTATCTATCTATCTATCTATCTATCTATCTATCTATCTATCAAAATATATGGACTACAGGTGCAGCTCAGTGGGAAGAAACCAGATTCAACCCCAGTGTCTGTCTATCTCTCTCACACACAAGTGTGTGTCCTTCTGTCATCTTCTATTTCTTTTTTTTTCCCATCATTTTATTGAGAAACAAAAAGCAATGAGACAGTTTCAAACCAAATTGTAGGACAGTTTAAATAATTAACACATTGCATACATTCTTCCTAGTGGTTAATTGCTGTACAAGATACAGACATAATATCCTATTTACAAACACCATCAGAGTAAATCCCTCTATTCATTAAGAGAATGTAACCATATATCTATCCTAACCACTTTGAATACACAGATACAAAATAGACATTCATCTGTATCCCCTTTTTTTGTTAAGTACCATTATTTGAATATTATAGGTGTGTAAACTCAGCAAAATATTCTAAAAGAGTCCAGTAGCCCATAATAGTATTGGGTCTTCCGTTAACTGGCAATGTCAGAAATTGTTGACCTGAGTCCCCTACAGCTCAACATAACAGTATGGCTTTACTTCCTATATTTCGTCTTCATACTTTTCTGCTGGATGGTGAAGACCAAGGTAAAGCAGGACCTGTGCAACAAGAGTTGTAGCTTTTGGGTCTGAGAAGGTCAGTGAAATCCCCTCAGGATTTATCCTGAGTTCCTGCACCTCAGATTTTAGAACCTTTGTCAGTGTCCAGCCTCTAAGAGCTCTGGGATTCTGGGTGTATCCAATAAAATATTTGTATAATACTCCAATTACTAAAGAAGGAATCTTGTTATTGGATTGGCCAGGGGAGGCCCAGCATATGAACCTTTTTTTAAAAGTGCCTGATACTTTTAAATGAATGTTGTCAAATGAATGACCATGACAAGCTTCCTTTTTTGGTAACTGGAACATTATACAAATATTTTATTAGATACATATTAGTAGCATATTAAGAATAAAAGTCCTACTCTTAGAATATAAGAGAATAAATAAAATAAAAATACAAATGGAATGAAAAATAAAAAAGAACAGGTGACCCGTGGACGCAGGGTCCAATGGGACCGCGGCCGCCACCCTGCCTCCCAGCTGTACTACAGGGTGGGTAACTGTTTCTTTTTGGTGGCACTTGGACAGAACTGCCCTCTCTTTCCACTCATAGATGAACTCCAGCTGCTCTTAAATCATAATAAGCAAAGGCCATCCATCTTGCTAGACCACTGATGTCCTGTTGATATGCTCCAGTGCCACTTTAGAAAGCACAAGGGACCATGTGGATGAGGATGGACAGATGGCAGCCAGCGGTCCAGAAAGCATAGAGCTGCTTTAGCCCTAGGTCACTGGGCCAATGTGGCCACAGCCTTCCAGTCATCAGAACCCAAGGACTTGACAGCAGCCAAGAGACCTGTCTGCGGGCTGTGACTTAGGCCATGGCCGTTTACCCCGGTACCATGCCCTGGTCCTCTGGCTCTAGCCCCCTCCTAGCCCCCTCCTAGCTCCTCACAGCTCTTGTCACAATCAGGAAGGAACAATGAGACAAGTCCATACACATGGCCCATGCAGTGACCCCTGAGAGTCCACAAGAGCCCTGGAGTGCGTTAGGTCCCTCCCTGGACGCCATGAGGCTCCTTGCTGTCCCCAGAGCCTAGGCCAGTCACATCCATCCCTGAGCACCAGTTTCCTTATTTATAGAACACGTGGTTAAATTAACTGCCTTTCACCTCCCTTCTGTCACTGTGGGTTACGATCTACCCCTCCCACGCCACGGACCTTGAATGTGCCTGTTACATTTCCTTTCCTATCGAGCACAGGCACAGTGCCAAGAGGAGCGAAGGTCTAGCGGTCTTTCTAGGTGGGAAGTCAGACACCTGTTTATGTGGCTCTTAATGGTAGCATCCTTTCCTGGCTTACCTCTCCATCCTTGGGACAGAGGAGGGTTATTCAATAAATCCTTACAAAAATGAATGTACACTTCATATAAAAGCCAGGCTACCATGTGGCCTGTGTCTGACTTTCTGCCCTGTTCAGAGAAACCCGGAATATCCACCAACAAAAATGTAGAAGTTTCTGTAGTCATTATCGTTATCTCTCGAGAAACTTTTTAGGACTCCACAGAAAATCTTCTTCCATGCCCTGTCCTCTTCTCCCCAGCCACCACACAGCTGTTGCTGTTCACGTACCCCCCGTGTGCTTTCAACCCTCGCTCTTCCCCCTCTGACAACCAACAGCCACGTGTGAGGCCCCAGAGGCTGGCTTTTCCTGGCAAGCAGGGGAAAGCAGGAGCACTGTTTGAAGCAGGCTGGGGCAGAGGACAGAGGGGGGAGAAAGAAGCCTCACACCCTGTGCCTTCACTGCTTTCTCTCAAATCAGCGTCGGCATGAGCAGAGGGCTATTGGAGGGCCGTCTGCAGTCTTTGCTGTGCAGATTGGTGTCCGGCACGTGAGTGGTTTTAAAGTAGTTATTGGGTTGCTGTGATTTCAGAAGGAGTCCTATCCGCAGGCTCGTGCTGCCAACCTCAGATCCATTACTCTGAGTCTCTAGTTCCATGGCTTAAATCTCAGAGACTTCTGTACTTCCCTGGGTCAGTTAATAATAGAAGTGGTGTGGCCCCGTGACTCTGTGAACTTGGGCTGACATCCAGCTTCTCCAGTGCTTCTATGGAGAGGCCAGAGGTATTAAGCCTTGCTTCTGCCAGAATAAGAGGCAAGAATGGGCCTGAGAAAGATTTCTAACCCCTTAGCTCCACCATCCCACGGAGGTCAGTAGAGCTATTGTGAGATTTAAATGTAAGAGTAAAGTATGCAAATTTAGCGCAAGTTTTGACCTCCATCTAGTCGCCAATAAATACTTGCTATTATTGCTCATGCAATTCTCTAATCTTCCTCTGAGCTTGACTGGCCCACAGATCTCTAACTCAAGCCCAGAATATGCAGGTGAGGAAGGCGACCAAAACACTCATGGACATCTAGAGTGTGGGATCGCCAGTGTCTGGGAGGGAATGGCCTCGGTAAGCTCTTCAGTGAAGAAGTAATTCAATTCTTTTTTTTTTAAGTCTCTCTCTCTTTTTTTTTTTTTAGTGGTATCAGGGATTGAACTCAGGACCTTGCGCTTGCCGGGCAAGCGCTTATTATACTAAGCTATCTCCCCAGCCCAAGTAATTCAGTTCTAATTGGACAGAGAAAAGTGTGACATAAAGCTACCCAAGAGGAAGCCAAGAGCCCACACTGAGGCTGGCAGTCAAGGCCAGAAGCCAGGTGGGGGAAAGGGAAAGTGTTTAGCAGCTAGCAGCTGTCTGCCTTGGTGAGGTGGCAAACTGTCTCCTTCCACACAGGGTTTAGGGACATCTTTAGGCACAATTTAGTTGCGTGCAACAGGACTGTTTCTACAACACTGTAGAGTGAGGGCCAGCAGCAGGGCTCTGGGACAGCAGAAGTGATTTTCAATGATTTGTCAGCTTCCCACTGATTCCACTTGGCCTTTTGTCAGAGCTACAGGTAAAAGCTCTTCCTTTGTTTATGTGTTTGCCAGTAGGTGTGTGAGATTATGTCAACCCTCAGCCTGGGCTGCCCTCAAGGACTGAGAAGAAAGGGGTCACCTTACCAGCCCTGACCTACCCAGCAGTAAAACTAAATTCTTTGCCCATATAAACAAAAAGGAGAAATATCCAGGGAAGGAGATCTGAGGACTGAAAGACCTGCCTGGGAAAACAGGAGCATTAAAAAAACAGGGTGGGTGGGGGAGGGGAAAGGCCCTGTTCATTACAGATTAGGACAGGTCTGGCTCTCCTGCAGGTAGGTGGCCTGGGCTGAGATGGGCATCAGGTTAAGCTTTCTCCCCTCACTCTTCTGGCCTCCCCTTCTCCAGCCTGTGATGCACGACCCTACCGGAGTGCTGCAGTGTGTGGCCCACAAGAAACTCAGTTTACACAGGTGTTCAAAGGGAAACCCCAGAAGGGGAGAAGATTCCCTTTTTCCTCCTGAGTACATGTTTTAAGCAGCCTTGAAGTGCTCTGATAAAAACCCACTGTCACTCTTTGTTGGTTTATCCCATTTTTCCTCATGAGATAAGAGAGTTTAAGAGTGGGAACAAGGGCTTTGGAAGCTGCAGCGCTTCAGTTATGTCTGTTTATTACAGAATTGAGCTGTGGCATGTGATTTAAGGCCTCTTAGACTATCTTTCCTTACCTGGATAATAGTAATAAATTTAAAATAATAAGGGTATCATAGAGCTATTGTCAAAACTGAACAGGAAATAATTAATGCTGGACACGCAGGCTTATGCGAGCACTGTGGTAAATTCCAAGGTGTCTGTGGCTCAGTGGCGGATGCCGTGGCCTGACCAGATTGATGCCTCCCCTCTAACACCCTTGTGTTATGGTTTGTGTCTAGGTGTCCCCCAAAGCCTCACGGAGTCATGGGGCAGCGCCTTCTGGAGTTTGTGATTGACTACTGTGGGTGTGGATGCTGCAGCTGCCCTGGGGCAGGTAATCGGCATTACAATGTAAGGAGGGGAGAGAGGCTAGCTAGCTGCCTGAGCTGCTGCCGCTCCCTTTGCTCTTGCTCTTTGCCACTGCCATGAACTGCTGCCCTCTGCCATGTGCCGCTCTGCCTTGGAGCCAGCCGAGTATGGACTGAAACTTTCAGTAACTGTGAGCTCAATAAACCTTTCCTTCCTTCATTTTGGATGTTGGGTATTTGTCCCAGCAGTGAGAGAAGGGTAATTGAGACACCTTGCTTTGCACAAAATTCTTGGTTGGAACTCGAAGGTGGCGAGCCAGCCTCACAGCCTTCTAGCACACCGTGAGTCAGTTTCCCTAAGTAAGTTACTCACTAAAAGCATTATACCTACTCTGGGAGATTTCTGTTCACAGTTCAGAATTACGGGAATACTGTAACAGCTCTGACAGGAATAAACATGCTAATTCAAACAAGTGAGTGATCCTCTCAACATTTTTTTACCCAATCATAAATAAATAGGAACACCTAATCCTGTATTATACAATAATAGACCCTAAAGGTCAGGCTTTCCTTGGCTATTTTTATGGATACATACAGTGAGCCTGGACTTTGGACGGATCCTGCTCACAACAGATTCCAGAATACAAAATGTCAATGAATGAGAGAAAAAAATAAATGTGCTTTTGAAGTGAAGATCATTTCTGAGACAAAATTGCTAAGGGATAGCTCCACGTCCTGTATTTCAGAATTAATGTGTTTTTCATCAAAGACTTCGTTAGTTTTCATTTCACCATTAACAACATTCATTCATTCATGAAACAAGAATTGGTCTGTTTCAGACACCATGCAAGAGCCTGAGCTAGGAACCCTCAGGGGACACAGCTTCAGGACGGTCTCCGCCCGCAAGATCCCAGTGGGGTTGGAGCCACATGAAGCTGCCACGTGCATACACCATGGCCAGGGGAGCAGGGGCAGCTCCTCTCTCGCGAAGAGCATTAGGAAAGGCTTCCAAATTAGCTCTTCAAGAAATACAAACAGCCAATAAGTATGTGGAAAACAGGGTCAACTTCAGCTATCAGTGAAATGCAATCGAAGCAGCACTGGGGTCCTATTTTGCCCCAGTCAGAAGGGCCACATCAACAATACATCTAGCCCTTCCAAGCTATTGGTAGAAATGGAAACTGGTAAGCCTCCATAGATACCATTATGGAGAGACCTCAAAAACTAGAACTAATGAAGCCGGGGAGATGGCTCAGTGGAATAAGTGCTTCCCTCGCAAGCGCAAGGGCCTGAGTTCAATCCCCATTTAAAAAAAAAAAAAAAAAAAAAAGCTCAGTGGCATAAACACCTGCCTGTCAAGCGCAAGGCCCTGAGTTCTATCCCTGCTACTGGAAAAAAACTAAAAATAAAACTCTTGTTTGACCCAGCTATACCACTGCTCAGTGTATTCCTAAAATAAATAGAATTATCTGCATACCCATGCTAACTGAAGCCCAGTTTACAACAGCTAAGCTGTAGAACCAACCTAGGGGCCCATCAACAGATAAATGGAGAAGGAAAATGTGGGCCATAAACACAGAGGAATATTATACAACCATGAAGAAGAATAAAATCATGTCTAACTGGAGGTGCTGTTAAGTTGTACAGTTCAGACTCCAAAAGATAAATATCACATGTTTTCTCTTATATGTGGAACCTAAAAAAACTATACACACAGTAATGACATGAAGGCAGAAGGGTAAAGAGGAAGGGAACGAGGAAGGAAGGCATGGAAGCGGTAAAGGGTGTGAGTGACCACTTATGTCATGGGCATGAACAGATTTGCTAAAATGAGACCCATTCACCAGCCTCGCTAATATTCACTAGGAAAGAATGCATGGAACTTACTAGAAGGAAAAGAGAAAGTGATGAAAATCTTGGCAGAGAGAACAAAAGGAAGGTGTCAAAGTGCACGAGGTGTACCAGACATAACAGTAGTACATGATGCACACCGTGTGTGTGCGTGCGTGTGTGTGTGTGTGTGTGTGTGTGTGTGTGTGTGTGTGTGTGTGCATGTCTGCATATACATGTGCCAGCAGAACACGGGGCTACAAGCAAGGTAACTAGTGTGAGAAGCTTATAATAAACAAAAAAGAAAGAGGAAGAAGCAAGTATAGAATGCGAGAGGGGAGATGAGTCTAGCAAAAGGAAGACTATCTCCCAAATCACACATCCTTGCACCTTGGCAGAGGCAGGAGAGGGACAGGTAACAGTGCGGTCATTCTTATGGGATGTCCAAGATGAGGAAATGATCCTACCGGGCACGTGCTGGGCCTCGCTTAGTGCTTGTACCCAGGCCTGAGCAAGTTCTTGGAGGTAGGCGGACAGTTAATAGGAAGGGGGAGGGGAGCCCACCGAAGGCATGTGTAGACCTGGTTCTCCCTGGGTAGTAGCAGGAGTCACTGTGGAGCAAATGCGTATCTTTTGCTTTATTTTTCCCACTTTGGTTTCATTATTAAAAGCATATTTTTTCTTAATGCTCAATTCAACAGTCATACATATCATTGAGCAAACTATGGAAATGAAGCCTCACTGAAGGAGAGAAGACTTTCTGCATGTTCTATAAATAATATATGCAAGGTACTCTTTCATAATTTGCTCCAGCTTTTGCTTTTAGAAACGATCTCCCATCCAAGAAATCAGATAAAAACAATTCTGCACACCTTCTTGTAGCTCTAACATTAAGTTTATAGATTTTACATTTAGCTTGTAAGTTTATGTTGGATTTCTTCTAATGAATAATCTTGGTTGTTATTAGACTCATGATACATTTATTGCATTTATGTATCGCAGTTCCTTTTTTTTCGTTGATCTTCTTTGGGGGATGCTGCAGATGGAACCCGGGCTAAGCAGCACCGAGTCTACCTCTAAGCTCCATCCTCAACCTCCAAACTACTCTTTTGGTCTTTCATTCCATTAGCTGTGCTTATTTCCTGTTTGCAGAGCTATCCACACATGGGCATATGTTTCCCAGGCGGTTTTCCTGAAGTCATAGTAAAATGCTATTGCTTAAGATACATCTTTGGTTCCTCTTACCTCTGTCCCTAAAATGGCTCACTGAGCCTGGGCTTTTGCCTCACTGGCCACCTTCTTGAATCACTGCACTGTTGTCAACTCCTTTGAGAATCACAGCATGGCCAGTGGAAAATGCCCCCATTCTGCTGACTGGAGGCTTTCAACAACAGCCAAGCGTCTGTCTGATGTGTTCCTATACAATACCTCCTGGATGTCTGCCAAGCCAAGGACAGGATGGAAACATCCCCGCAGGTATCCCCTCTCCTCCCCCATCCCTTGAACAATGGTAGGCCTTCATTCATTCCTTAAGCAAACATGGTGCTCAGGGACGAGAGCTTGAGTGAGACAGTCCCTGCCCCAAGGTATGCTCTTGCCCTTCTACACTGCTCCAGAAGAGCTGCCTGTTTGAGTGACCTCATGGAATGACATCATGGGAATCTGCCCAATCTCATTCCATTTGCTCAACAAATATTTGTTGAGCTCCTAGTATTTGCCAAGAACTGTGCTGGGTGCTGGGATACAAGACCTCAAGGAGCTCGCTGCTGAGTGGAAGATAAATAAATAGGCGGCTGCACCACAGTATGATAAAAGCTAAAATAGGTGAAAGCGTTAGACCTTACATGGCGTGTGTTTCTGGGTTGTTCAGCCCCACCTGCGCACGGCTTATCAGCTACGCTAACAAAACTCATTTCTTCTACATTTGAAGTAATGGCAAAATCAACTGTAATCTTGTTCAGCCAGGACTCTTGAGAATTGCCAAGGCTCTCTTCAGACCCAACTTCTAGAATTACAAAGAAAACAAGCCAAGGGCGCATGAATGGATGGATGAAAACATGGTTCAAAGAATTGAAAGAAGCCAGGGATGAACGGATGATCTGTTGCCCTGTCAGGGAACTTCACCCATCTGCTTGGCCCCTTAGCAGTCACCACCAAGAGCTGCAGCCTGGGAAGAGATAACACAAGCCAGGCACCAAAGCGATTTCTTTTCCTTTCATCCCAGTGACCCAAATCCGTGGGCCCTGCTAGTGTTTGTTTTGACTTCTTGGCTCTGAAGCCCGAGGCAGCTCCTGTCCCTTAAGCTGTTTAGTTGACAAATGTTTTAATAAACAAATTAGCAAGCTTCTGTGTCACCTCTTAAGCCACCCACCCACCCACAGAAAACAACAGAATGGGCTTCCCTCACACCCCAAACTCCAACCAAACCCCAGACATGCTCTGACAAAATTTCAGAATAAGAGGCCTTCCCACTATTGCTCTTTCTACTCTCATATGAAGGGAAAGAAAAGATTTAGGAGGAAAACCAAGCCCAGCCTATGAATGTAGCTACTTTATAGCCATCTTCCAAGCCAGTTTGCTAGAGCAATTTAAAATAATAAAGCTTCAGGGTATCTTTTGCCTCATTCTATATGCTTTTTTTCTTTCCAGGGTCCTCTTGCCTGTCCGAGGTGTCCTCAGAGCAGATGTTTGCTTCCTGATAACTTCCATAATTTGAGATGCTTGCTTCCATCCTTTTAAAACCATGAATAGGGTTAGGTAGATGGCCCAGTAGAATAAACACTTGCCTAGCAAGTGCAAGGTCCTGAGTTCAATCCCTGGTATTTCCCCCCCACAAAAAAACCAAAACAAACAAAACAAAAAACACTTCATTTTGGCTGACCAAATAGTTCAGCAGATTAAGGCACCTGCAAGCAGGCACAGGGGACGGGGGTTTGATCCCTGGTCCTGCCTTGCCAGCCCCGCCCCAGGGGTATGCTGAGACAGCAGATGAGACTGGGCATTGTGGCACATGCCTGTAATCCCCCAGCTCTTGGGAGCCTGTAAACAAGTGGATCACTATCAGTCTGATCTAGTAGTGAGACCTTGAACAGCCTGTAGACCTTTCCCTAAAAATTCAAAAAATTAAAAAAAATAAAACATGAACTGATATCGAAGCTGATTTTGGTGTCTCCTGCATAGTCTAACACTTGAAAGTTTTTCCCAAAGGAATAATCTCCTTATATCTAACAATTCCCACTTTCTAACTCTATGAGATCATCATTAACATAGCGGTCACTACACATCTGCAAGTCCCTGCTGCTGCAGTCCTGACCAGTCCCTCTCCACCCTCATCTCCAGAGAGTTCATTAGATTGTCAAGTCACACACTGATGCTCTTTCAGAGATGATTAGAATCCAGTGCTTGTGGCTTCACTCCTTTGCCTCAATTCATCGCTGCCTTGATTAGCGCTCAACTCTCCTCACAGCACATGGTCATGCTTGTGGAATTGTGGGAGACGGAAAACAGCAGCGGATGCTTTCCAAGTAACAGGGAGCTCTGGAGTCAGTTCGTGCTTCCCAGCCCACAGTGTCTTGATGTATGAAGTGGCGTAATTCCCCAGCGAGCCAATGAACGGAGACAGTGAGCTAATAGCAGTCATTGCGATCATTCTCAGAGTCACAAGAATCATGGGCATTGTTGCACTTGCCATGCTTTAAGGTGTGGCCTGAGCCTCTTCAAGGTCTGAGCATGTATGGCTGACTTTTCATGAAGGCAGGCTGGAGAGACTGTGCTAAGACAATGACACAGTGAAGGAAACCCAAGAGGACCAGGGCTCCCCAATCCTTTGTAGCCGCTGTGATTTCTCTCTCCCCCTCCCTCCCCTTCTCTCTCCCTCTCTCACATCAGAAGGTGTCCTTACTAGCTCCGCTGATTTTTTCCATTTCCCTGTCATCTTTATTCTCTGTTCTGCTGTCCTAGTTATGTCACCTACACAGGCACCCGAACACCACAGCGTAGAAAGGCAGGTGGCCATCCGTGGATGGCTTTGTCCACTCTTCCTTAAGTTGCCTTCCCAAGGCTTCTTTGGCTTTGAATTCCACTGAGCAGAGAACAATTCTGCACCACCAGACCTCTCTCTCTCCTCTGCCTCTCTCGGGAACGATATTTGACAAAATTAAAACACATCACTGATCAATTTCCTGAGCCTTTCCAAGCCAAAGAGGAAAAAAATGAACAAGATTCTTTGCAAACTATTTCCCACCATATTATAAAACCTCAGAGGAAGTTTTAGTTGGCTAAGTTTTCATTCTATTTTAAATTACTTTTCTTATTCTGTGGTCTCTACTTGCACAACCTCACTTATTCATTCATTCATTCATGATATATTTATTGCAAATTTACCTTTTTCCAGAGATCTTCTCAGCCCTGGAGATGCAGTATAACATAAATAAGAAAGCCCAGGCCCCCATAGTATTTGCATTTTAGCAGGAGGAAAGCATACAAGCACTGAAATAATGTCTACAATACAAAGAGGTGTCAGGAATGAGAAGGGGAGAAAGAGGAATGCCTATCATTTACAAGAAAGGAGAGCAGGCCTAGTGTCTCCAAGAACATGGCACCAAGAACAGATCTCAGCAACAGGAAGCATCCGTTAGGTAGAGACGTGAAAGGCAAATTTCAAGTACAGGGCGTAGCTAAGACAAAAGACTGGCATGAGCATTTTTGGAGAAAGTGCTTCAGGTGCTCATGAAGCAAAGAAGACAAAACTAAGGCAGCAGTGTAGTAAGGAAGAGGTAAGCAGCTGAAGATGAGCTCAGAGAAGAAGCCGGGGCCCATCAGCTACGGGACTCACTGGCCGTATTTCCAGTTAAGTAGACTGGCTGCCGTGGACAAGTTTGGAGGGCTTTTACTTGAGCTTCCGCAGCATCATTTGGACCCTTGGTGGAGGGAAGACGGTTGCAGAGCCAGAGTACAAGAGAACAACCAGGCAGGAGCCTTTGCCCACAGTCCGGGGCACTGATGTTAGCAACCAGAAGTGGCACCTCGCTGGGCCCTTTTCTTCTCACCCACCTAGAGGGAAGTTCCCACCCACCGAAGGTACAGAAGGGCCATAGCAATCATTGTCTGCAGCACCACAGAACTTGCGAGCAGGGAGCTGACAGCACAGTCATCGTTTGACCTCGATGGTCTCTTCCCTTGGTAGATGATGTACTTCTTTTTGCAGCCCTGCTTCCTCTTAGCAATTTCAGGTTTCCTTTATATAGTGCAAAAATATTCACCTGAGCCCCCAGCTCTTGATCTCCGATGAAGCCAGAGTCAAATTTCCCCAAATATCTGGAAAATAAAGCCCCTTCTGTTAACAAGATCAACTCTCCCATTAAGATGAAGTGGGAAGCCTCCACTGCTATTTGTATGAGATTTTGCTTTCCCATTTCCTCCTTCAGACACTTCATCCAATGCATTGTCTCCAAAATCAGCCCTGCCTGGATCTATTACATATTTTATAGAAAACTAGAAGGAAGGAATATAAAAGCTCCAAACAGGAAAAAAAAAATCACAAAACACTAACCACATGAAGTGGCCATTTCACACTGTGTATGGACACTGAATTTTCCTATTGTACTGCATAATGCATAAGCATTATTTATTGATTAGAAAGAAAAATGTCACTAATGATCATAAAAAATTCTGCCCGTTGGAATTTTCTATATGTTTATACATTTAATATGTTATAGTTAATACATTGTACATTTTCTGTATGTACATGCATTTAATATATTTCCAATCTTTTAGTAACTCTATTTGCTCATGATGGTGTCCTCCGGGAGAATTTAACTTCCTAAAACCAAATGATCTCAGTTAATTCCATAATTTCAGCCTTCGCATGGAATCGGCCACTTAATATGCACTGATGGAGCAGATACAACCTAACAGATAAAAATCTTTCTACCTTTTGATAAACCATATTACGATATAAACTTAGGGCTGATGGATGGATGTTTTTATGAGTTTCATAAAACTACATACAAAAACGGGAAGGCAAAATTTCAAAAAGGAGTACGGCAGTATAATTCTCAGGAGTTCTTGACTGAGACAGAAACACAACCTCAACTTTCTCCCCTCCTTCTTCCCTTCATCCCTGGATGGTTTCTCCGACCTGTTGAGCCGCCTTCTTGGTTCATTAGGTGACTCGCCTGCAGTGTTCTCTGAGGGGAACTTTCAGTGTTCCACAGAGACTGGAAGCCTCTCCGACGATCCAGGCTCCCCCTGCGCCACTCAGCACCCGGGACCTGTTGCTCTTGGTCTCACTCCAGGACATATATTTACCCTAGCAATTTGTCTAACCACACTGAGCAGAAACTGGATGGACTGCTTCATGCTGTAGATCTGTCTAACCCATAGCATCCAGTTAGAGTTTGTAGAATGACAGCTGCTGATTGTCTGTCCTGCGTTCTACTTTCATGATCTCCCTCTGGACATCTCTTTGATGTAGGCTTGGGAATGGGTGCAGCCGCCAGGCAGCATCATGGTTGGCCACCTCATCTCTTGTGTGCGGCGGAGCTAGCTTTACAAATGCCAGGAGCAGCCAGGCACAACAGTGCACACCTGTGCTCCTGGCTGTATGGGCGGGTGAGTCCAGCCTGGAAACTTAGCCAGATCTCATCTCAAAATGACAAATAAGGAAGGGTTTGGGATATATAGCTCAGTGAAATGACAGTGGGTTCCATCCACAGTATGGCAGGAAAAGCAAAAATAGGGAGGCACGTGGCAAAGCTGGGCAGATCTCTAGCCTCTGGCCCAGTCTGTAAGTAATCAAGGCCAGATGTTAAGGTCAAATGTGTTAATATGACTAAGTATTTTTTAAATAAAGACATTCAATAAATGGTGACTGAGTTTTATGAGAGGTACCATAAGAGCTGCATGTGGGCTAAAGGCTGAATCCAGTTTGTCTTTGGATTGCCCAGAACACTCACACTGTCTGTCACACAGAAGGTGCATAATTAACTAACTTTCAGTGAAAGAAGAAACAGGCCCTGCGCATATCCTCCAGGCTGGCTCTATCTTGCTAATTGTAGAGCAATTGTGCTTAATCATGTTCTTTAAGGGGAATAAAATCTCACAACACTTTTTTCTTAACATCAGAGGCCTAGTAATTCTTCCCACTGGGAAGCTTCATTACCCTCTTCTAGGTCTCAGCAGCTCATAGCTGTTTCAGATTTGTCCTGCTGTCACCCCATTCCCTTTTCTTCCTCTTAAGCCATTTTAAAAATAAAGATAGAATTGTAATTCCACCAGAAAAATCCTAATGAGATGCTTGGGTCTGAGCAGGGAGGCTCAGGCTGAGCTCCTGTGAGTGCCTTCAGGGTGTTGACAAGGTCGCTGCTTGCTGGGAGTCTCCCACCAGGAGCTGGCAGGGGTCCTACCACCCAGACAGTGATAGACAAACTCACTCTACATGCCTGGCCCCGGGGTAACAGAAGGCAGGGCCACCTCAGAGCATTGAGATCACCGTGGGCTGGCTCTGTCTCCAGTGTTCGCTAATCACGTCGTTGGTGGAAGAGCAGGGGAGCAAGGTGAAGACTCTATTAGTCACCTGCAGTATTCCACTGAAATTTGCTGACATTATCCTCATGATAATTACATAGTAATAGCTCAGAGCCTGAATACTACCTTTCCTTTTTATTAAAGAAGAAAAGAGACAAGTAAGGAGGAAATAGAACTTGCAATGGGAGACATCAATTTGAGCTTCACTCTCTATTAAAGAGCTTGGCATTGCTAAGTCTAGGTCTTATAATCAAACAAGAAAGGTAGGTGGGGTGGGGCATACCAGTAAACCCAGCTCTCTGATACACAAGGAACACCACAAGTCAGACAATGAGCATCACAAGTTAGAGCTCAGCCTGGGCAATTTAGTGACTTAGTGAGACCCTGACTTTCAGTAAAACAAAATTAAAAATGAATAGGGGATGGTGTGCAATGTAAGGACCCTGGATCCCCCTGGATTGGCTCTCCAGTATGGAAAGTGAGGGGAAGGGAGAGCTGAAGGAAGGCAGGGAGAGGGAAAAGAGGAGAGGGAGAGGGAGGGAGGGAGGGGGCAGGGGAGTGAAAGGTTCCCTCCTATCACCTAGGACAGAGTAGGAACACCAAGATAGATAAAGATCTGGTCTTTTGACTCAGGGGTTTTCAAATTCAGAAGCGTGCAGTCCTATTTGGCCTATTTGGCAAGCCGGGCTCTGATGCATGAAGCTGCTCAAAGACAGATGATGGAAATACACTCTGTAGCCTCCTTCAATTAATTTATGAAATGCCATCTTCATGAATCACCCTGGGAGCACACCTAGTTTCGAGCTCCCTAGAAACAAGTCACCAGGCATCGGATTCCTTCCTGTGAGGCTCTTCTGCCACAGATTGCCTTCATTGGCAATTGGGTTTCCCTTCTTTGACTTATATGGTCCTGGAGAGGCCCTCACTCACAGTGCATGACCTTGGGCAGCTGCAGCTGGGTGGTGTCTAATTTGGAATGTGTTACATGGGCATAGACTTGCACCCCAAATACTCACCTTCGCCTGTGCTCAGCCTTCAACCCACTCTTAAAACTAAAATAATTTCAAAAAAAGTTTCTAAATCTCCCTAATGCAAAAGAGGGAAAAACTCTAATGAAAAAAAATTAAAATAAGAAAGGGAAAAAAGAGTTCAAAGGATTATCAAAATGTTGAAGAAGCATTTCATCCATTCATGTGGTTTTCATTACCTATGGATCTGAAAAGCTTTTTAAAGAAAAAGGAAAACTGCTAGAACTTTCTCCTACAGCTCAGTGAAAAAGCCTCAGGACTAAAGCATCGTAATAAATCATTCATTTAAATATTTATATCAGATAACCAGAGTGAAATAAGAGCCAGCAACCCCCATCAGTCAAAGCCTGGTAATTCTCTGGGTAGGTTGGTTATAAGACATATCTTGTCACAAACAGGATTTTGGAAACTATCCATTTCTGCTAATAATTGCTGAAATAAAAATGCTGAGTTTCAGCAAGTAGAATTTATTAGTCCAGATTGGCCAATACGCAATGGTCTTCCTCCTTTCCAAATATAAAATGGCATTTGAGGCTGCTTATGGAAGGGCCATGGTTATAAACACTGATCTACATCTCTTATCTCAAGGGTCCACAAACTTCCATTGATCATAAGCTGAGAAAGCTCCTTCAGAGGCAAATCCATGCTGCAGTTGATATAGTTCCCCAGGGTCACCAGACAGCTCATCACAAGTGGCTAGTAGTGAACATAGCAACAAAGGGAAGGTTTAGAAAGTCATTCAGTAAGTGAAGAGATGAAGTCAACTTCAAAAAGCAGAAGACAGCTACATGAACACACAGGACATGAATTTCAAGTGTTCTTGTGCTTTGGAAGTCCTGGAGGGTTCTGTAAAAGAGGTCTGAGGATACAGACGCCAACTTCAAGTCTTCCACTGTGTCAAGGAAAATGCTCAAAACCAAGGAGCACTGGCATGGGATGCGCCAGTGAAGTGGGGAAGGTGTCACAGAATCTCTTCTCAGAACTACCTGCAGCCAAACCTTCAAAGTTGGGTTTCAGACATGCTGCCCCTGACCTTTGGCCTTGGGAGTTGGCCAAACCACAGTTTCCTGAAACTCCGTTTATTGGCTTTTGTGCAGGGAGCTCCCCCTTCTCCAGTCTCCCCCGATACTGAAACTACACCCAACCCCATTCTTACAAGGCAGCCTAAATCTGTCTAGTGCTCATCATAATTTCTGATTAACAGATGATGTGCTCGCCAACCTCCTTTGTAATTTAAAGCTATAAACAGTTGCCATTTTGTTAAACAGCAGAGTACTTTCTCAAAACTACTTGAGTCTCTGTGGTCCCAGATTGCAATCCTAATTCATCCCAAACAGATGCAATTTTCTTTGTTCTAAAATAGCTTATTTTTATTCGCATTCAATATTTCACTCTTCTAGGGCTGGGGAGATAGCTCAGCGGCATACACGCCTGCCTGACAAGTGCAAGGTCCTGAGTTTGATCCTTAGTACAAAGAAAGAGAGAAGAAAGAAAGAAAGAAAGAAAGAAAGAAAGAAAGAAAGAAAGAATCACTCTTTCATTCATGAATATAGTAAATATTTACTAGTGACCTTATCGTGAAAAATCAATGTGACAAATGATATGATATGTTAGAGCTATTTCTTGCCTCCATGAAATCAAGAAAATAACATACATAATCTTCCTCTTTTTGTATTTGCTAGTAGTCAACAGGCAGCTGTTCACACTCCTTTAGGACAGGCTTTCCCAAGCTTAGCACTGTTGATGCTTTGTACCAGGCAGTTTTTTGTTGCTGAGAACTATCCTACCACTATAGTGTATTTATTAGTATCTCGGATTTCAATCCAGTAGATGCCAGTAACAGTATCTATCCAGTTGTGGTAATCGAAAGTATCTTCAGACCTTGCCACCTCCCCTAGGAGGAAAAAAAATCATCTCCAATGGAGAATCATGATGTAGAAGAGGTTGACAATGACAACAAAAGGTGTTAGGGATGGATGAATGGGGAGAGAAAGAAGAGAAACTTGGAAACAGAGAGTGTGTCATTGTGTGTGTGTGTGTGTGTGTGTGTGTGTGTGTGTGTGTGTGATTTCAATGTGTTGTATGAAATTTTAGCTACCTAAGGATTTTAACACCACATTTGAACACTTGCTTCCATTAGAACATAAAAATTAGCAAGATACTTTTTTCCATCTTCGTAGTAGGACCCATCCAGAAACACTATATAGAAATAGCTCTTTAAAAAGCCAACAAAGAGCTGAGAGCGTAAGAAGCCTATGGGAAATTAATTTGAGGAGAGGACTGTAACTGCAAGAACTTGGAATGAGGGTGGAGAAAATCAGAGCCCGCTGCAGGTGGGATGAAAATTCAGCAGAGCTCTGCATGCATTTTTCATGCCTACTGGAGAGCAGTGGCCTTGAGAAGACGCTGTCCTTCAGGGCTTACACAAGCAGCAAAAGTTGTCTCCAAGTGGGAAAGGGGAGAAATCCTGGGAAATGCAGGCGAGCTCAAGTGGTCTGCGAGTGAACGTAAAGCAGGAAAACTGAAAGAACCCTGTGCACGCCAGAGCTTACCCTGATCTTACGCAGGGCCATCGTCCACCAGGAGAGATAGTAGCGGTTAGCTAGAGGTCCGTGAGCAGAGGTTCACTGGCTGAAGGGAGCAGGAGCACTAGCAGAGCCCGCGAGGGTCCAAGCCGTGTGAAGTGGAAAGCAACACCATCGCTGTCTACAGCCCAAGCAGCATATAGCCTGTCCAAGTCTGACAGGGACCTGGGAGGTGTGGAGGCTGTCTAAAGTGTTCCCCAGAAAACTTGGTGTGCTGAAGCCTTTCCAGCTGATGGGCTTCTGAAGTGACTAGATCATGCAGTCTTTAACTTCCTCAGCCAAATGATCCATCAATGAGACCAGAACTTGATGGCATTACTAGGAGGTGACAGAGACAGGATGCGGGGCCTAGCTGAAGAGACTGAGCCTTGGAGGGGTGACCACAGTGATATATTTGGCCCTTGGCTCCCTTCTTTCTCAGTCTCTTTTCTCTCTGCTCTTCGGTCGTCACGCGGTGCGTGTCTTTCTCCTGCCTCACCATAAGCCTAGCCATAGTGACTGTGGACTGGCTGGCCGAGGGTTGAAGCCACGGGCCACAACAATTCCCTCCTCTTTCAGGTCCATTTAGTCAGGCATCTTGTCACAATGATGCAATGTTGACTAACATAAAATTCAAACAAACACATCCACACTCCTGGTTTCACTTAGAGTGCCAGGAAGTGACATCTACCTCTAACAGAGGCAGAGGGATGCTGATATGCTGCTTCCTAAGCTATGGGGGATCTTGAAGGCTGTGGGTTGAGCCAGAGATTGGGGGTGTCCTCTAGCACCACAGTACTTAGTCTAAATAAGGGGAGTGTATTTCAAACTCAGAGTGTATCAACATAACTAATGCAGGAACCCAGCTCAGGCCTGCCTTAACTACAGGCCGTACTGACCAAGCCCCACATGAAAAGCCTGACAAGATGAGCCATGCAGTGTTGGAGGGCTGGTGAGTTTTCACAGTTTTTCACACCCTCAATTCATGGCATTAGATCCAAAATTAGGAAATATATGAAAGCAGGAAAACAAACAAAATAATATAACCAGA
>NW_004524599.1:6443175-6458575 GCF_000260255.1 Octodon degus
AGAATTTTCTCCTTTTGGGGCCCGAGAGATGGCTCAGTAGAATAAGTGCTTGCCTGGCAAGTATAGGGTCTTGAGTTCAATCCCCGGTTCTGCAAAAAAAAAAAAAGAAAGGAAATTAAAAAGAAGAAAAAAATTAAGCACTAATGGTTCCTTTAGTATTACTTAGCTATAAAAAAGAGAGGCTTAATATAAATATACATACACGCATATATGAAATGCACACATATATACATATGAACACACATATATGAAATATTAGTAAATATGTTTGACATGTGAGTCAATTAACAAATAATAAATAATGACTGAGTGAAGTATATCCAAAAATTGTAAGATCAATTTAGCACATTAAAATTGTCAGTATGATCTGCTATATTAAGGGCAAAAAGAAAAATCCTATCTGAACAGATACAACAGAAAACCCATTTGATAAAATTCAACCCACACTCATAAAATACTATCAGGAAAACAGAAGAAAACTTTCTCAATCTAATTACAGACCTTCCTCTAACAGTGCTGAATGCTTTCTGCCAAGTGTAGGGGCAAAGCAAGAGCATCCACCTCAGGATTTCATGCAGCAGTGTTCAAGATGATCTCACAAGTTCAAGAAGCATGTGTAATGAAAAGCAAAAGTTCTAACAGGAGAAATCAAGCTGCTTTTGCTCAAAGAATACATGACATGGAAAACTCTGTGGATTCTGCCCAAATGTTATTCATAATAGGAAGTAAATCCCACAAACCTTCTGAATATCAAGTCAGTATATGCAATATCCCATACTGTAGTAAGAAAACTCAACAAATGCAATTTAAAACTCATATCTGTGGCTAGTAGCCTAGGCCTGTGATCCCAGCACTCTAAAAGGCTAAGGCAGGAGCAGGCAAGTTTGAGTTCAGCTGGGACAACTTAGCAGCTTACTAAAATCCTGTTTCAAAATTTAAAAAATCATAAAAGGGCTAAAGATGCAGCTCAATGTAAAAGCCCTTGTTCTAATCCCCAGTACGCCACATAGCAAAAACATAAAGACCAAAAAAATTACATGATTAGGAATAAATATAATGAAAGATGTTCAAAATCCCTACTTTGAAAATTATATGATATAATCAAGAAAAACCAAAGATCTAAATAAATGGAAAGGCATGACATTTTCATTAATGGGAACACTGAAAATTGTAACAATGTCTATCTATTCTAAATTAGTGACAAATTTAATCCAACTGAAAATCAGAATTTAATATGGTATTTTAAGAAATTGACCAATCAATTCTAAAGTAAACATCGAAAGCCAGAGAATCTAGAGTAGCCAAAATATTTTTTATTTATTTTGTAAAGAAAATAAAAAATAGTAAAAAAAAAAAAACTAGAAATGATAAGGAATTTCACTAAACAAAAAGATAGGAATTCAACAATGGTTTTGCTGCATATTGTCATCTTCAAATTGATTGTTTGGATAACCAGATATAAGCATGCAAAGTTGCTCAAGAAAATAAAAAAAGAAGAAAAAAAAATAGGCACTAACTGTTCCTTTAGTATCACTCAGCTATAAAAGAGAAGCTCGAAAGTTTTATAGGTAAGTGAAAGCAACTAGAGACCAGTCTCTCAAACGAAATAAATCAGAGCCACATGTGTAAGCATCATATTGTCTCCCTAGTGTAAGAACCTGAAAGTGTAAATAGTATCCAAAAGGCCCAATAGATACTGTGAAAGGGAAAGAAACTGTTCAAAGGGAAAGAACAACTGGGATGAGGGGAAGGAGAAAGGAAAAGAAAGAAGGAAGGGAAAACAATTTTGAACAAAGTTAAGGTCTTTCACTCATCAACTTTGAAGACTTTCTCTACAGCTATAAAAATTAAATTCACATAAAGCTGGTCCTAAAATTCTATTCTTCAATGTTCACTTAACAGGAATCAAAGTATGTACAAGTACAAGGAGATGGCTATGAGAGTGTTCACAGAAGTTTTAATGATGGTTTTGAGTGGTAAACATTCCAATTATATCCACAGAGGAAAATTTTTTAATATATTATGCTATTTGCACATAATACACTTCTACTTGGCAACAAGGTGACATCAACAGATATTCAAGATGAAGATGTGGACAGACATCAAACACATGATGCCATGACACTGACCTATAGGGCTGGGACCTGGAATCTTACCCAAAAGCAGATTGTCCCCAGTGAAGCAGTGTTCAGAGGCTGGGCTTTTGGAATATGATTGGAGCACAATGATTCAGACTTTAGCAATGGATTAATACATTGATGGATTCGTAATTCAATGGCATTATTGGAAGGTGCAAGAAAATTTTAAGGTAGGGGTAAAGGGAACAAATCAGGAAGATATAATTCTCTCCCTCTCTCCCTCTCTCTTTCCCCCTTCCCTTCTCCTCCTCTTCCTCTTTGCCCCCTCCGCCTCTCTCCCTCCCTGTGTTTCTCCCTCGGTGTCTCTCTCTCTCCCTCTCTCCCTCTGTGTGTCTCTCCCTCTGTCTCTTTCTCTCTCTTGCGCTCTCTCCTGTCACCCTCTCTGTCTCCCTCTTCCTCCCTCCTCTCTCTTCCTCCCTCATCTCTCTTTACTCTTTCTGTCTCTCTTTGTCTATCTGTCTGTCTGTCTGTCTCTCTCTCTCTCTCTCTCTCTCTCTCGCTCGCTCGCTCGCTCACTCACTCGCTCTCTCTTGCTCTCTCTTTCCCCCTCTCTTTCTCTCTCTCCTAGACACTATGCAGTGTGCAGTTTGCCTACATTGCTTTCTCTTTTCCACAATGTTCTGCTTCACCAAACACTAGCAGCCATACACTGAAATCTCTGGAACCACAACACAGAGCAAGCCTTTCTCCTTCACGCTGTTTGTTTCAGGCACGTTTCACAGTGATGGAAAACTGACTAACACACAAACCAAACTGGACAAACCCAAAGAATATAGACCATATTACTGTGATTTATATAGGCAAAACCAATTTATAGAGCCAAAATTAAAGAGGAAAACGTTCTCTGAAAGCATTCACTGAGGGGAAAACAACAAGAATCATCTTGATAACAGGCCGCCCTGCTGTCACAGCAACCTAACAAGTAGGTCATCTTTTGCATCCACATCCTGTGTATCCCGGCATAAGCCTCTTGATGTTGCAATTTTGTCTACGTTAGAGGAGTTGCTAGGTTCATCGGGCTCTAGGTCAGAGGGTTATATGTAGAACCAGTGGAACAGACCAAATGAAAGCTAATGTTCAGTCTGCTCTTAAGTGCAGGGTCAGCCAGCAAGCATGTACTGCTGACTGATGCTCCTGTGTATCACAACAGTCAGGCTTCAGGTCAAGAGACACCTCCCAGTTTCTACCCACGGTTCCAGCAGTCCCATTGCCCACGCTGTTCAAGGCCATTGGCAACTGCCAATAATTGCTCACACATAGGCCATTCTTTGCTGATGCGCTTTCTTTTTCTGGCTCTTTTAGCTCATGGGGCATGAGCAAGCAAAGAGAGTTGAGAGTGAAACCCAAGCCTTAGTGAGAAAGGAGAGTTGACACAGCAGTGTGGCGTGGGCGGGGCCAAGGGGAGTGGGGACAGCAGCTCCCTCCCTGTGACAAGCACATTTCCCACTGGTTACAGCACTCCATCGTCTTTGATGTGTCCTTTCCCAGAGAGGAAAGTTCTGTGTAAAGAGGGGGAGGAGAGTTAGCTCGTGGGAAAAAATGTCTCTCTGGCTGTAAGCAGCAAATTGGCTCATGCCCAAGTAATGTCCTCAAGGTGTGCCATGAGAGATGAAGTCACTTGGCTCATTTTACCAGCTTCAGGATGGCGTCAAGACCTGACAAAGCTGGGCAACACGTACAAGGAAGCTAATCCGTCTCCCTGGATGGACAAGGTGGGGGCCTGATTGAAGAACAATGCTCTACAACCCCTTGCCTGAAGAAGAAAGCCAAGTGGTGGGACAAGAAAGTCAACTGAGTTGGGCAAAAACGTGCATCTGAAGCCCAGGCCAGGCCAACATACACGTACCTGTGATGCAAGGCATGCCTAAGTGCTGGCATCCTTTCAAATTGTTCTTCTTCACACAATTGATGATTTAGTGGGGAACAACTAAAGTTTGCTTTCTTGAGAGGATAGAGGTAATGTGTCTTGAAATGCAACCCACACACAGAAACCAGCTTTGATTATTGTTTGCAGTGCAAGGAGCCCCACAAGCAAACTCCGGAGTTCTCCACAGAGACCAAGCAGCAGAATGGAAGTCCTACTATCTTCTGCCCACTATCACCCCCAAAAGGAAAGTCTCTTGCCTTTCATTATCTAAGCATTTTTTTTTAATTCACGAAGTTATAAAGTTCTTTATGTTCGCACATGTCTAAATTTCCTGTTCAACATTCTGGGCACTACTTTTGCTTTTCATGGCTTTATTTTGCTGCCCATGACCAAAGAGCCATTTTACTCACACTCTGAAGTTGAGGTCAGAGACGTGTGTGACAGGGCACTGTCCCCTGAATGCAGCACCTCATTATCATGCCTTACTTGACCTCCGGAAGCTGCCTGGGTGGCACTGCTGACTCCGAGTGAATGTCAGGTGGCTGGCGTCACACTCGATCCTAGCCAAGAAGCTGAGAATGAGGAAGAGTTGGAGGAAGAGGACAGTAGCTTGTCATTGCTCGTAGCACACGTTAGGTGCCCCAGCCAAGACCCCAGTGGGTGCCTGACACCCCGGATAGCACTGAATCAGGTAACCAAACACCTTTGGTGTCTTAACTCAGCACTTATCACATACAGAGGCCCTGATATTTGCAGATGGAAGTGCAAGAGGAAAACTAGAACACATTTCTTAATCACAATTTTATAGTTCCATGATTCATCATTATCAAAGATCTTCTCCAACTCAGTACAGCATAGTCTCTTTTTCACCTTACTAAACATTTTTACTTAAAGGAAGCATTTACAGCCTTCCTCTGGTATATCCTGATTACTCTTTCACTAAGAAGCAATTTCAAAATAAGGATCACTCGAGTACAAGAGATACAAGGATAACCAAGAAAGCTTCCATCAGGCAGGCAATGTACACCAGGCAGATATGCTGGACAAAGAGATACTTTATATCCCAGGTAGAATAGCACAGGAATGAGGGGAATTATGTAATTTAGAATGGCCTGCAATTTAGAATACACCAACTGTCTGTTTCTAGAATTTTCCACTTAATGCTTTCCAACTGTGATTGGCCATGGCCAACTGAATTTACAGAAAGCGAGACCACAGGGAGCTGAGGCTACCATATTCATGTGCAAAAAATATCAGTGATCAGTTAGCGCAGGAAGGAGTGTTTTTATTTCTATTCAACAGTACCATCTACTTTGGCAGAAGTAGAACAAATTTCTGTTTTGCTGGTAATAAAAGAAGTTGCATGTGGAAAGTTGAACTAACAACATTTTTCTGATTTATTACAGTGGATTTGTTAGTGCCACTTCATGCAGACTGGTATTCCAGAGAGCTACCCAGTCTCTTATAAGATACCTGGATTATAACTATCTTTTTCCAGCCTGTAACTTGACAGACTATCCTCTGGCCTAAAACTTTGTAAGATTCTCAGTTCAGATCTGCAAATGGGTTCAAAACCAAATGTGGGAGGGATCCTAATCTTTCCTCTTGCCCTCTCGCATGGCGTTGGTGGCCTCACTCAAGAGTGTGTTCTCTAGGCATTGAAGACACAGACATAAAGAAGAAGCAGTCCCTCCTGAATAAAGGTTCACTCTCAGGTGACAAGCCAGAGAACAATTACCACAGCGGAGGCAACAAAGCCCTTTTGCTTAAAGGAGTCCAGGAAGGTCTCACACGTGAGGAAATGTTTGAAAAGAAAAGAAAATTCCCACAGCAAAACCATGAGGAGAAGAAAGCACCCTTTCTGAGAAAACACATAAAAGAAGCCAGGCAGAGAGAAACTTCATGGCCAAGGTGGAGGAACAGCTAGCCTACTACTATTTTTTCAATTATAACCTAAAGAGAACCTGTACTGAAACAACCTGGAGGTCGCTAAAGCAGAGTTCTGAGACCCATTGTATATGGGATCATAATTTCTGGGGCCCATCTTTTTTGGGCAAACTTTATTTTCCACACAAAATTTGAGAACTGTTGCCCTGCAATAACACAAATGAAAATAGAGAAGAGTGACAAAAATACATATCTCTGTGAAATACAGAAGGCTCATGCTTTACATGAAAAATAAATCTAGATGGAGACTCGGGAAGATGAAATTGCCCCTAGGGGTCAGGGATGGGTCCAAGATTTGAGTCCAGGTGTATCGGAAGGCAACTGACCTGCTCTTGGTGTTTCGTAGCATTTGAGAAGATTTCCCTAACTAGTTAAGCTGACTAGAAGCCTTTTCTGTCCCAGTTCTCCTTGAAAATGAGAGCTCTCGGGTGGGTAATGACAGCTGGGACCTCATCTTTAAATCCCCATTGTTCATAGGGTTAATAAGACTTTTGTGTTCCGGATGAGTCTTGGAGATCCAGCGGTGGTTCCAACTCTACTGTTTGGAGCTCTTTGTCCATAAAAACTTTATTTAAATTCTTTTTTTGATCACTAACTTGATTCCTAATAATGTCTAGAAATTTGATGACCTCTATCAACAGTTGATGATCTCCATCGGATGAAAAGTGGAAGAGAATTAGATTTAATTCTCTTCTCCCCATGTCTGTTTTTGTTTTGTTTTGTTTTGTTTTGTTTTGTTTTGTTTTGTTTTGTTTTTTTGCAGAACCGGGGATTGAACTCAGGCCTTAGCACGTGCCAGGGAAGCGCTTATTCTGCTGAGCCATCTCCCTGGCCCTCTATATCTGTTTTGAGTGGACAATTCCAAATCAACATCCAGGAATTGAACATAGGGACTAGTGAGTTTTATGTTTTGGACTTGTAATAGACATATGGTTGAAATTTTAGTATTGATTAAAAGTGTAAAATATCTTATGAGTGTGTCTATAGGTGTATGTATCTCTATTCAGAAAAGTCTTGCCTCTCCTATGAGTGTGTAATATTTTCCTACTACCTGATGGTGTACACAAAGTAGACTATAAAATATTTTAAAGCATCTCTAGTATAATTAGCTGAGAAGTAAATAACCTCTTATATAGACAATATTCCCCAACTTCCTAGAGATTAAGGTAACATCCAACAATGAAAGTTGGGGGCAGAAAAGAGCTATGTTTACAGAAACTAATTTAGAAACAACTGAAAAATTCATGTTCATATAATTAAAGCAGACAAGACAAGTTTCATAATTTGGGTTTAATAAAAACACTTTATGTCTTCTCTGCTTTATCAGTGTTAAGCATAGTATAAACAGATTTTTATTCTACTTGTGAATGTTTTCCCTAAATGCACGCAGATCTACTTATTAAAAGAAGCTGGTACCACTTTTACTAAACAGTAAAGGTAATGAAAAACACAAAAATTTGCTTAATAAATCTAAATCTTCATTCTGGCAAATTTTAATTCAGCAGTGATTACATTTGATACTAGTCAGCTTGAAGATAATTTGTAAAATTACTAAGAAGCCAAAACCTTGGACTAATTGAGTTATTAAATAGTATCCATTAGATGTCTAAATCATTTCTTTAAATGTTAGAATGTTGAAACATTATTTTTCCAGCCTAATTTTAAAGTTTACATGTTTTTCCTGTTGTTTTTACATGGTAAAAACCTGAATATATTGCATATGCACAGAAATGGTAGAAACTTCTCAAAGAGGGAATTGTATTTGCTGTGGTCAAGACTAGTTAAAATCGGATAGATTTATTTACAAGATTTTCAAAAAACTAGGAAATGTTTTTCTCTCAAATGAAAATTTTTTTTCTTGGATTCTTGATTTTCTCTAAATAAAAGGTTATGAAATGTTACTTCTTATCTGCTGTATAATCTGCCTAGATAGCAAAGTTTCTCTTTGACCAGAATAACAACCTCTGGTTTATGTTGGCTATAGTATGTGTTAGTCCATGTGAGCTGCTGTAAAATACACTTAACAGTAGGCATCTTATGAGCAACAAGAACGGATCGCTCATAATTTGGAGGCTGAGAGGCCCACGATCAGGATGAAGGGAGTCAGTGTCTCGTAAAGGGATCGCTTCTGGATACACAGGTAGCAACTTCTCGCTGTGTCCTCACACAGAGAAGGCACAAGATGGTTCTCTGGGACCTCTTGCATCTACAGAGAAGAATCGGGCTCCTGAGGGCTTCACCCTCGTTTCCCAGAGCCTCACCCCCTAACACCATCCAGCATACTGGTGATCAAGTTTCAACTTACAAATTTTTAGGGGACATAAATATTCATACTGGAGCAATAGCCTTGATTTTTTTTTTTTTTTTCAGAACCAGGGATTGAACTCAGGCCCTTGCATTTGCCAGGGAAGCACTTATCCTTGATTATTTAAGCAAACAGAAGTGTCTCATTTAAAGAAGAGTTAAAATTCTTTATAAACATATGATCTGCTATTTTTAATTTTTTTTTAATTTTTATTTATTTGAGAGAGAGAGAGAGAGAGAGAGAGAGAGAGAGAGAGAGAGAGAGGGGTGTGTGTGTGTGTGTGTGTGTGTGTGGCCAGCTCAGCCCACCAGGGGGCGGGGCTGGCTGGCATGTGGTGCTGGGGGATCGAACCGCGGTCCCTGATGCTTTGCTAAGCTTGTTTCAAGTAGGTGCTTTAGACCACTGAGCCATCTCTCCAGCCCCTATTTTTAATTTTTAAATCTTGTGTTGTCACTTTGGTTAACAGATACCCATGTATTGTTTTTCACTAACTTGTGATCTTATCTTAAGTCTTTAAACCTAGCAAGTTTTCAATTGCACCTTCCCCAAATCTAAGGGTCTTTGAAAGTGAAGATTTTCTTTTGCTTTTATTAATCAGATTGTGCACAAATAAAATATTAAAATACTTCAGAAACTGTATGCTGCAAAAATATTTAAGAAAAAAAAGAGGTGTAAAGTATAAGAACTTTCTAGAAAACTGTCAACACCATCCCTCCCCATGATATGTTTCCATTTATCACAGTCCTAGTTCTGCCTTGCCTAACATTGAACAACCCTATACTAGTCCCAATATCATGAGGAATAATCCCCAAGACACACTGGGAATGCCTACAGCCAGAGATAGTACCAAATTCTATAATTCAATACTTTTTTTTTTTTTTTTTTTTTTTCAGAAGCAGAGATTGAACTCAGGCCCTTGCACTTGCCAAGGAAGTGCTTATTCCACTGAGTCATCTCCCGGGCCCCTCAATGCCTTCTGATCCTAGCACAACATGCTTGATGCTGGCTCAACACACCATACTCTGGGACCTAACTTCTGCACGTGGGACAGCCAAACTAGCACGAGATTCTTCTGCCCTCTTCAAAATGTTACAGACAGAAACTTTATTCTTATCGTGGATCTTAGCAACTTACATATGAGATCTTTGTTTTCTTTCCTTCCTTAGTAAGTTGAGATCCTACACCTTTTCTGAGATACTCAACACTCTGTCCCATCCAAATTACTACTGTCTTTATTCTTATATGTGGAGTTCTTATTAAGTAAAATAAGGGTCACTTAGACAGCAGCATATGATATTGTGACTGTTCATCTGGCAATCAAAGTGTTTACTAGGTGACTAAGGTGGTTAGAATAAACAATGTGGATGTGCTGGACCAAAGAACGATATGTCTGATGCAGGATGCAGGAGGTTTATTACTATATACAGACAAGTACACAATTGAAAACTTATGAATTATTTATTTCTGGAAATGTCAATCTAATATTTTCAGACCATACTCAAGTAAATGTGTAGGAAGCAGAATTTCAGGGTGAAGGGGATTTCTGTGGTACTATCAGTAATAATTTCACTGATTAAAAAATATTAACTCCTGATTTTAGTTCTTTTATATGAGTCTAGCACCTTCTAGGCCAGTGACTTTCTGCTGGGGATTTATATCATTTATGTATGGAGTTCTATTAACATATACATGTTGTAAAATACTCTGGACTTATAGAATCTCTTTATTTTTTATATATATTCCAAGGATTTGCTCGAAAACTTTATGATATATGGTGTCAAGATTATTATAGTTATATTAAATGCTATTCTCAGTAAAAAAAAATGTTTATCCATTTATATAAATCAGATATTGTCTTAGTTACTTTCTCATTTCAGGGACAAAATTTCTGACACTCACATACTACAGGAGGTAAAGTCTGCTTCAGCCCGTGGTTTATAGAGATTTCCATCCATGATCAGCTGGTTCCATGGCAGGGTACTGGGGCACAGAGGCATCGCTGAGGAGAACAGTCCTCAGCAGGGTAAGCAGGAGGCAGCACGCAGAGGACAGCAGCCTTCCTTTCACTTTTATTCTATCCAGGCTATAGACCTGCTGGGTGGTGTGACCTATACCCAGGATGGGGCTTTTGCTCTTCAGGAAACCCATTCAGCAACACCAAGAACTATGCAAATTCTGACCAGTGTACTAATTTACTACCGCTCACCCTGAATCCCAGTAACACACACCTTAGATCCAGCCAGAACCAAAAATTCTCAACTATAAGTACATGAGGCTTTTCTTTTAGGGGATGCAGGTGGACCTAGATCCAAGCTAAGACAGATGTGCTATTGATTCTTTAACAATAGGCGAAATCATGCTTAGAATTATTTAGTCTAAAACCTTCTGGATTGACTTCATTTTGCATACTACGTAAACTACCAGACTGTGTGGTTGCTATTCTTGTTATTCAATCCGTTATTCTTGTAGTAAACTGTCAACAGATCTTCCACTTACAAAAATTGCCAATAGTAAGTTTGCTGTTGCCCTTTTACCTCTCTGGTTACAGATAGGTTTTTGTATTATTTTGATGCAGCTCTGGAATCACTTGCAAATCAGGGACAAGCCAGGCTTTTGTGTCTCCAGGAGGGAAGACACAAAGGATGCTGTCACATGCTCTTGGAGCTTCGGATGCTGCCACTTGAACACTGAGGATGCTCCAAAAGACAGAATTTTCACAACTCTCCTTGAAAACCAGATGGATGCAAGAAACTACAAACTCAGGGACCAGCCAAATAGCTCAGCAGACTAAAGCACCTGCTTAGGCAGGCTCAACAACTGGGGCTCAATCCCCTGTATGTTGTGCTGGCCCCACCCCTGGGGTGCACTGAGACAGCAACTGAGACTGGGCGTGGTGGTGTGCACCTGTAATCCCAGCACTTGGGAGGCTGAAAACAGGAAGATCATTATGACTCTAATCTGTGTAGTGAGACCCTGTCGACCCTGTACTAAATACATAAAAAAAAAGAAAGAAATTGTAAACTCAGAACTGAATGGGACAAGAATAAATACATAGAAATCAAGAAACTTATGAAGAAAGAGTGGTTTTTCTTTGCTTTATGGTTGTTCTCTTACTCTGTTTTCTGGATATATAAAGAAACCTTTTCTTTTCTCTTACAATATAACTTAGGACAATTTAGACTCCTCTTTTAAAAACTGAAATAAAATATTTCTAAGTAATAATATTTTATTTTTCTCTTCATGAATTTTCCAGAATTAGGAAACTCTCATTGAGTATTTTTATTTTCAAGGCAAAATATCTCTTTACATAAGTTCATGAAAGGATCTGTCCTTCTTGTTACTGAGACATAACTGCAATTTTAATTATGGCAACTATGTCTGGAATGTCATATTTGAGAATGATTTTCATTCAGTCAGATGTGACTACATTCATTTAAAAAATTAAGTTTGTCTTAGGGAGATGATAGAATTTTTGTGGGCAAAAATTCTTGTCCTCCCAAGTGAGCAAGGAAGGTCACTTCCCAGCATTCTTAGGATATTTGAATGACCTAGAAGAAAACAGTAGAGGTTGTCCAAATTTATCGGCACTACAGGGGAAAATACAGTAGTGAGTTTTTGTCTTGGCTTCCTAGTCTTTAAACCTTTTTATTAAAATTCCAATCTGAAATTCCTTATGAAAATTTTGAAGTGCAAACTTAAAAGGCCTCTATGGTAAATTAGCATTCTGGCTGTAGTTTTATATCATGTCAGATCTATTGATACTCATCATAGCCTAAAATAAGGCTAATTATAATCTCAAAGAAAGATTGTTTTTGATCAAAAATGAGCTTCCAGAGAGAGAAATTTTTGTTTTATGGAACATTACACAGCAAATTTCATACCCTTCCAAGTTATTACATTCTAGTCCTGTTTGTTATTTTTGATCTGCTTTAGAACTCTTTTTAAACTGCATATATCTGATGCATATGCAAATTCTTTCTTATCTGGTATAGTTTAATTGACTTATTCCCCAGCTGTGGAAAAGAGTTTTGGTATCTACTGACAAACTGGACCATGTCCTAAGAACTTCCCCAATTGCCCATCCTTATCAAATTGTCAGTTCTGCCAGTGGACCTGATTGCCAGAACCCTGTGGGGACTTCAAGTTTTGTTGTCCCTGTCCTTTGTGGTCTTATTCCCTAAGCTCTAAAGAAGCACTGAGAGTTTAAGCCCAAAGGCTTCACGTACATCTCTCCAAAGATTCACTTCTGTTCAGACTATTTATGGCCCAGATTCTTCTGGAAAGGCACCCTCTGGTATACTGGGGTCAAGCTTATCCTGTGAACAACATCACTAAAAGCACTGGCACCCAGTGTCACCAGCTCCAAGAAACTCAGTAAGCTCAATGCCATTAGGTTGGTTATCTTGAGTAGTTAATGCTTGGTTCTTTATTGTAATGGACCTTTTCCACTTATACTTTTTCTTTGTCTTTCAGAGCATCTTTTGTCCTTTAATAAGGTGCCTGATCCCCAGAACCCTGGAACAACTAGCCCTTTGCAATCACCTCTACAGATGGTTCGACTGGTTTAGCAGGAACACCAAGCATCCTTGGAGAAATGCTTCTGAGACCTGCCTTCACCTCAATCTGGAGGTTGAAGGTCACCACTGAGTGTTTCAGGGTGAAATGATATTCCGCTTGATCAAAAAGTGGGTCCAAATTTTTTTAATCTTTTGTGTATTTGGTACAGGGTCTCACTATATAGCTTGGACTCGTAGTGATCCTCCTGTGCTCAGCCTCACCAGTGCTGGGATTACAAGCGTGCACCGCCACTCCTGGTTTCAGTGGCCCCCACTGCATGTGGTACCAGGGATCAAACCCGGGTCCGTGCACTTACCAGGCAGCCACTTAGACTGCTGAACTATCTCCCCAGCCCCATGGGTCAGAATTTTATTTGAGTCCTTATGTCTCAAGGAATCTCCACCCTTTTGTGTTCTGAAAAATGGGTAATTGCAGAGGACCAGCCTGCTCATGCTGTACTCGCCCCTCCACACTTCCTCAGGACTCCCACAAGACGCAGGGGTGCCTCCCTTGTTTATCTGCCTCCATAAAACTCCAGGCTCTCTTTCTTTGCTTGGGACATTCTTCACTAATGAACAATTTCCTTATTCTAACAGCCTGAATCCCCTTAATTGTCCACTGTACTTGGTCTTTCACCAAAATAACAGCAATGTTCCTGGCCTTTGTTCAGAGCGGAATGAACAGGTAATGGGGAACCAAACCAGAGGCCAATGGCCACCGCAGTGTCTGCTGGGAATGTATCTTAGCAAACTACAAGTCTGGGAAGATATCTGAGTTACCATGTGAGGTAAGCGATTCCTACTCACAGAGCAAGCAGGCATCCTTGACACGGTGCAAGGACACTGGCCACATGGCATAAAAAGAGAGGTGGGTGGAGACTTTGAGCTATATAATCATTTCCCTTTTGCTTAAGTGCAGAGAGTTTGCATTAAATTATTTAATCGCATCAGACACAAACTCGACTTTCCAAAATTTGAAATTGCTTTCTTTGTTTTTTAAAAAAAAGTGTCCCAAAATTTAATCTAATCAATACCACTTGACAATAAGAGATTTTTATCTAATTTTCTGTCGCTTTATGATTTTCACTGTCATCAAATTAATTATTGTTTTCTGAGTTTCAGTTAGAATAATTTGAGGAAAAACCAACACCATTTCTAGAGGAAATACTTGTCCTCTTATTTGGTTGTGTTGCTTTAAGATTTTTAGTACCATTGAGTTAATTATCCTTTCTGAATTTCAACAGGATAAATCACCTCTTAATGATCTGGATACCTGTTTACCTTTCTTATGAGTCAGCCATGTGAGCATGTTCGGCTATGTTCCTCTTATCAAATCATCTGTAGACAAAACATTTTATTGAGACTCCTCTGTACATTTGATTGAGCTTTACATCTCTTGAGTGGGATTTTGAGTAGTAAGGGGCTCTAGCTCATTTATTACTCTTTCTTTATGAACCCCTTCCTGAAAGTCCCCACCTTCAAGCCAAATAGACCCCTGTCCCTGTCACACCCACCCCATCATCAGAGTTGATGGTCCCATAGAGTAGCCTTTGCTGCTTTCATCCTTCTCAACTGAAAAGCACAGTGAATAAGGTTTCTTGGTTTATATCTCTTCACTAGCTGCCTGACCTTGAATAAATTACAATGTAATCAAAGTCTCTGACTTCAAAGATTTTTTTTTCAATCTCTAAAATAAGGTAACTAAAATCCTATCTCATCAGATGAGAGGGTAAGGTAAGTTGAGATACAGAAATCCCTCCAGAATGTCTCTGGTGTCTCATAAGCTCCACATAAAGGCTAGTTGCCATGTGCATTTGGCTTGTTTGTTACTATGAGTCCCACGAGGCCTGAGAATGTTTGCTGTTCATTCCCTTTAATGATGCTCTGGATCTACATATCCAATTGACTCTGCACATTTGAGTTGGTTGAATAAAGAACAGATGATAATGGTAACTGACTCAAAGGAAACCAAAGAGAGGAGTAGGATATGGGTAGAAATGAAACGACATCAATCATATTTTGATACCTGTTAAACCTATGTGACAGTATATTAAGTTTACCTCTATGTACTACTCTTTCAAGTGTTGATATATTTGAAGATATTCAAAACAAAACATTTAAAATTCAGTACATCTGATGTATATTTTCCAATCTTTCAAAGCTGGTTCTTTTCTAATTATCCTTGTCTGGATGACATTTCTTATTCTATAAGCAAAGAATGGCAAGGGAAGTTTTTAGTGAATGAAAGACAAATTATGTTTGTCTTTAAGAACTAAACACAAATCATGTTTCATTTTTTCTATGTCTATACTCACTGAGATCATAAAAGAAGCCTTTGGGGGAGATTATTATTATGATAGTGATGTGCAGGATGAATTGGAGTACAAAAGTAGAAGGAGCCATCCCATTGTGTCAGATAATTTACCAGCATTCCTGAATAAAGGAGTTTTGGTTACACAAACTCCAAGAGGCTGATTTGGGAGGTCTTATAAATCTTTTCTAATCTCATCACACCTAGTTTACAGAATATCAATCATATTTATCTTCCTTTTGCTGAGTCTTTATTTTTTTAAAATTTTATTTATTT
>NW_004524599.1:6458810-6494564 GCF_000260255.1 Octodon degus
TGGAACCAGGGATTGAACTCAGGCTCTTGCACTTTCCAGGGAAGCACTTATTCCACTGAGCCATCTCCCTGGCCCCTTGAAGATGCATTTAGTGAATAGTGTATTGTGCCCTAGTGCCCTGCCTAAAGCACTAGGGGTAAGGAAGGTCCTCTGCCTGCAGCTAAAGGTATCTACATATTGAGTGGGGCCAAAGTTCAGATCATTTCCAAGAAAGCAATGGGTTCTGACATGCCAACCTTCAAGGGGTATCCTGATGTAGAATGGCCATATGTCTCAATTTCACTATGGTAGCCCATGATTCCATGACAACTGTTGAAAGCATCACCAAACATTATCAAATGTGGTCCACTTTAAATAATAAATTACTTGGCCACTGTTCCATAGCTGAGTTGCTCTGAGAAGGCAAGACTCCATCTTACCAGCAGCTCCCCTGTGTGACTCTTCCTAATGCAGACAGAGGATCTTAGCACGCCTTGGTCTTGGGCAAGCCTTGAGTTTAGGGATTGTAAATTTGCCATGGTAGAAACCTCCAAGGAGACAAAGAATGCCACAGAGTATTTCCATTCTCACCAAAGGAACGTAAACTTTGGGAGAGGGGAACTTGGGCAGTGAGAGGGTCCTGACTACAGCAGAGCAACAGATGTGCACTGGTGGGACAATGCCTCCCTATCAGCAGCACAGCAGAGAGGACAGTTTCCAAGCCCAGAATACTCGACATCATTGAGTCTGACATACACAGGGTTGTGCCAGGGAGATTATTCCCATTTGCGAAATATTGAAATGATTTCGTCCTTGTTGGTAAATAGCCATGACAAGAAGAATCCTGGAAATTTTACCCTGAATGTCCCCTCCTTCCCTAGACCACAACATCTGTTCCCAAGCCAACATCTGGAGCCTTAACACCTGGCTCCACTGGAGTTCACCAGGAACTCTGCCCCAGAGCTCTGTCCCAGTTTAATCTAATTGATCGGCACCTGTGCCATACCAGTAGTAGCTCTATGGTGCGAATATCATTTCTATATAGTTCTATACAATTTTGGGCAGAAGAGCCCTGGAATCACTCAGAATATGAAAGAAAGGAATAAAATAGAGACACATGGAGATTCTGAGCCACCAAAACTGCAGTCCAGCTCTTGATGTGCTGCCTGCCCACCTGCGGGCATCCTCTGAGCCAGGAACCCATCTGTTTGACTTCTGTGTCCCCAAGGCCTAGGTGCTCTATTTTCATTATCCAGTGGCCCCACTCCTTGCTCTTCCTCCAGTAATTTCCAAGAATGGGGGGAGCCTTGATGTTTCCAGCCTTCACATTCACCTGGGCTTTCTCTCCACATGCAGCTCCACAGCAAGGAGTTGGCAGGCATTGTACATCATGATAAGCTTTCTGTCAATTTTCCCTCGGCAAGGTAAGCACAAGGCAGTACAAAGACTATCAGAGAAATTTTGACATCTAGGACTCAGGGCACATGTGGAACATTGGTGTTCATAGATTCCTTGCAAAACAGAAATAACCTACATTCTCCCAGCAGAAGTTGTAAAGCTAACCACTCTATTCTGTAGAAGTTTAAGAAAAAAAAAAGTTAGCAAGGTCCTGAGTTCAATACCTCCCCCCACCAAAAAAAAGAAAGAAAAAGAAAAAGAAAAAAGTGATAGCAGTCCTGTGTTCCTGTTTTGTTATTTGCCTGATGTAGTACCTGGGACTTATCTCTCCCTGTTTGGCTATGTCCATCTCCTTTGCTATCAAATGGGCAAATCATGTGGCCCCAACTTCCTAAAATGTTCTGATAGGATCACCTGAGAAGGAATGTAAGACAATTAAAAGAAAGTGAGTTCTCTGCAAAGAGGAGGGATTATTGCTAAATCTTTAATGTCCTTAAAGCAAAAACTTTCCCTCGCCATAGAAGAATCCTGAGGTTTAGACAAAAGATCTCTGGAACTGTGAATACAAGGATGGAAGGAAACTAGGGTAGAAGGAACTCCACTGAGACCACAGGATGGAAGCAACATGCTCTTTCTACACGTGGAGAAATTGGGCTTCAAAATATGCATGTCCAAGCCTTTCAACACAGAAATTTGAAACAGCATTCCTTTATATTACAGTGAAGGACAACTAATCAAGACATTTTCATTTCACCTATATTAGATAAGTGTGATTTTGGTAATTAAATCTAAAAATAATACTACTCAAGACTTCCTAGTGATACTCCATTTAGCCAATAAAAATTCACTTTATAATGTGAACAGACACATGGGCCTCTTTATGCCTCCTTTCTGTTCTCCAGTGCTTCTTCTTTGGCTGTTCTGGGGTTTAAACCCAAGGCCTTGTATGTGTTGTAACCACTGAGCTATAGCCCTCTTCCTCCTCTGACCTCCAGATGAGCTCACCAACCAGGCCTTTTCAGGGAAGGAGGGAGGCTAAGTTTTCCTAGAATGGTTTTGTGTTAGCCACCCAGGAAAGACCCCCAGTTAAAGTTTGCTTGAGCATTTGTTTCCTCTGAATTCCATGTTTCCTCTGAATTCCAGGTGACACAGCCAGCTCTCTGGATACAGCTCAAGAGTTCAGGCCCAGCCAAGCATTAAGGTACATGTCTGAAATTGCAGCTACTTGGAGGCTGAGGCAGGAGAATCGAAAGTTGGAGGCCAGCCTTGACAATTTAGCAAAATCTTGTCAAAATAAAAAATAAATAAAGCTTGGACTGTAGCTCAGTACAAAGGCCCTGAGGTCAATCCCCTGTAGCACAGGAGGAGGAGGAAGAGAAAGAGGATGAAGAAGAAGAGGAGCCCAGAGAGAAGGAAGAGAAGAAGTGAAGGATGGACAGAGTCAGGCTCCAGAGGTGTCGGGTGCATCCCTCCAGGCCTTGGCTGTTCCCCCTGGAGAGACAGAAGACTGCTCTTTCTCAGTGTAAGGCAGAGTCTTGCTTTGGGAACCCTAGCTGAGCGTGAGTCCCTAAGTCAGGTTTTAGGAAAGTACAGATGCTCAAAGTCAATGGTCTGCATCAAACAGAAGCCAAGCCCTGGGGAGAAGTGTAATATCCATTAGCGCCCTCCCAGGTCACGACTCCCAGCCCAGGGTCTGGGGGTCCTAAGATCAAAGCTCTGCTAAATCTTTAGTGTGAAAAGAGAAATCTGTTCCAAGTGGGGTCTCCCAAAACCATGCTTTTAGTACTAGAAAAACAGCAGGAAACATGGTAGGCTCGCTAACGAGTTCACACTTCAATCTGTGTGGCCCCAGAATATTGTTGAAGCTTCTCTCTATCTTTCTGAAAAAAATATGAATCTTCTATGACCCTCCCAATTTTTTGCTAATCCTCAAACCCTAGAGGATTTTCTTGAATCTTTTCATTTTGCATGCCAGTAAAAGTAGAAAACACAGGCAAAGAAAATTTCAGAGTATAACTGATTAAGAAAAGCAAGGTATGGTCCCACACACCCATAATCCCAGCACTCTGGGAGGCTGAAGCAGGATAACAAGTTTGAACAAGTCTGGACAACTTAGCAATTTAAAAAGAGACCATGTTAAAATAAGAAATGAAAAGAAACTGGGGATGTAGCTCAATATAAAGGCTTGAGATTTGGTCTCCAGTACCACAAAGAAAAGAAAAAGTAAAATAAAACTGTCCCTCTTACTGGTTGTGTTGTTCTTTGAGTTGTTTTACTCACTGGCATTTCCCACCTCATCTTTCTCTAAATGTATCAGAACCCTCCCCCCAACCTACACCAACTCAGTATCTTCCGGTAGATCTTCTTGAATCTCCAAGTCCATCATTGGTGAGCAACAGGTGAGGTCATGACACCAAGGATGGAACAGTTCACTGAGATTCAACAGTGCCCAAGGTCAGACTGAGTGCCTTGGCAGTGTAGGGAAGACTGCCTTGCCGCCTGGACAACCACGTGCTGAAAAACAGTTTGCTAAGGCACTTGAGTATTACAAAAAGCAGCTCCCCATGGGCATTATTAGACCATGATTTTAAAAAATGTTAAAGCAAAAGATGAGGAAAAAATACCAGTAGAGATGGAGACTGCCCAGGATATTGGCTCTGCATGCCTGAAGACTATTGTTTGATATAAAAGTGATGTGTCACTGTGGGAACAGCAGTGATCACCATGAGCCAATATTTGTTGAATGCTAGGCATCCTCTCTACCACTACTAGAGAAGGGTGGGGAAAATCTTGGAGGCCCATCAGGCCCCTGGAGCTTTGGTTGGTGATGACTGTTCGTGGTACTGGTCACGCGGACTGGCAGTGTGGAGAGAAGGCTGGTACCCAGTGGAGGTAACCCTCCCCGGGTTGCCATGAAGAAGCAGAGGTACTCAGTTTTCCTTAGTAACTAAAATTCTTAATATGAGCAAATAAAATCCTCTGCCAGTGCCTTGCACTGAGCAGGCAGGCCAGGCTTCTAACAGCAGCTCAGGGGTGTGACTGGGGATAATTAGGGACAGTGTGGGATGCTTTTCCGTTACTTCCGTCGGCCCATTAATATGGAGGAAGCATCTCTCCTCACACCATCACCTCAAACAGTGGGATCCTGCCGAGGATGTGTGCCCCGAAGTTAATGGATGAGGTCTCTGGAGGGTATTTCACGGGAAAGAGCAGTCTAAGGTTGCCACCCAAAGACAGACAGAGGCGTTAGAGCTCGTTTTGTTTGCTTTCTGCTGCTTTTACATTAATGGCAAATAAAAACCACTCCTAAGACACAGTCCAGGGCCACGTCCTCCCTCATTTCTCAGCCTATTTTTCTTCCATCACCTTTCTAAGAAAGTCACTTGAACCATTTCTCCACACATTTCTTAGCCCGTTGACCCACTTCTAGGAATCTCAGAAACAACTCGCAGTCCACATAGTAAGGAAAAAAATATTTATTTTCTAAAATCATTACCTTGACAGGCAAAACAAAGCATGTTGTCGATTTCATTCAGAAATATATATATTTTAAAAAATACATAGACCAATATGGCCTGCCCAGACATATATTCAACATGGTAAATATAAAGAATAAATTGTTTGAATATAAATATCTCTAAAAAAATAAGTACATAAAAACTCAATTCAACCTCTTCCATTAGCTGGTTACATAAAGAAAAATAATTTTACTGCTTTAAAGCATTACCAATATTTGCTTTTCCATTTCTTCCATAAATGCCCCTATACCATTATGTTTCCAAAAATCAAGGTCAGAGAAGCTCCTGATTGGATGATCTTTTTTCTTAAGGATCAGAGCTAGTAGATTAGCATGAAAACGTTTTTGCCCACTACTGACACGTTGGACCAGACCTCTGTGAGGCTAATGTGGGGTTAAAGGGAGCGGGCAGCAGGAGGGGAAAGGGCGAGCGAAGCAACAATTAAAGGTGGGAAATACTCTAGCCAGAGTGCAACAATGCTGAGGTAGACTCATACGCATGCATCACATCCGGGTTTACAGTAGTAACAGTTTCTTTCCATTTTACATTTTATGACTTTAAAAAGGTCCATCTTATTTTTTAATTTTATTGTAGTCGAGTGTTTGTCTTTGGAGTGTGTTTTCAATTTGTGCATTCCTTAGAAAATCTTTGCGTGAACTTTGGAGTTTCTGCCTGAAACGTGCCAGGCGCCTGAGTCAGAAGCAAACACTCCCCGAGGGCTTTCCTCAAAACTCCGCCCTCCCGCGGAACCGCCTTCCTCCCTCTGGAGGATGCCACCTAATCCAAAAGGCATTGTGTGTCCTGCTTCTGAGAGGTCCATCGTCCTTCCCAAAGACAAGAATACACTCAAGCAGTAACCACCAGTGGAAGCAGAGGAAGACAGGTCGAGGGAAGCCTTCACCTCTCTCGGAATGTTCGCAAGGACGCTGGCCATTGGGCCCTCTGGAACAAGAAGTGGTCTAGGCAGGAAAGATTCTCTTGCTCTGATCCCAGCCAGGGCGGACAGAGAGCATGCTTGGCCACGTGGCTCTTTCTCTGGAGGCAATGACTTCAGACAGGCCCAGCGCTCGACGATCAATGGGTTCGGTTGTGGGTCACCTTCCGCTCTCTGCTGAGCATGGCTTTCAACTTTGCGAGAGGAGAAGATGGTTTAATGCTGTTGCTGACGGCCTCCAACCTATTAGAACAAGACAAGGGAAAACAAATGTTAAAATCACTCCTTGGCTAAAGAAACATCTAAAATTAGAATCTGGCACAAACAAATCTAAATGTAGATCCTGCACTTTCACCACCAACCACAACAGCATGTTGCCCTTTGATAAAACCTCAAGTGGTATGAATTACCATTGTGAAATAAAGTTCACAGTTTATGCTTAGGAAGGGGGAGAGCAATCATGTGTTCTTGTCTAAGGGAAATTGGGTATTAAATCCAATTGTAAAGGAAACTAGATGGACTAAAGCGCCAGCTTAGGCTGAGCGCAGCGTGTCCCCCACGTGCCTTGCCGGCCCCACCCCCACTCCTGGGGCTCGCTGAGATGGTGATTGAGACTGGGCATGGTGGCACATGCCTGTAATCCCAGCTCTTGGGAGCCTAAAAACAGGAGAATCACTACGAGTTCAATCTACATGGTGAGACCCTGTAGACCCTGTCCTAAATACATTAAAAATAATAATAATTAATAATAATAATAACAAACTAGAGATGTTCTAGTATCTTCTACACCTCTATCTTGACATTCCCAAAGCCATGCAGAAACCCAAAACAGTTTTCCAGTAATCCTGGACATCTTCTACCTCGCATAAAAACTGATGGTAACAGATGAAAAGAGAAACCCAAAAAGCAAGCATACAGGTATGGCCCAAAGCAAATACTTATAGCAACTTTTAAAAATTGTAGGCCTAATGTTTTCTTTCCTTTTTCTTTTATTTTATTTTATTTTTTCAGGAGAAGAAAAGAAGGAAGAACTATAACACTGATTCCATAGCTGACGTCACACAACTAATAAAAGCAATAATAATTTCCAAGTCAGCTCAGCAACTGTAATCTATTGAGAACCCATGGGGGCCCAAGACCCTGAACCTAGAATCTGCAGGGGCGGAGCTGAGGCTGACCATACTCAGCAGTGAATGACTCCAGCACCCTCGTGCCTGCAAACCTCAGCTCAGGAGGCCTCCATTTCAGGCCTCTGGCCTCTGCATTTCCCAGGAAAGATTCTGCAGACCATGACAGGAGTTTGCAGAACAGAAGACAGATCGGAAGGGAATGAAGGTTTCCTCCCTCAAACCCATGAGTGCCAGAAAGTTTACTTGGACAGACCAACCCTGTAAAGCTATTCATGGTAACCCTGCGAGACCTCTGTGACAAGATAGCTATTCTCCACAAATGCATTTCCCTAGTTTAAAAATAATAATAATAAACTCAAAAAGCATCATGTTCTGAGTCTCACTAACCTGACCTTGTTTATTTTCCCTGTGGCCAATTGAATAACTGCTACTTTTGCAAAATTTGGTTATGCATGACTTCGATTTTTTAAATGTCCTGTCCCTGAAATGATTTTTAATTCTTGCCCAAAACAAGTGCCCTTGGAGGGAAATATTGGACAATGTCAAATACAAGAGTTGTTTCTTGATGTATTTAGTTTGGAAAATGGACCTGAAACATGAATGGTGCGTGCTAACGTAGAGTGTGCAAGAGTCTATACCCAAGGCTTGGTGCAAACGTTTGGGGATTCCTTTGTTCTGTTCATTGTGCTGAGCACATATACCCCCTTGTCAGGACATTCTTAGCCTTTCCCCAACTGGGAAGGGAGCACTAGGGGCTTGGGCCACAGTATCCACGGCCCTGGCTAGGCCGTTCTTGTGGCTTCTTACCTTCTTATTTTCCTTCCCTCCACCAGCTGCTGGGAGATGCACTTCTTTCCCAGCTTGGAACAATTTTTTCCTTTCTTGTGCTTATCCCAGCCTTTCTCCATTGTGTCCTGGGACCTGGTAAAACACACAGAAAAAAAACATTTTAGCAGTGGGATCTTCAGACTCTCAACAACCTCCCTTCTCTCCCTAGAACGAGGAGGCAGCATTACAACAGGAAGGAGGCCAGGAGGCCACACAACTGACTGAAAAGAAAAGGTAGCCATGTGTTGTTGTTGTTGCTGCTTCTGCTGCTGCTGTTGTACTCACCTGAGTTCTTTTCCTGCTTGGCAAAACTTCCAGCACTTCTTGTCTTTTTGGTTAGCACATTGGCATCTGTCCCTGTGCTCTGCTGCCTTGGCAGGAAATAATTCCTTCAAGGATCGCTTGGACCTAGAAGGGCTTCCAAGTCCATAGGGAACAACATGCCTGTTATCAAAAGAGAGGAATAAAAGACATTAGCATAACGAATAGCCTTCCAAATGAGTTCTTTTCCACCAGCTCACTCCAGGGGCCACACAATGAGTTAAGCACACAGCACTGAGACAGTAACATAAAAGTGTGGCAACACAAGGAACATGTATGCATCCAACCAAGAGAAAACTAGTTGTTCTGATTCAGTGAAATTGTGCCTCAACTCTTTAACAAAGTTCAATTTCTTCTTGACGTAAGCCACATCTCTTTTTGCCCAAATCTCTGCTTTGGACACCTCTGCTTTATTGTCTGTTTTATCTTTTCTTCATTTTCTAATATTCTATCTAGGCAACAGCTACTTGAAAGTGGGGCATGGCAGAGTGGAAAGCCATGACTCTCAAAATTTGTAAGACCTCTATTTGATCTAAATCATAGATGATGAAGCTACAGGTCTACAAGTCTCCTCTGTGGGGAGGCTAGTTTACATAGTTCTGCTGGAAGGTGACATCATGCAACTGAAGAGGGGCTTATTGCCAGGGGCTCGCCAATAATCTGCAATGTGTCCATTTTGATTGTCATCTGAAAAGCCAGTCCCCTTTTGGGATATGCTATCTTCTTCAACACTAGACTTAGGATGCTTTGTTTTGGTTTGGCTGTGTTTGGCTTTCTATCCTCCCTCACTGCAGTGGACACTGGAGACAAGATGGATACGCTCTTGTTTGTGACTACTTCTGAGACGTGATCTGGTTTGGGGGGCACACAGGAGGACTACCTTTCTTTTCTCTGTGAGTGGAAATGAAGCCCATGAGCTCTGCTTCTGCCATAAATGGGCTTCTCTATGGAGAAAGAAGGAGCCACAAGGTCCTTTTCAAGTTCTACCTCAAGCTTACTGCTGCAGAAGGAACTGCTGCAGCTTGAATCAGAGATTTTTTATAAATAAAATGAAGGGATTGGATGACAGCTCTCTGTAAGCCCCTTGCTGCTCACTCTCCACCCTCCTAGGAGAAGCCCAGGGTGGATGCACATGGGACCTTGCAAGCTTATTCTCTAACCCATGTCCAACCCTCCAATGGGAGCACGGTTGTGTGCCCTCACTTAAGGACTATCCAGAATGTACAGCAGCTTCCTGGGGGTCCTCAGCTCCTTCCATTCATCCCATCCCATAAGGAGTAAACTGAGCCCTGGGGTCTCTCCCCTCCATTGTTGTCAGCCAAAGCATCGTTACCACTAATGTCCTTTCCTGTTGTCAGAAATGCTACCTTTAGAATGCAAGCCAGAAAGGCGAGCTAGTATGGGCAAGCCAGAACAGACCCATGACTAGAGCTACGATGCCCTCTAGGGACTCACTCGGGAGTGTTGACCCAGATGATGTCCAAGTGGCAGAAGTAGACGCACTCCTTGTCCATCAGGGATGAGCAGGAGCAGCGCTTGGACCGGCGCAGCAGCCCGGGTACACTGGGCGGGGGCTTCTCCCCTCCGCTGTAAGCCTTCAGGCTGAGCTCAGTGCCTGAGACTCCTGCAGGGAGAGAGAGAGTGCAGATGAGTGGGTGTCGCCTGAGACACCAGACACGCTGCCAGCTGCCAGACATGCTGGGTCACAGTATTTACACCAGATCTAGCAGGGCAGATAAAAGCAGACCAAGCATAAGGTTGCCCTTAGCAAGAAACACAAACAGAGGGAAAGGGCTCTTTATTTTTTCCCTCCTTCACATGACTTCACCTTTACCAGGCTGGTTTATCCACTTGCAGGAGTCGATAACACCCACGTGGAGACTGACCAGCCCCTTTAAGCAAACTTCAAGGAAATGCCTGCGAGTGCTGCCCATGAAACTCTGCCTCAGAACTTAGTAGAACTGCACAGACCTCGGCAGCTTAACACTGGATGATGACTACGGATAGGATAAATAAATCACATTGTCTATGCTTGGGGTGGAATCACGTCCCTTTCAGGACTGACTTTCCTTTCTGGGGTGCTCCCCACCCCACACCTTGTGAGGAGCATGGAGTGTTCAGATACCTCTCGAAATGAAGCAGAAGGCAAGAGCCCCAGGAAAGGACTGGGGAGAGGAGAGATGAACTCTTTAATACTCATTCCAGGGCGGAAACCCCACAGAAACCCACTCCACGGGGAAGCTGAGAAGCAGCTCCCGGCACACCTTAAAGGCTCTGTGGGTTTGGAATGTGGGATCTGCGTGACAGTGTTGCCTGTGTGGGATCCTCTACCTCTCTCGTCCCCAACACAGAGCTGCCTCCTCACTGACAATCAAGCCAGGCAGCTTATCGACCCAATTTTGTACATTTCAAATGATCAGACACATTCCAAGATTTCCATCCCCCTGACAGCCCTTCTGTTTGGCCGGGGTCATGAAAGGACAAAAAAGGTGCCCTGACCCCCAAAATGGGATGCACACAGGCAGAGACACGAGTACTGCACAAACCCTGAAGCAGCCAGGAATTCTCCCAGCCCCCTTCCAGGGACAGGTGAACATAGCTGAAAACCGTGCTCACCCTTTTTAGGTGCCAAAAACCTGCCAAAAGAAACCTAAAGTCAATACTGACAAATTTTAAAGAAAACATCTGCTTCGCCCTGAAACCGCCGGGGGTTACTCAACTCACTCCTGTTCTTCAGGTGATTTCACTGCTCACATACTCCTCGGACAGCGCGAATAAAATTTCTTGGCTTCAAGCTGGAATGTTTAACTGTTCTGCACACTAACTTACTATTAAAATAGTGTTTGAATAAGCTATAAGTTCCTAAACGCACCACTCTGTACCTGCAGGAACACAGGAACTGCAAACACACGTTGGACTAACTCGCCGCTGCCCTACACACTTCTTGAGTTGTTTTTTAAAAGTTCAGGAAGCAAATTCTTCACTGATAATAAGGTTTTCTTAAGGCTGCGTTATAGTTAATTGCAATCAGCAGAGTTTCATTTGCTCACTAGAACGCATTAGCAGCGGTGAGAAAGCCCCAGACACTTGCTACCCGGACAGAAAGGGCAAAAACAGAAGCCAGCAATGCATTCAGGTGAATCAGACAACACTGAGGTTCCGAAGTTCACGAGGCAGCGCGCCTACCTGTCTCTGGAGCTCCATAGACAGCCACCAACAGCAAGGGGAAAATCACAGGGAAATAATCCATTCTGGAGGAAAAAATTTTTTTCCTAAATTCTCCTGCAAATTGAATGCAGAAGCAAACAGCTTCGGTTCCCGCAAGGCGCTTCTGAATATTCGGAGCTCGAAGCGACCGATCGTACAGCGCAGGACGACTCCCAGGCCGGGCAGAGGCAGAGGCAGCGGACTGCAGCGAGGCGGCGGGGACAGCGCGGACGACCGCTCTCCAGGCGCAGGCAGAAGCGCTCTGGCTCGGACAGCTCTCCGCTGGCTTTTTATACTGAACCCCTATCGAGTGGGGGTAAACAGCTCCGACTTTATTCCAGCCCTAGACAATGTTATTGTGTTATTAGTCACCGACAGGCAACGTGCGGCTGGAGATAAGGCCGGGCTCTAAAGGAAATCGCTGCGAACTTCAGAGGCAGACGCCCGCCGTCTGACAATTCAGGGGCAGGGCTAAGAAAAAAGAAAATACCCATTAGAGACTTTGGTAAACCTGCCCGTGCCGGGCTAGAGTCAGCTTCCCCTTTGCAAGCTGCCAGCCCGAGTTCAAGAATCAGAAAAGGGACTCCATAAAAGTCATACCATTGGTATGAAAAGTATGAACTACAGTTTAAATAGATTGCATTGTGTGTGTGTGTGTGTGTGTGTGTGTGTGTGTGTGTGTGTGAGGGGGTTCTTCAGCACTCGCTCTATTTTCCTTTTATGTCTACCCACCTAGGGTCGATCAAACAGAGGACGCACTCCCTCTGAGCTGCCCCCTACCCGGGGGTCGAATTATTTAGGCAGATCAACACGCCTTTCTCCTCCGCTAAGCCCCTCCCCCAACCTTTATTTCAGGGTGCTTAACTAAAAGTTCTTTGCTTCTACAGTAGGAAAGGTCGGGGAGACTGGCAAAGAGGAAAGATTTAAAACAAAAACAAAAAAAAAAAAAATAGGGCTCTGTCAGGCACATTTCGCGCGGGGGGCGGCCTCAAGCGCACCATTTAGAAGTCCCCAGGTTCGCTCTGTGCCCACCCGTCTGGTAATTGCACCACGGTCCACACCATCGATTTTTTTTTCAATAGCATTTTAAAAACTGTTCTTAGTCCACTTTCGCAGTCCCCGGTGTTCCCACTCCGCGGGCGCAGTTGGGCGTGCACAGATCACGGCTGCGATCCTCCCTCTCCCTCCCTCGCCCTCGAGCCCCTTCGCGCGCCAGAAGGATCGACCTCCGTCTTCCCGGTACCTGCCCTGTATTCTGCTCTTTATTTAGAATTTGCGTTTCTCGGAGAAACCCTGCGATATTTAAGTGGCCGTGTCTGATTTATTTCCTCTGCCACCACTCTTTGAAGAAAGGGCAGAAATTAAGAAATACCGTCCTTAGGGAACAGCAGGGGGAGGTAACGAGCCACAGGGCTGCTGTACTGTTAGGACAGAAAAAAACAAAGCCTTGGCCTCTGCAGGATAGGCAACAACGCGTGGCCGAGGCCGAAAAGGACAGGGCACGCGCTCTGGAGAGGGACACCCGAGGCCCCACACCTCCTCCGTACTCAGCGAGTGTTCCCGAACCCCCTCCTCACATAGGGCAAAGGCTCTGGGGACACGCTCCTGGGCCCATGGGAAGGAGCAAAAGCCCGTGCCCGGCACGGATCAGATGCCACCTCACACTTAATAAGGCGTTGGCATTTTCAAAACATTTTCCGCTCTATTTCACCTTTATGGGTCCCCTGAAGTGAGCAAAGGCCACGAACACAAAGGTGCCAACCAACGTGGCCTAGTGAATTAAGCAAAACACAGTCGCTTTCTTCAGTTGGCTCCGTTTTCCGTTGGGGGAACCCGGCAATGCCCACCAAGTCCAAGCTTCACTGAGTTCTCCCAGAGAGCCCCAAAGACAGCCAGGGTGGATTTACTACCTCTTCCTTGCACGGGAGAAAGATGAGTATCCATCCAGGCCCCAGGGATTCTCTCAGGATAAAGTCCTCCATCTTCTCCCTGCACAGTTTCCCAGCTGGGGCTGGGGGTGGGGTGGGGTAGGATGGGGGTCCCAGCTCTGACCATTTCTCAGACTTGAGGAAGATCTCATGGAGTCATGTTTTCACCTCTAAAATTTGGCAGAGATTGTTACCCAGTCACTAGGGCTGTGGGTTTGGGCACACTTGGTCCCCCAGGCCTCCCTGGAAGTCCCAGCTGGGGACCCACAGTGGCTGCGTGGGGTGTAGGGCATCTGTACCCTAGAGGTGCTATAGGAGGAAGGGGGTACAGGCTGCGCCATCCTCCCATACCCTGATGCCTCCCCCAACTGAGCCTCTGCAGGACGGGTTGTGGGGGAGGGTCCCTCACCTCAACCCAGAGGGATTGGGGGTAGGGGCAGCAGGACACAGCTCTGGGACCCCAGATCTGCTCTCCCTGAAGCCAACTGACACCAAAAAGCTGAGGTCACACTCCCAAGATCCAGGCTTCCCCTGAGCCAGCAGGTGGAAGATGTCTGCGAAATGTCTTGGTGGCCCCACCCTCTGCTTTAACCTTCAGGCAAATTTGCCCAGACACTGGTAACAGTCAGGACCAGCTTGTCCTCAGCCCCTTCCTAGTACACACACACACACACACACACACACACACACACACACACACACACAGAGAGAGAGAGAGAGAGAGAGAGAGAGAGAGAGAGAGAGAGAGAGACCTATACTCCAGGTGTCACCTGCACCCTCTTCTCCTGTGTCATCCTGTGAATGTATTTGAATTAGAAATACAAAATCTGGGCAGCGACCCACCCCCACCCCAGCCTTCTAGACCTTCTGGAAAATAAAAATGCAGGATATTGTACTTGAGAAGGTCTGAACTTTCCAAGTATAATCTTGCCCCATTTTTTTAAATTCTGAGTCCCCAAGGTGCCCATGCAGTGTCTGTATTTCCAGGTCCCTCTGTGTGTGCACATATCTTAGAGGAAGGGGTGGGATCTGCCTTTTCCCTCCATTCTTCCCTCTCTATCTCTGCTGCAGCCCTCTCTGCAGGAGAGTACCCCCCACCAGGAGTACCCCCCACCAGGCCCAGAGAAGGCAGCTGTAATAGTAGTATCCAGCTGACCAGAAAGAAATTTTCTAAGAATCAAGGAAAGGAGACAGCAGGAGAACCCCAACCAACCAGTTCTGCAAGCTCCACACTCTCATCCCACCTCCAGTCATGGCCTTATTAGAAAAGGAGGTAGGACGGGGAAGTTCAGAAGCTGGATAAAGGGATAAATACAGAGGTTTCATAAATATGGAGGTGCAACCTCGCACCCAATCAAAAACTAACAGGGAAAAGCTCTTTGTAGACCTGCATTCCCAGAGTGAAGGGAGAAGAGAAAGAGAAAGCAACATCAGGAAGGCTTTCTCCCTTCAATACCAGTTTGCTGTTGCAGCTCTTGTTTTCAAAGTTACAATGCAGCGCTTCAAACTATTTGATAAAGCTATAGTCTTTTATGTATTCTTTTTGTATCTTTAGCTCTGTATTAATAGATGTCTATAAATAAAACACCATGAGTCCTGAATAGGGAGACTACACAGTTACAAAGTATACTGTTATTAGCACTCTTCAGCACAGCTCTTTCTCAACTTTTGCGTAATGAAATTTGCAACTTTGTCAGGCCCATGAATTTGGTGTGAGATGTTGCATTTCGCTCACGGAAGAGAATAATAGCCACAAAGCTGCTTGACAAACGGAAAAAGAATGAGGACCAGCTTACCATTGCAAGCAGAGGCCACACTACCAGACTCAGTGTAGTCATGCCCTGATGACTGTTGCGTTTCCACTTGGTGTAGCACTCTTGTGAAAAATTGTGCTTTCCATTCATTATGCCTATGACACACCACACACCTCCAGGAGCCCTGAACAAACACAGACCTCTCCTCACAGCCTCAGTAGTCATGGTTGATTTAGCACAGAAAATATGACAGTGGCCAGGATAGATACATCCTTTGCATTTTCAAAACATCAAGTTCGCAATTTCATTGCCTTGACATTCACCACTAGCACCATGACAGATGGCAGGCATTTAATTTAAAAAATTATAATCACTAGGACAACAATATGCAATGTATTGATTATTGAAACTATCCTACTAATCAGTTTTGAAACTGTCTCATTGCTATTTTTCAATAAAATTGTTTTTCAATAAAATCATTTAAAAAACAATCTTCTAACCTAGCTTTCCCCTAAGCATAGTCATTCATAAAACTTTTTTCACAGTTTCTGCCATATTTATATGTTGACTATTTATCTTTAATATTTTCAATAGACCTGTTTTTTTCTACTTGATTTATTTTAAAGAAATCTTATATCCTATTCTAAACAATAATACATGTGAAATCATGGTTTAACATATGTTAAACTTTACTAACTAGGTATTCATTAAGTTACTAGAAATCAGAATGCTCATTCATATATGATCATCTAATACACAACTCCAGCTTGCTTGCCAGTCTCTTCCTTTTCCTACACTGTCTATGGTTTACTGTGTTTGTTAGTAGGATGAAGCCCTCCTTTAGTACCCTTCTCTGACTCTGCTATCCAGACAAACCCCAAGTACCCCACATGAAAATCTTGCTATGGATGTGCCTCAATGAAACAGAACCTAGAGAAACAAAGAGGTCTCATCCAAAGAGCTTTAGTGGACACTTCCCCTTGACCCACTGCATTAGAGATTTGGAAGCTGTCCTTCCTTGTACTTCCCAGTCCTATCCCAAATTTAAGTATCCTGTTCACATGTTTTCATGGACACACACAAGCATGTATATGTGTGAATCTATAGATTCCAGTGTGAGAGTAGTCATTTTTTGCACATTACAGAAAATGTGATAGCCACTGGCCACCTTTGCATCTGTGTCTTCTCCCCCTACTTCTGGGCCATTCATAACATTTGGAGCTAAAGGTTCTCTGATGCAGAGGACCAAAAGAAACCCACCTGGGGTGAATAGCCAGGAGTCACTATCAAGTGATCTAATTCATGCAGTCATTCTAAACAAGCACTCCGTCCATGTACCAAGAGGGATGTGTTGGGCTTTGAATAAGATTTGTCCCCTCTGAAACTCAAGCAGATCTGATTCCCACTGTGGTGTGGGAGTTGGGAGTGTAGGGAAATGGGGCCTCCTAGAGGTGATTGGGTCATAAAAAGGGATGCGTGTGTTGTTTTAGAGCCAGGCTGCCTCTGGTGTTTCTCTCTTGCTCACGCCCACTTGCTCTTCCGTTTTCAACCACGAGTTGAAGCAGCACAGGGCTCTTACCAGAAGTTCAGCAAATGCCAGAATCATGGTTTTGGATGTCTCATCCTCCAGAACCATGAGCCCAAATACATCTCTGTTCTTCATAAATCAGCCCAGTCTCAGATACTATGTAACAACAATATAAACTGAAATAATTATAGTAAAAGAACAAATGCTAAAGGGCAAGTTTCATATGAACATGACAGCAACTTTCAAATTTCCTTAAGTAAACTTCATGTGGGAGGCATTCAGTAGGCTATTTCCAGGTCACTGCAATCCAACCCCTTTTCTTATAATGCTGTTTCATTACTGATTATTCATTTTTATGTTTATTTAACATCTCATTACTGTGGCTAAATAAATAAATAAAGCAAGATGTCTTCAGTCTTTCCCAAACAAAAAACCTTTTGCATCTCTACTAAAATTTAGAGAGCTATCTTTGGACACTAGCAAGAAATTAGCTGACTTGAAATTTACTCTTCATCCTAGAAATGTGAGACTGGATCCTGCCTTTGTTCAGTGTCTCTGATTTCATTTACATTTACTGAAAGACCACTGGGTGTCAAGGGTAATTCTAGCAAGTTTGTATGTCCCATCATGAAGGTGAGGTAGGATTTGCATTCTTCAGTCAATTGACTGATGGAGAATTAATCAAAAGCAGCAAAGGAAAAGCATCAGGAAGGGGATATGTCTCGAAAAGTGGAAGGATTTATGGTTTGTAGGAAAGGCCAGGGATGGGTAGGGATGAAGGATTTGAAGCGGATGGGTCAGTTACTGGACTGACACTTTCAGTGAAAAGACCTGGGCAATGGCAGTGAGAGAAAGATTGTGGAGGTGATGTTTGTAGCCACTAGCTCCTGTGTCCATCATATGTCAGGAGACTGTAGAATGTCCACATGGCTTAGCTTTCACACTGATTCTCAAGGCCTAAGGTGACCACAGGGCGCTGAAAGAAAAAGAAAAGAGTAAAAAGAGCTACAATTCCATGAGGAGCATAAACTCCAATGATTTTGATAATAGAATTTATTCTGTGGACTGTGTCACCATTAAGAAACCTAGATTTATTTGTACTAAAAAAAACCTCAAGGAGCTAGGGAGATAGCTCAGTAGAATAAGTGCTTGCCTGGCAAGCGCAAGGGCCTGAGTTCAATCCCCGGTTCCACCAAAAATTAATAAATAAATAATAAAAAACATCAAGGAGTTAAAATTACTCCCACATTTTGTAAATATCCTTTTGGACCCAGTTACTTACAGGGGAAACAAATTACAAAGAGTGTTAGAAAAGTTTCTCAACATTTCTTCTCAGTTCAGTTCTTCATTTCATGAAAAAAAGATATTTTAATTATTTTATTGCTCCTACTTGCTGCCTCCCTACAAGAAATTCAAATCTTCTCCTTTAAACTGTATTTTGGTAAAAGTAAGATAGTTTCTTTCTGACTAATGATTTTCTTCAAATCATATATGTTCTAGAAAGAAGAAAAGAGCATTGCTGGTTGTCATTATAGGAAAAAATTACAGAAAAGTGAGCCACTTTTGTAAAGGGGCATTTGGATTCATTTAAAAATGCAAATTTAATTCCACAAGTTCCAAAATACGTATAACACTAGGGTTGTGTTTAATTTGGCATTTCTACTTTTTTTTCCATTTTTTCATTTGATGAAAATAACAAAAACTTTGGGAGGTTGTTACATGAATAATTTTTCTGGAAATTGATGTCTTTAATTTATTTTTCTGTGAAGCTTAAAAATTTCCTACCCACTTCGTGTTAATATTAATTTTATATTTATTGATCGCTGGTATTTCCCTCCCTGTAGATTTTTGCCAATGCCAGTCACAAGGCATCAAATACATTCCTTTTCTGTAGAGAACTCAGAAGAGCAAAGAACAAAGAGTAATAACACCGTGTTTCTAATGAGGTTCTTATGTAGATTTATTTTGGAGAAATATGGGAAAAAGAAAAATGAATAAAATAAGAGAAATTTCTTTGGGGTTGGACATCAGACCCCTGAGGGGCCTCATGGAAAGCGACATTAAAGGCTCATTGTAAAGGAGAAGACAGAGCTGATGTGGTGGAAGGAGGAAGAGCAGGAAGAGAAAAGGCCACAGCGTCAGGGCCTGGCCCTGCTCAGACGCACTCCTTTCCCAGCACGGAAGGGCAGCAGAGAAGCAGGGCTGGAGAACGCTGAGCAGACAGTGTGTGTGAAAGGCTCATGGTCTTGCTACAAAGTGGGAAAGAGCTCATGAATTGCAAAGTAGCTTACTTAGAATTTTTTTTTTTTTTTACAAAGCTTGTTTTAAGATTAGTCAGGGAGGGCTAACATTTTCTAGATAAAACTTTTACAGCCTTGTTTCTTTCTGACTGTTCTCTCTCCCCCAACATCTCTTCTATTTTTGTCCATTATCTGGAAAAAACTATCTTTTAGGACTGATGACCAGGTCTCTCCACTGGTGGCCTTATTTTTCCCAACTCTTTCCCGTACTCCTCGGCTCTTTTAAAGAGAATTTGCCACTTTGTGATGATTTGCACCCCCAAAACGGGACAAAGAGCACAAGTCCCCAGCACATGCTGAGACTTCCAACCAGCCCCCTTTCCTTCTTTGGTTGATGAATGTCTTCTTCTACACAGGTGGAACCAGGTGTGGGTCTTTTTCCTATTTTTCAAGGTCGACCAGAAAACACCTAGAATATGCTAATTATTTAATATTGGTTAATTTCTTTTTTTTAATTTTATTTTTACTTCAAAACAAGGTAATAGGAAAGTAACAATGGTTCATACATTGTATATTGTTATCTTTAAATTAGTTATAAATAAATTAGTTATTATTAAATTAGTTAAATAAATGATATCAGCATTTAATTGCCCAAACAATATTAGCACAAACTTTTTTTTCAATGAACTAAGAGAAATTAGTAGTATAACTATTTTAACTATATATAGATATAGATATAGAAATATATGGATATATATATCTTTTCTCCACATGTATAAACAATATATTGTCTCCCTAATATGAGAAGCTGAAGGAGTAAATAAGATCCAATAAATGGGAAAAATTAATTTCTTTTAATCAAATCTAATTTTATTTTTTATTTTAAAGAAGTTGTACAATTGGTCTGAAACTCTAGATGCAAAATAAGCAATAATTAATAACTCCATGGCAATGTTTTTCAAGGGCTTTGTTCATATTAGAAAAATAGAACTTAACTAGAGAAAATGACCAATCTATAATTGAGCCAGAACAGCTGTATCAATGACAAAAGTTTAACTGGTGAAGTGTAGAGAGGTTTATATAGGTCTTTTTAAGTCAAGGATCCAGAAAACAAGGAAGGAGCAAGCACTTATCCCATGCAGAATATTAAAAAAAAAAAAAGTATTAAAAAAGATAGGGAATGGCCGGGGAGATAGCTCAGAGGCATAAGCGCCTGCCTTGCAAGTGCAAGGTTCTGAGTTCAATCCCTGGTACCACAAAAAAAAAAAAAAAAAAAAAAAGACAGGGAAAGAACAGTTTTATGTATCAAAGTCATTAAGGGACTCAAAAAAACCTGAAGCACAGTAGATGCTGTATATGAGCTTCTGAAAGTGGAAGCACCATGGCTCTAGAAAAAGGTTGGCTCTGAGGCTGAGCACATTAAGATCATCTTCACAGATGTCACTGGAGATGGGCTGTGAGAAAATGGTCAGTCACAGGCCACTAGACCACAAAATTCATTCTGAGAAGTGTGTTGTTCTGTGATTCTGTGGTAGTGTCCTCATCACTGAAGGTACTTAGGCAAACCTGGGTGGTGGAGCCAGGTCCACGCCAGGGCTCTGTGGTATGTAGTGCTGCATATGTGTTGCATCCTGGGTTGATATGTTACTATGCAACATGCGACTATACTACATAAATTCTCTTAAGAAAACAACTATCTAAAGAGGAAAGCTCCTATCGTTTCAATTACCTGTAACTATTTCTTTATTAAGGACTAAATCTGCTATAGACAACAGATTTGACAATAAAAATAGATAATATATCAACCATTGTTAATCAGCTATTATTGTTTTGAAAATCTATGACATATGTATTGTTGTATGTTACCCTGTTTCTGTCTTTGTTTCTGATGTTTGTTCTTGCTTTTGTTTTTACTCTTCAAAATAAAATAAAACTATAATAAAAAATAAAATAAATAAATTTGCTATAGAAATTTTCTTTTGGATGGTAAAGATGCCAAACCAATCATATATGCAATACAGCACTAAATGCCTAAAGACAGTAGAGAAGAAAAATTTTAGATTTTCCAATTTGTGACAATGTTTTGGGAAGAGTTAATCAAATATTAAATAAAATAGTGCACATAAAAGCTTATTTTAGAGCATAAAGTTATTACCAACAAAATAACATGTTATTAAAAAATCAAGTTTTTAAAATTTATTTATTCATTTGTGTATTTGGTGCAGGGTCTCATTATGCGGATCGGATTCATGGTGATCCTCCTGCTTTCAGTCTCCCCAGCGCTGGGATTACAGGCATGTGATCTGTGTAGTGAGACCCTGTAGACCCCTGTACTAAAATACAAAAAAAGAAAAAAAAAAGCCATTTCCAGGTAGTTATACAGACTACTGTGCTTGTTGAGCCTTCATTAACTTGTTTTTCACTGGGTTGTGCTTGGGCATACTTTTTAGTTTCATATGTATAGTTTTCCACTATTTTTTAACATTATCCCTTTTCATAATCTCTGGAGGTTTAAGCTTAACTTTTTTTTCCAAAATTTTATTGATAAAGGCTTAACTTTTGCTGTAAGTTTTGAAGTCTAATTTCTAAGTCTGTGCCCTCTACCTTTGTTCTAGATTTTCATCCTTAGGCTATTGAAAGGAATAAGCAATCAGACTTTCTTTAAGCTTTTGACCATTATCATTAATGTGCCCTCTACCTTTGTTCTAGATTTTCATCCTTAGGCTATTGAAAGGAATAAGCAATCAGACTTTCTTTAAGCTTTTGACCATTATCATTACACTAGATAGTATTTTCCTATTCAGTTTAGATGTTTTAATGCCAGATTCCAAAAGAAAAAAGCAAAGAGTAATGTAAGGAAGAATATGTAAGGAAGCACACAGTTCTTGTGCAGTATGAGCCTGAAAAAGGCCACGAGTAAATCTAATCCCAGGTACCCTGACTTGGCAATGTGAGTCCTGAGCCAGCCCTCACCCTGATGTCTACCCGAGCTTGCTCCTACTACTCTGTCTTCCTGCCTGTGCAGGTCTTTCTCTACCTCCTATCCTGACTCAGCCTCCTGTGTCCTTCCTCCCAGTGCTTCATCTTCCCAGCTCCAAGCTCATGTCTCTTTCACAGGCTGTGGCCCCATCCCGCAAGCCAGCTACCTAATATTTCCTTTCTCCAAAACATAACAATAAAACTAAGAATCCTAGGCCTAGGCATGTCCTCTACCTTCTGTCCTCTATCTTCTGTTTCCATTCCAAAGAGCTGAGGAATTGCAGGAAGAGCACAGCAGCCAAGGAAAACCAAACTTCAGCTTCCTTCTGTTTCTCTGGGGCCAGGCGTGCTGGCCAGGCCTCCTTTCCCCACCTCTTGTACCAGAATCCTGTGGTAAGAAGCGCATCAAACTTGAAATATCAATAAGGTTTTCAATGATGAACAAAGATAACACAACCCTTATTTCCCTAGATCTTTACTATACTGGACAGCCAAGTACACCAACAGACAAATAAAATCTGACAAGCTATGCAAAGGGCTCTATCAGCAGATTTTCTAATTATGATGGTTCTGTGATGACTACACTGGGAGTTCAGTTGCAAGGATTGCCAGAGAAAAGGGGACAACAAAAATGTGAAACCACAGGAAGACATGTAGTATTACTTCAAAAACTAGGCCAAGTACTAAATTTTATAAAAGACTCAAGTTGGCTTTTGCAAGAAGATATACATACAGGCATTCTATTTCCTTTGCTTTTGAAGGAAAAGATCGTGCATGATACATGTGTTATAACGATGGTATATGTGACAAAGAGTAGACAGATGCTGGCACTTAAAGACTGTCATGAGTCCCCAGGAGCTTCCCCGGTGATGTCCTTAGGATAAAGGACAACAAAATGACAGCATCTTTTGGAGTTAACATAGCTCCATGAAAGGAAAGAAAATAACTGGCTCTCTGGTAGATTGAAAAAAAATAGATCCCCAAGGATTGATGCAATTTGCTAAATTGTAATTCAGGGAAGCAACTTAATAAGATGGCCCTAGCAGTTTTGGAAAATAAGAAGGGTGAGCAGCAAAGCTGGTACCAGCCAGCACCACCAAAGCAATTAGTATGCGCAGGACCACTGAGATCCCACCTCTCCGCCAAGGCACGTTTTAGCTGCTTCTTCGTGGGGAGGATGGAAGAGTTATAATTTAAACCAAGTAATTTTCTAACTCATTAAGTGTTCCAGTAAAAGATTTCATAGAGGGGAAATCAGACTTACAACCAGAATTAAAACAAAGAGATAATGTTGGTTGTAATTTGTAACCGAGCATCAGAACCCACATTCCTCACCCTTTCAAATTATCAGAAGCCCAAACATAAAAATAAAAATCTCAGACGTGTCCTCCACCGGCTGTCTCCATCCCAAGGAGCAGCGGAGGCTGAGTGGTGGGAAGAGCGTGGTGTTTTACTCTGCGCGGAGTCAGTCTCAGAGCCTCCATCGAAGGCTCCACTTCCTCACTGGGAAAAGGCAGGTGCTGTCCTGCCCTGAAGGCGCTGGCTGGGAACACACCATTGTCTTCTGAGGTCTCTAACCTGCTAGGCGGATCCAACCCGATCTCTTTTACAGCCTGACTCCTGAGATACCGGAATTTCCCTGCTGTTCTGCCCTTGGCCCTGACCCTTTTTCTGGGTAATTTTATTCTCTTGTTTTGTCTTCAAGATCTTTATGAACTGCTCCCAGCTCTCAAATAGAATTGCGTAACCTTGGGTAAGCTGCTTATCCCTGTTTCCATTTCTTCAACTGTAAAATATGAAAGAAGTTCTTACGTGGACAGATGGCCTAGAACGGAAGGTACCTATCTCTAACGCTTGTAGAGAGACGCTGGCTAAGGGTTGGTGATCGAACTATGTTAACTGTTGTTCACGCCACCATCCCGAGCAGCGTCTTCTGCCCTTTCTTCCTGCCTCATCAACTCTAACCCCTGGAGCCGTTGCCGCAGGTAGTTCCTGCCTCCAGCCTTTCCTTCTCCAGAGTCCACTCACCACGCGGCTAGACAATCAGCTGATTTTCTCCCTTATGCATATTGCAATACAGTGCTTCATGAGAAAACAATGAGACCAACCACCCACACGACAACCAAGAGAACATGAGAGGGCGCGTTTAATACAAAGTCCTCGGTCCTCATTCTTTACTCTGCATAATCAAAAGTCCAAAAGAGCAAACAAACATAATCATATGCCTAGATTCAAAATTCTGACAGATTTTTATTAATAAAATTAATAAAATTTCTCCCGCATCTTAAATCCTTCATCTATTTCCCCGAGCGCATCTGAACCCTGGAGGGTGCGCCGGCCTCCCTCCATAGGCATGGAAACTGAATCCCTGAACCAGTCCTGGTCTCTTGCTCCGGGACCTCCTGCATGTTTCTTCCCTTGCAGGCAGTCATGCTGTCCCCACTCTTTTGCCGGGACATTTGAAGACCCAAGGTGGATGTCACCTCTTTGGGGAGGTCTCTCGAAGACCCCTCCAGGGACCTACATAATTATGACATTCGTGTGGCCGGCGGAGGAAAAACGGAGGCACCTCTCCTAGGTCCTCCTGCACAGCGACTCTGAGAGGCTTCTTGCATCATTCTTCTTACAGCCGGTTATGACCGCCAGTTGTTCACCTGCCTCACCTTAGACCATAAATTCCTTGGTGCAAAGGAATGTGTGTGATTCATCTTTATTATCCAGCTTCTAGGAGTAACTTACTTTTCGAAGGTACTCACTGAGACATTTAAGTACAAACCAAATTCACAACATACTTGAAGTTCTCAGCCCACTCCTGTACAAACACTCAAGAAGTCCCTTTTCTTTCCCCTATTAGATGACACCAGTTGGAGAAAAACTCTCCTTCCTACAAAGTACCTTGAAAGTGTCAACATCTTTGTGTAAACCATAAAACATGTGGATTAAGACTGTGACTTTTCTCTTGTGTCCACAACACATAGACATGTACATGTTAACCTGTACACACATACACATGTACATGTTAACCCGTACACACACACACACACACACACACACACACACAAGTCAAGCTCTTCTCTCTTAAAGTCCTTATTTGATTCTTTCAGTCCAAAGAATCAAATAAGAAAGGAAACCAGTTTCAATGCATAGCCATAATACTATTTATTCATGCTAATGATACATATTTTTCAAACAGCATTGGTTTAACCCAACCTGAAACCCTATACCATAAATTACATTATCAAGTCAGAGATTTAATATTTACAAAATATATATTAAATACATTACAAATATGGCACTAACTATGCTATAAATATTATGTAAGTATATAAAGTAGGTTATCACCTTCATGATCAAATCCAAAGTTTGGAGAATAAGTAAACTTTGGTTAATGTGGAAGGAACCAAAAAGGTACTGCCATCTACTATGTCAGCAAGAGATAGTTATTTTATTCAGGATTTTGTAACAATAGAAATATGCACAGCAAGGCCAAGTCTCTCCCTTCAAGAGCTCATTCCAAGGCTCTACCATGCCTGTCTTGCCTCCTGAGTCAGAAGAGGCTTCAAGCCAAGAATGACTCATCAGGACAGAGCTTTGTGACCGCCCTGTCACAGAAAGAAGCTTGCAGAAAGGGTAGGAGGGAGCAGGGCCACCCACACAAGCCACCACAGGAGGGACCCACATAAGCAGGAATCCTTCTCGGACCTTCCCCAGCCCTACCTGGCCCTAATACCACTGCAGGTACTGTGGAGATAGAACTTTTTCAGACTGCACGATGTCTTAGTATACCCTTAAATACTGAGATCTGGAAGGAAATCCACTAGTGACTTGTGAAGTTCCTCTTAAAGATCTTTGGGGGATAAGGATCAGCAGAAAGGAGAAAAAATTCAATAAGATTTCCAACAGCCAGGGCCCAGTCCCCCACCCCCATTGAAGAACTAAAACTATTCCAAGGTGAATTAGAAAGCATTCTTGGGAATGAAAAGGCCAGGGTGGAGCACCAAGTCCTACACTAACTGTGTGTCCCTGGACAATTAATGTTTCTGAGCCTCAGTTTCTCCACAGGGGCCCTTGAGAGACCTGACCAGCTCTGACAAAAGTCAGGTGAGATAAAGACTGGAAAGCACCAAAGAGTATTTTACTGAAAACTTTTTAAGTGACTAATTACCTCATGCTCCTAAAATTCATAGGTAGGTAGATTGATAGATAGATAGATGATAGATAGATAGATAGATAGATAGATAGATAGATAGATAGATAGATAGAACAAGAATTAGTTAAATCTCAAACACTAATTTCAGCTGTCTGACAAGACTTAGGAGGTATAATGTGCATATTAATAATTCACAAATGGGATCATTTAGTCACAGTGCACCAAATAAATGTTGCTAAGGGTAGGTTTGTGTGTGTGTGTGTGTGTGTGTGCGCACACATGTGTGCATGTGTATGTGTGTGTTTGTGTGTAATCACAGTGAAGACTGAGGGAAGGTAAAAGATTAAATTTCATCCAGATGATGTGGAAGCTAAGTAAAACACATGCTTAAGGGAAAAAAAAAATTCGCTTTGTCTTGAGTACCCTATCCCCATCCCTCAAGGGCATTTCTCAATGTAGTCCCCTGTCCTGTGGCATGGCCAAGTCACGCTCAAATGAATGACTCCTCTTGGTTCTGTTTTCATACTGAAAGACATTCTTCACAGTTCCAATTTCCCAGAAGACCTGATGGCAAGAGCACTTGTAACTGAAGTTGAGGACAGCACAAGAGTGCCACTTGAGTCATAGGAATCCATCAGAGCTACCAAGAGCAGATGAAGCAGGGTGCCAGCTTGTGCCTCTGAAATATCATATCTCTGAGCTACTAGGGAATTTGCTGGTACACAATAAGTTAGAAAATATGGCCCTGCTTGTAATTAGTGCTGCGTCTCTCACTGTACTGGTTTGTGTCTCTCACTATACTGGTTTGTGTCTAACTGTCCCTGAAAAACCTCATGCAGTCATGCAGTGGCTCCTAGGGTTTGTGATTAATTCATGATACAGTGCTGGGATTATGGGTATCAGTGCTGCTGGGACTATGGGTGTAAGTGCTACTTGGATTACAGGTGTGAGTGCTACACCCAGCCCGGGGAGGATGCACTGAATGCAACCTGAGGGAGACAGACTTGCTCTCGGTAGCTATTGTTGCCGCTACTCCTCCCATTTGCTCTTGCTGTTTTGCTGTTTTCCACCACCATGAACTGCTGCCCTCTGCCATGTGCCATTCTGCCTTGGAACCAGCTGAGTATAGACTGAAACCTCCACTAAATGTGAGCTAAATAAAACTTTCCTTCCTTCATTTTGGGTGTCGGGTATTTTGTCCCAGTAATGAGAGAAGCGTGACAGAGACACTCACCAATATTTGAACATAGCCCTTTAAGGAAAAAAATTTTAGCTGAATATGTTGTTCTAAATTATCTTTATTGTAACTGTTCTTGAATACTTGTGTATCATCTAGATGATTCATTATATATATATATATATATATATATATATTAACTTGCATTATTAAAGCAGAGACATTAATAAGCTCTGAGAGGAGCACTGTGGGTCCTTCTTCACTGCTGAACAAAGACCAAGTTTTAGAAATGATGTTCTTGGGCTGGGGAGATAGCTCAGCAGCATGTGCACTTTCCAGGCAAGCACAAGGTCCTGAGTTTGAGCACCAGTACTATGCTCTCCCACCTCACGTATTTCCATACGTCTACAGTATGCTGTCCAGCTCTCTACTTGCCTCACCCTTACTCTCCCTACTTAGCTTAGGCATCAGTCTTGCAGGGGAGGCCTTTGCCAAAGCTCATTTCCTCCAGCACCAGGTAAAGCATCTCTCCTTGTGTGTCCAGGGAACACCATATATCCCTAACTTAGCACTTACAGAACCACAATTTACTTGTCATTTCTCATCCCTGGACTGCATGACCATTGTCAGGATTAGGCTGCATCTTTCACAAAACCTCACACATCCCCTCCACTTCTTTTCCCTTTTAAGGTGATCCTTAGGACACATTCCCAAGTGAGTGTGAATCAATAGCTATTAGTTCTCTTTTCTTTATCTTTGTTCTGATCTTATCCTCATGCATGTGAAGATACAAGGCTAATTTGCCCTTTCCTGAGCTCTTCCTATGAATTCCTTCTTTCTGTAACCAATGCCCAAATTCTAGCTTCTCCGTGTCATCTTGTCAACCCAGCCTTCTTTCCCTACATTTGAAGCAATGAACTAATTCAGCCTTAGGTTGCTGCATCCTCTTGAAATACTAGAAGATTCTCCAGGGAAAAGCATCCTGCCAAGTAGTGACAGCATCTGAGTCACTAGAAAAGAAGGGAAGGGTTCCCTCAGCCTTGCTTCCTGAAAGCTTGCACCACCTCAACTTGATTTTCATGCAGACTTCTGTTCCTGCTCCCAGTCTACCGATGTCCTACATGTACCCAATTTTATTGACTCTGTTCCCCCTAACTTAGTCATATAGGGCTTTCAAAGAAAAAAGAAATGAGTTGCTACCATGAAAACAGACAATAAATATGACTGACATCACTCTCTCCTCTGAAGAGACAGTAGAAAAGAAGGGCAGTATATTAATTTGTTAGAATTGCCAAAGCAAAACACTACAGAGTGCATAGAAAATACAACAGAACTGTATTTTTCCTCAGAGTCCTAGAAATTCTCAAAGTCCAAGATCCAAGTACCAACAAGGTTTTGTTTATTTTTGAAGTCTCTTTTCCTCAGCTTGTTGATGGCCACCACTACCCTTTGTCACCACTGAGCATCTCTCTGTGCACGTACACATCTGGTGTGTGTCTATCCATGTCCTACTCTCCTCTTCTTAGAAAGACGCTAGTCCCTGGAGTAGGCCCCAGCCTAGTAACTCCGTTTTACTTATTCATGTCTTTAAAGATCCTGTGTCATAGACAGTCACAGTCTGAGATATGGGGGTTAGCATCTCAACACAGATGTTGAGAAACATAGATCAGCCCAGAATTGTAAGTTATTTTCATTTGCTCACCAAATTCAGAAATTACTGCATGTCAGAAACTTTACTTGGCATCTACAGTCTCCCTGCCTGGCAAACTCTAACACCAACACAGTTGGCTGTGGGCATCTAAGATGCCTTGTCCAAATCTGACTTCTTCCTTGGAAATGCCGGGCTCCAGCCCATAATCATCTCTGACTCCACAAGTCTCCTGCGCTGATGATCAGGCTAAGCAGAACAGCCTTTTATTGCCCCATGCTTTCTATGTTGGATTTGTCTCTTTAAGAATTAGAGACAGTAGAAAAGTAGAGACCAGCTCATAAAGGAGATCTCCTGTGAAGAAATCAAGCACTAAGGGTATTAAATTCTAGTTTTAAAAAAATGCTCTTAATAATATATATGAACATGGAAGTGGATAACACTGTCCCGGTCATCTTTTCCTTACTCCATTCCTCCCACTGTGCTCTGACCTCTCCTAGTCCTCCCAGCTTCCATCTTTAAGGACCCTCCCATTCCAGTACCTTCTACTAGAGCACCCTGCCTGCATTCTCTCCCTTACCACTGCTCACTGAAGGTAATAAAAAACCCAAATAATATTCCCTTATAGATAGATGTATTATAAGTAGAATTTGGAATGTCCACCAAAAGCTGATGTGTCAAAGGCTTGGTCCCCATCTGATAGGCCTACTGGAGTGAGGGAAAATGTTCAGCAGTTGGCCCTAGTGGAAGAGAACTAGATCATCAGGGTCATGGTCTTGGAAGTGACAGTGGGACCCTGTCTCTGTCTCTGTCTCTGTCTCTGTCTCTGTCTCTGTGTCTCTGTCTCTCTTTCTCTCCCTTCCTCTCTGCTTGCCTCCCTCCCTCTTCTATGTAATATGGTTGCCTATGCCCTTTAGGACCATTAGCTGAAACCTACTTGTCCACACCTTCCCCAGTCACCTGCAGATCCAAAACCTCAGAGACATGGAAAAATGTCTTTACATTTGAGTGTTAGAGGTTCAAGCACAAGCTGCTTTCCCTCTAAACTCTAAGCTTCTAATCACAGGATCCTGCTCCTAACTGCATTCCTGAATCTACTTGGTTTTCCTTCGTCCCTGAAGCCAGTGGAATCCTGATGAACAAATACCTAGTCATAGTAAAGATGAAACTATTAGCAATATTATCAGAGCCTACATGCTTATTACTTCTGTTAGGAAATATTCTCCGTTCTTCACTAATTAGAAGCCCTGAGTGTAATAGGCAAAAACAGTTATACAGGTTGTCGGTTGAATGGCATTTTGTTTCTTAATGGAAATAATGTTAAAATTTTCAATAAAGTTAAAAAGAAAAGTGATTCATGAGGTCAAATACAAGACTAGGTAAGTGAGAACTGCATTATCCCTGTTTTTATCAATGTCTTGAAATCAAGAAAACAGAGCAATCATTTAAAATACAAAGGTTGAGGGCTGGAGAGATAGTTCAATGGCCTAAGCACCTGCTGTGGCAAGCGCAGGGACCAGGGTTCGATCCCTGGTCCCACATACCGCGCCGGCCCCGCTCCTGGGGTGCACTGAGCTGGAGACAAGTCCAAGCATGGTGGCAAATGCCTGTAATCCCAGGGCTGGGGAAGCTAAAAACAGGAGGATCACTACCAGTCTGAGCTACATAATGAGACCTTGTGCCAAATAAATAAAAAAGAAATAAATATAAATAAAATAAAATGCAAAGGTCTAGCCAGGGGATATAGCTTAGTGGCATAGGTGCCTGCCTGGTAAGCACAAGGTCCTGAGCTCAATTCCCAATGCCAATAATAATAATAATAATAATAATAATAGATAAAATAAAATGCAAAGGTCAGTTCACAAAGACAATTTACAAGAAATATATTCCTTTCTCTTTTTTAACAAGAACTTGGAAAAGATAGAGAAAATCATTGAAGTTAAAGAGTTTCTGGGAAAAGGAAAACACAGCAGAGTACCCTGAGGCACCGCTCAGCCTCAAGGAAGATGCCTGGAATGGTCCCCTTGGCGCTCTCCCCCACCGCTGCATCGTGCTTGTGGGTCTTCGGGCCACACAGCAATAGCGTTTAAGTTGATTTATAGTGGTGACAGGTTTGCCATGAGAACTGATGATGGAGATCATGACAGGAGCATTGGGAAGGTAGAGGTCTCTCTGCAGACCCGGGGTGGGTGGGACAACAGCCAGGGATAAAAGGAGGCTGCTGGGAGTCCCCAGTGCCCTGGGAGGAGGTGAAGGGGATGATCACATCGTGAGTCTGACTTCACTCTTGGTCTGTCGCTTGCATCTCTAACCATTTGGAATGGATTGGTTGGGACTAATTCATTTAAAAAAAATTAAAAATTAAAAAAAAATTTAAATCCCTATTTTTGGTAGATGTATGCCTGTTGGATTGGTTAAGAAGGAGATTATTTTTAGAGACCAGCTGAAATATCTCCATCCAAACTGGTATACCAATAAGGAGAAAATTGGAAGTTCAAGTGCAAAACCTACTTATGAATCTGGAGGGAGGTCCCCCTGTGGCTGAGGAGTGACTCTCCCTGAGACACCTTTATCTGCCTGTGCAAGCAATTCTCTGTCATCTCTCTGAACCACCTCTCAGAATTTGGACCAAGGCATTATTGAACAAATAAATACATAGAAGATGCCAGACTGTCTTTTCAGTTATAGCTTCTGCCTTAAAGAGGATCACTGATTCTTCATCCCCCACAAATAATCCAGCACCTGTAAACATATTCACCTCCCACAATCCCACCTACGTGGAATTATGCTCTAGGTTAGAAATAAACACCGGGAGAAGCTGGGAGGTAAAGACTGCCTGGTACTTTGCAGAAATCAAACTTTGTGTATCTAGTGTGCATTCTCCCTCTTCCTCTCCCTCTCCCTCTGCCTCTCTCTGTTTCTCTCTCTCCCCTTCTCTGTCATTCTTTTCCACTAGTTTACTCTAATGCCTTCCTTTAGCCTAAAATGCAAATTGTTTCAGGCAGATTTTATCTTAACAAAGAGGTGAGGTCCGTGGAGGTAGGAGCCAGATCCACACGAGGATCCATGCTGTACGAAGCCCAACCAGGACTGCACTGGGTCTCAATGTATTCCCATGCAGCCCTTGTTCTTTCAGCATACACACATCCAAACCCAAGGGTCTTCAGAACTGTCAGATGTTCAGATTTTCATTAAGGTATCCAGAAGCTCCTTTCACTTGCTTTTATTTTAATCGATATTCCTAAACCCATCTTCCCTACCATTTTGTTCTCTTACATAGAGTTTATTCAAATTACCTACCCAACCCAGCTAAATTACCCAGCTACAGGGTTTTCCCCAACATTATTTCTGTGTGAAATCACCATCAGCATCCATGTAGGCCTAAGGCAATTAGGTGGACCCGTGGCGGATGGAACAATGTTCTGTGCAGGCATTTTCCCAAGTTCTTTCCCAAGTTTCAGTTGAAATCCTGGACTTGCCAGTGGCAGCCCATTGGTTCTGTGTCCTTCCTCTCTCCCCCTCAACTCCCAGAATGTCTCATCCTGTGGCTCCCTAAGTGCACACGGAGGTGGCTCACCCTTGTCATAGCTCTGTTTCATTGTGACTACTTGGTGGCACATCCTTCCCCTGTAGACCCCTCCTTAGCCCTCGCCTGGTGCTGCTTCCCAGAGGCTTTCAGAGAACCTTGTTCGCAGGTCCACCGTCCTCTGGATTTCCCCTGATGACATAACTCCCTGTGAAATTCAAGGCAGGTCTGTTCCTTCCCCTTTGCTCGTTACCCAGCCCTAGGCAGTGGTCCTGTGGCCCCGACATGAACTTTCTGTGTCTCCTCTCCACCTCATCAGCTTCACATTCCTGCCTCTCTCTCTCCACACCCACACATTGGTGACTGTCCTCCTTCTCATTGTTCATGATCATCATTCCTACCAGTGCATCTAATCTGAAGCTCCTGTGACCCACAAGGGCCACTGCATGCTGCTTGGGGTGGCCAGTGTGAGCAGCCAGGCCACGGTAAGAAATCCAACACTTCAGATGCGGCAGTGTGTGACATGCATCTTTCTATTCGCTGACGAAAGCCAACTCTGTGTAGTGCTCCAAGTCTTCTCCGTGCATGCAACAAAGCTAAGATGCCTGGCTGTCATGCACTTCTCTTCTTCTGTCTCGCCTTTAGCTGTTTGAAAATAGCTTCCTCTCTCTGAGTTGTCTCCTCAAAGCAAATTTCAAAAAGTGCTGCACTCAAGGAGCTGAAGCGAGAAGATGACAAGTTCAAGACCAGCTTGGGCAAGTTAGCCAGACTCTGCCTCTATATAAATTAAAAAGGGCTAGAAACATAGTTCAGTTGTAGAGTATTCATGGGTTCAGTTTCTAGTACTCAAAAACCAGTTCTATTTTTAGTGACTCCAGAGGGTAGCTGCTCCTTGATTTATGATGCAGTTGTGTACTAATGAACCTACCCTAAGTTAAAATTATGTTACACAAGTATTTAATATGCCTAGTACATTACACATCATAGCTTCACGTAGTCTACCCTGGGCATGCTCAGAAAACTTCCATTAGTCTCTAGTCTGGCAATAGATTCAAACACCAAAATTTGTGTAATGAGGTCTTCATATTTCCTGTATTAGTTAAATGCTGTGTGCTGTATGGTTAGTTAATTGTCTTCAGTGTCATGTGGCTGTCACGTAGAGTGCAACTCCATGCTGCCCAGCTTGTCAGGAGGGGATTGGACCAACTATCATTACCAGGAAAAGACTGAAATGAAGAATTCCAGGGATGGTTTCTACCAAATGCCTACTGATTTGCCCCCTCATGAAGTAAAAAATCATGAGCTCAACCTCCCCTGAGTCCAGAACCTTCTACACTCCGTAATCTACTAACAATTCTCAACTACGAGAATGCACAAGTCGCTTATGTTTTTTCACAAAAACAATACCACAGTGCATCTGGATCTGAAAAACATCTCTCGTTGCTTTTTTACAAGAAATTTTTACAAGTAAAACAGAAGGTCAAAGTCTTTGAACATTGATAGCTTTTGCCACATCTTGGCAGCTTGCTATGTAGAAGACTGTAATGATTCACACCTCTCTTGCAGAGTTCAAATGCCTCGCCACACCCTTTCTTTCAATATAACCATTGTAACAAGTCTTTGCTGAACAACCAACCCAGAAAGGAGATCTAGGATTATGGGACAGTGGTCTAAGTCCAGGAGAGGAGGTGCTAGCTTGCCCATATGATAAAGGTTTTTTTTTAAGTGTAATAAAAGCAATTAGTGCTATAAAAAAGTAAAAGCAATAAGAAATTCCAGAAAAACAAGGGACAAAAAGCCATAAAAGATTTATGATCATAAAACACTACTGGGCCTTATTTATATGATCCAGATAATAAAATGATTTAAAGTGATAGTGTTACCTGGGTAGGAGGAGAAAGAGGAGGGTGTGTTACGAAAGCTGATATTTAATTTGCTACTATACAGCCTGAGGTATGAAACACATTAAGTAGGAAAAGGGCTTTGAGCAACTGAATCACTCCAAGAAGGGAAGATAAACAGGAGAAGAAGCAAATTTAAAGAGCAAAAAAGACAGTATAAAGAAGGCAGGAAGCTTACTGACTTTTAATAAACTCTCTTTAATCAGGAGCACTTGCACTTTGATTTAAAAAACTACCAGTAGGGACCAGGGAGATGGCTCAGTAGAATAAGCGCTTCCCTGGCAAGCACAAGGGCGTGAGTTCAATCTATGGCTCCAGAAAAAAAAAAAAAAAAAGCTACCAGCATTTTAAAATGTAGAGATTATTCAAGTCTACCAATTTTTTTAGTTTTTATTACTTGAGTATGATTATTTCCATAAATCTATCATAATGTTCTGATGTTTCTTTTCTCCCCAACTTGTTGATGTTCTTTATTTACCAAGAGATTATTACTGGTTTAGTTATTGATTTGTGTATATTATTTGTATATATTTCTCTGCCATACTAAAATATTTTACATAATTGACTGTTTATTTTGTAATTTGTTTCTGGTGTAGCACAAATAGCCAAATGTGTCAATCTTTACCTTTCTGTATAAAAATGCCCAAAACATTCTTTATTTCTAATGGCCTAATATTTTTATCTTGTTTAAAAATTTATCTTGAGGAGCTGGGCATACAGCTCAGTGGCACAGGGCATACCTGGCAAGCACAAGGTCCTGAGTTCGACTCCCAAAAACAAAAAAATTATTGTGATACCTTATGCATTTTACCTATATAATAAGCACTTACTTAGAGCATACTGTATACCGAACTCTATTAGAAGGTCTTATTGTCTAATAATGCAGTTAATGAAATATAAGGGGGAAGAGTCACTGGATCACTTCTCCACAAAGAGGAAATTTTCCTTATAGTATTTATAGACTTTTTTTAATCTTTTATTTATTTATTTGGTATAGAGTATCCTTACACAGCTCAGTCTCGTAGTGATCCTCCTGTCTCAGCCTCCCCAGGGCCAGGATTATAGGCATGCACCACTATGTTCAGATTCAGTGGCTGACAAGGCGCTCCCGGTTCCAGGCCCAGCATGGCATGCAGTACTGGGGATCAAACCAGGTCCTTGCGCTTGCCAGGCAGGCGCTTAGACCACTCAGCTATCTCCCCAGCTCCTTAGAGTATTAATAATAAATTCTATCTCTTCTCCACACAATTCACATGTGTTTTTGGCTCCATTTGTTTTATGTCTACCTTTTTATAGTAAAATCACAGGATTTCACTAAATGTTACTTTATAATATAGCTTATATGTAAAAGAATAGTTTTCCCATCATTTTAATTTTTAAAAATTTTAGCCATTTTCATGCACTTCCTCTTCCAGATGATCCTTAGACATTTTTTCTAAAATTTCAAAATAAGTTCCATTTTAACTCTGGGAGTTTGTTGCATCTACAAATTAATTGAGACATATTTACATTTTATAATGCTAATTTGTCTCCCTAGTCAATTTGATGTCTTTCTAATTGCATAAATCTTTTTAAAATCCTAAACTGCTAAAGCTTGAGATGGCTAAT